>NC_072460.1:6898511-7208511 GCF_027596085.1 Anoplopoma fimbria | reverse complement strand
CAAAGACTAACGAGAACTATATTCAGCCTAAACAGATAGTTGTGGTGAGAAAAAAAAACACCGTTTGGCAAATTAACATTAGAGAAAAAACACTGAGAAAATTGCTGCATTGAATACAACCACGTAACAACCGGAAGCCCGATGTAACGGATGCGGAAGGAACGGAAAGCGAGAAGTGAACCGCTGAACGATAAACGCGAATAAATCGGCTACACGACAACAGATCCGTCTCCCTGTATATTATAGGGAGAGAAGTAACGGCGTACATAAGTTGCGTTAGCGTGTGTCGACGTAAGTCACCAGAAACGTTAACTTTTCGGGCCTTTTGTGTAAAAACATCCGACCACCGTGAACGTTAACGTATGTATGCCTGTTTTACTTACGCTGACTGACTGGACGGGAGGACTACAGGTGAAGTCTCACGTGGTTTCATGAGTCATGTACCGCTCAATGAAAGAAAAGGATCCGGGTCACAGGTAAGGTTGGCTTTATACACGGGTTGAAAACATCCGACGTCATCCCATTAACGCCGTAGGGCTTATAATGTTCAATTAAGCCAATTAAAAGAACTGTGGATTTGGAAGACCACCCAGTCAGATTGATGGTAGATGTTTAGCTGAGAGTGAGTTTTCAATGTATCAAAGGTGGCTCGAGGGCTCTAAATCAGACATTCTGAGCCCTTTGTGTAAACTTTTGTTGTTTGCATTTCTACGGACTTCACCTGAGGGAATTAACTACAAATCATAGCGTTTTGGGCAGTAAACACAGGGTTACCAGGGGGAAACCTAAAGGCCTTAAAACAGGTAAACAAAGAGGATGGCAGGTGTTCAGCCTGGCATGTTAAAATACATTCAGAAACATTAACATTAAGAATTTAAGCTAGGACATCAAAACACATGGAAGTATTGACTGTATTACACACCTGGCTTATTCTCCAACCGTTTCTATTAATTAAGATAAGATAAGATAATCCTTTATTAGTCCCGCAGCGGGGAAATTTGCAGACTTACAACAGCGTAGAGTAAAGTGCACACAAGAGACATAGTAGAAGAAGACAAGCTAAAAATAAAAAATGAAAAATAAAAATAAAATAAAACAAGTATTATAAATAAGCAATAAAAAAAAAAACAGTAGAAAAAACAACAATAACTGAAATATTATATTTACAGACAGAGAAAAAAACAACTATTTTAACTATTTTTAACTTTTTTAACTATTATTGCACAGTGTAATGTGTAATGTATTGCACAGGTTTTTATTGTCATGTTATTATTGTCATGTGGTCATGAACGCATCCTCAGTCTTTAGCAAAGTATACATCGGCCAACTGGGATGCTCTGGGGCCCAATTATGCTTATTGAAGCTGTTTTGACAAAAAAAATGAATAAATAGATTTGACAAATACCATTTGTCTGGTGAGAGCCTGAAAGACGATCAAATCAGAGATTAAAAATGTAAAATACAAAACAATTGTACATAGTATTTTAATGATAACATTTTAACGTTTTTTTTGGGCCATCAAGGTAACGTGAGATGTCGCCGCAAAGTGCTGTCCCATTTCTATTTATACCGCTTCAAGCCCTTGCAGTTTCAGTTAATTCAGGCCTTAAAGCCTTAGGGGGGACTTTGGGATTTGGCCCAGGAGCCTGAAACTGACACCACTACATGGAATTTAGCTGCCTTATTTTCATTGTTTACACTTTTGCTTTTTCCTGCTGTGACAAGTCAAAATGTCTGCTTAGTAAAAGGCCTTCACATCTCATCTGCAGCATTGTAAAGAATCTGGACCTGTATTGTTTGGAAAAGCTTCCTTTAACATGTCAACAGACAAACTTCTGTCGCTTGGGTCAAAATCATCTGTAAAATGAATTCTTTAAATGTTCACCCTTTAATCTGATATGTTACTGTGTTGCTCTGTCTCTCAGTGGGACTGGTGTCTTCTACCAGGCAGTACCCGCTGTTGGCGTCGATGGAAGGAACATCATGAAACTGATTCCTGTACAAATGGTCAACGGACAGTTTGTCAAATCTCAAATAAGCCAGCTGAAAACGGATCCTACACCACCGAAAGCTCCAGTTGGCATGGCAAAAAAGGCAGCTTTCAGTCCTTCAACAACTGAGCAAATTGTCAGGAAGCACGTTGCCCTCATGAATGCCTTCCCTCATCAAGTAGGTTTGGATCTTGGTAATTCACTAAACAAGCATCCACTAAAGCAACTACAACAGAGTGTAAATGTAATGGCAACTGTACCTCCGATGGCATTACCTGTAGCAAACAGTGGGACGTCAGTAAGACCTCCATGTCAGCTCCCAGGCACAGTGAAATTTCCAGCAGCCCCCCGAGGACAGTTCCTTCAGATTCCCCCTAAGGCACATGTCCCAACCGTCCCAGGACCTGAACTACCTCTGGGTAGGAAGAAACAGACTTTACCACCATCAGCCAGCTCCTCTGCAAGTTCAGGCTTACCCGGTGTGACCTTCTTGTCACCTATCACAACTGTCAATCAAGGCCTGACTGCACAAAAGGATTCTCCACTTGAGACGCTCAAGTTGATTTGCAAGATAGCAAATCCAACATCATGCGGACCTCCATCAAAAAGATCACAACCACATTTAAATTTAATTCCAAATATTCCCCAAAGGCCCAACAGTCCCATAAAGTGGTCAATTGAAGAAGATGACAACTCAACGGCTCCCACTCTTGATCCTATTGATTCTTCTCTTATGTCAAAGATTCTTCGAGTTCTTGCAGAGACAGAAAATGCTGGGAAGCCCTTTGAGGACATTAAAAAACCAAGTCCAGCTGTTGACCCTATAAATTCTTCCCTTACCTCAGAGATTCTTCGAGTTGCGGCAGAGAGGGAGAATGCTGGGAAGCACTGTGACATCATTACAAAATCTGTTTTTGGGTCGAGACAGGGCAAGTCTGGACAAGTACAGGAAAACACCCTTGTCATGTGCAATGGGAAGTATCCACAACAGCAACAGAGTGTACATTTAATGACCATAGTACCTCAGATGGCAGCACCTGTAGCAAAGAGCGGAAAGTGTGGAAGACCTCCATGTGATCTCCAAGTCACAGCGAAATCTCCAGCACTCCCCAGAGGACAGTTCCTTCAGATTCCCCCTAAGTCACATGTCCCATCAGTCCCATCATCTGAACTATCCTCGAGTATGAAGAAACAATCTTTTACTCCATCAGCCAGCTCCTCTCCAAGTTCAGGCTTACCCGCTGCGGTCTACATGTCACCTATCACAAGTGTCAACCGAGGCGTTACTCAACATAGTGATTCTGAAATCGATGCACTCAAGTGGCTTTGCACGACATCAAATAAAACTTCATGTGGACCTCCATCAAAAGGATCACAACCACGTTTAAAATTAATTCCAAATGTTCCACAAAGGCCCAACAGTCCTATAAAGTGGTCCGTTGAAGAAGACGATAACTCAACGGCTCCACCTCTCGATCATATTGATTCTTCTGTAATGTCAGAGATTCTTCGAGTTGCTGCCCAGAGAGAAAATGCTGGGAAGCACCATGACGTCATTTCAAACCCAGTTTCTGGGTCGAGTCAGGGCAAAAGTGGACAAGTACCGGAAAACACCATGGTAATGTGGAACGGGAAGCTGTTTTTTGTGGCCAAAAATTGCAGCCCACCAAAAAGTGATGCACCCATAGCAGTAAGAAAATGTTATGAATTCAACAAACCCATCGTAGCTTCACCCCAACAATCGCTTGTGTCAGTTTCGCCTCAGAAGAAGCAGGGTCTCGGAATTCTAAGTACAAAGGAGTCGCGCAAAGTCAATGACCTTTGCGGTGATGATGCTCCCAAGGACTCGTCTCAACAAGCAGCTTTAGCTCATATGTCAGCAGTCACTCCTGTGGATGAAGACAATGTAATATTTGTGTCATATACCCCACCCAAACCTCAAGACTTCAGAGTAAAAACACAAATGGCCGCTTTGAGGGAAACCAACCGGACGGACACAAGCAGCTTGAGCAATGTGACGGAACAGAAGAGCCTGGATGGTACATCTGGCGCTCTCGGAAGAAGGGAACCTGGCCAGAGCGTGTCATTCAACACGGTCAAGAATCATACAGATGTTGGTGTTTCAACAGTGGTGAACATGCACGGTGATGATGATGATGATGATGATGATGGCTCAAACATTGACAGTCAGCAGAGCACCTCCACCCAACAGTTGGAGAACATGGACATTGATCCCAGCAGCATTGGAATAGGCTTTGGAATAGAGAAGGATACTCACAAAGTGGAGGTGAGGGCACCTTTATTGCTTCATTACTTTGGAAAATTGTGTTTTTTAATTTAAATATTTCAAGCATGGGAGTCGTGTAACAATTAAAAAATATTTTGACGCATTTAAATGCATTCATTTGAAATGTACTGAAATGTTCATTTAGTTGGCAAGTCATTTAGAAACACTGATGCACAAATGTAGAAGCTGGCAGAAGCCATTCAAATGTCAAGCAAATTTATGCAAACTTTTTAAATTACAAAGAAAATGCAAATTAGGTGCATTTCCATCAACGTGTTTTTTTTAACTCGGCTACAGGCTACACATGGTTGCAATCCGCCGGTAAACAGTAGAAGAAGTAGAGGTTACTGACTGAAAACAAAACAGGTCGGCTTGGCCATCTCACTCATCCAGGATGGAGAGGTCTTAAGGAATGTATTTCAGTTTTTATAGTTTTTATAGTTCTGTCATGTAAGCTAGTATTTAGTATTAGTTTTTCATGCTGTATGAAGAAAAAGCATTTACACGTTTTGGAAAACCCTATTCAGAAACAGCTGATAAGTCATGTGAGTTATATGTTTCCTACGTCAGAATTTAATCAGAAAAGACGTTTCCATAATCCATTTAGCGCATTCTCTTTTTTTTTTTTATGCAAAAAACACCTGAAGGGGTGTAAAACCTTTTTTTATGCAATTGAGGTATTTCATCAAATTTTGCCATTCCTATCCAGTTTTTCTAACGCAATACCGGTAAAAAGAGCGTCAGCCTCTAGTTTACATTAGCCATCTTTCTGTTTATTGTGACACTTAACTTGGGCTGTAAAGTCCGTTTGATAGTTTGTATATTGGATTAAATCCAAAGTGGCCGAAACTGGAAAAAGACTTCTATCTACCTTTTTGTCCTTGTTACCACCAAAAGAATAGTTTGGCAGGATGAGGGGGTCAGTGGGCAGGAGGGCATGAAAATAAGGGTCGTTTTTTTCATGGTTCTGCCACTTTGGATTTAATCCAATAAACAAACTATAAAACAGACCATGGATGTAGAATACCACAAAACAACACATTTATTTAACAAAAAACACACCTGTGATAATAGTCAGATATACCCATCCCCCCTAGATTCTACATTGATATAACAAGTCTATTCATTTTCACATTCACACAGTTGACAATTTATTGTCAGCTGTCCTTTCTGCATTTGTCAGTTTTATCTTTCAGCCCAATTTATGTATTTAATTTTTTCGGATTTGTCTAATATTATAGTTTTTCTCCTGGTTCGTAAGATGCGCCGCCCTGTTGACAAAATACTTTTTCGTGTTTGTGATTGCTCATATGCTGAAAACAGTGCCCCTTTTTATGTGAACACGTTCACGGCCAGATTGTGAAAACCCTGGGTTGATTTATCAAGTTGATAACCATCGTCGTAGGACTCCTCTTGGCAGGATCGCAGTTGTTAGCGTTAGTGGAGCCACATAACATAAAAACAGACCCTGGGTATGTTGAAATGGTTTGTAGTACAGGCCAGACTTCTAGCTGTATGTTTAAATGGCCCAATATCAGGTTGAAGAGGGCGACTGCTCAGACTTGTTCATTTCATCATTCTCTATTTATTTCAACCACATTGTGCTGAATCCAACCACATGTTAACAGATACAGCACCCATTGGTGGCACAAGTAATGCATCTGTTATGTACATAAACTAAACACACTATCACAATATGGACCGGATGACGAGCTAGACTTGAGATGGTACCTTTTTATATGTTAAAGTCAGCTCTTATTATATATATATATTTTTTTTTTTTTATACAACTTGCTGTTAATTAAATTAGAATTTTATCTTTGTTCCGTTCTTTTGGTTGGATTGATGTGTTGTTAATTTAACCACAAGATGGTGCCATGTAAAGCGCAAAAAGATGCAGGTGATACAAACGATGGCTTGATTCCAAATGATGTGATTAACCTATAGGATGCGTTGTTACGTTTGAAAATGTCTTGAAGGGTTTAAAAAAAAAGTGGTTTGCAACCCAACATTCTTGCTGGCCCCTGATGAAGACACAGCATTATGGGCTATTGATTCCCCAAAACTTACTGATGCAATACACAAACACCTCCAGAACAAGGCCAATCCCATCAGCCACAGGTTTCTGTGTGTTTAATGCTTATTAGCTAATGTAGAATTACACAAAGGTGGTGAGCATGCGTAGTTTAACTTTAATATCAGCATTTCAACGTTGGGTTTTTTTCCAGCATGTTAGCATTTAGCCCACATCACCACTATGTCAGAGCCACTAGCATGACTGTACATTTGTAGTCTTGTTTATGTATTGTTTGTACTTA
The DNA here is from genome assembly GCF_027596085.1 of Anoplopoma fimbria. Lineage (NCBI taxonomy): Eukaryota > Metazoa > Chordata > Actinopteri > Perciformes > Anoplopomatidae > Anoplopoma > Anoplopoma fimbria. The sequence continues at coordinate 7,201,915 of NC_072460.1, read as the reverse complement.
AAGGAGTTTTTATTTTTTTTTGTCCTCACAGAGCTCTATGACTTCCACAACCAGTGGGACATCTTCACCGGTGCCAGAATCCTGTCAAAGGGCTGATGACCTGCTGAGACGGATATTTGGGATAACGGCCGACGTGAAAATTAGCCTGCAGAGGATTGACGGAGCCTCGGTTGGGTCTCTTCCTGCAGAATCTCTGGAGAGCGAGTCCATTAGATCAGCGGAGGATCGCGAGGAAACAACAAGCGGGTTTAAAGACGGGGAACTTCTTTTGACGCACCATTACAGTCAACAAGAAACTGGAAGCTGTCAGGAACTGTCAGAAGACTCCGCCACTCAATGTCCTCACTCAGATGTCGCTCTTCTCGAGTGCACAAACTTTTCACCCAAGGAAACATGCAGTGATGTTGAAACAGAGCCACTGTTTGGCTACGTGGAGCCCATAGATGAGGATTTCCTCAGCACTGACGGAAACGACTTCCACCACTCACAGGACACAGCTAGCCGTTCTCCGAGCTGCACGGATCTGAATGCAAACACGAGGAGACTGGGGAGAAAAAGGAAGCGCCCGACGTGTCCATGTTGCATCGCCGGCACTAAAGATCCCGCAGCGAGGTCCGGTGCAAAGTCAGAGGAGCCAGAGAGGTGGGCCTGGACGACGGAGCGGACGAGTAGGAAAGGGGGAAGAGCAAAGGCCTCAAGTAAAGACGTGAAAACGCCTGGAAGCATCGGCTGTCTAACGGCCAAGAACGGCTGTCAGACGTCCGAGGATCCAGCCAGTGACGGTGTATCCACAGCGTCCACGGACTCTGATGAACTTAAACTACACGAGCAGATCACAAGACTCAAAGAGCTTCTGAGAGAGAAAGAGGCGGCTTTAGAGCTGATGAGAAACGGTACGAGCTGAGAAGAACCGGCCAACATTTCAAACGATGAACATTCTAACGAAGCAGAGGGATGTATTTCGTGTTTAATATGTTATTGCTTCTATTTATTTTTGTTGGTTAAGAAGGACTAACACAAGTATCACCGTGTCTTCAGTGCACGTGTGCAAACCTGTGATCTGGTTTCAGTGGTTGTAGTCTGGTATATGGGCGACCAAAGCTTTTATTAACTGCGTGAGAGCGCTGCCGCACACATTTATAGTTCAACCACCCTTTTTCTTCTTTTTTTTTTTTTTTTTTTTAACACTACTGCTCTGCACGTCCATACCTGATTTTTCTCTGTCATCATTTTTATATCAATACCTCAGATCTAGGTATTTACCTTACATAACATACTTTCTGTTGCAGCTACTCAAAAGTGAGTATTATATTTTTCTCTCATGTCATGTGTCAGACCATCAGAGACACACACAGAAAAAAAAATATATATATATTTATTTCTGTGTGTGTCTCTGATTATAGGGGAGAGAAGGCGGACTGTTTATTATGTTCATGTTGACCGACGCCACACATCACACACACCATCAGGGCCAGATTAACTGAGGGAAACTAGAAACCATTGTTGTGTACTCGAGAGAGCTAAAGTGCTACAGATGTGTCCCTCCTCCTACACGGACTCTGACCTCCATTGCAGGCTCTAGAGGGGCCTGAAGGACACTGGCAAGCCAAACCCCCATCTGTCTGCATCAATGATGATCGAGACATTGTGGATATACTCTAAAAGCATGATGGGCGATTATCTGCCTCAGAAAACACTGTGTGGTTTTATACTCGGGACGTTTAATAAATATAAGTTGTTTTAATGTCATAGTTATGGATACTAATGCAATATTTCTATTTTATTAGGACACTAATGCAAATAAAAATTCACTTCAAATTATTCATGTGAGTCTTTTGTGAACTGTAGACAGTTAAACTAACTTCATAGGTTTTTTTGTAAAGTAATGTATTATTACTTGTTTTGTTTTGAGCAACACGGCCTAACAACCGGCGGTGATGTTATTAGGCCGGTCAGAAATATGTTTACTGAGAAAAATGGTGACGTGTTCAATACTTATTTTACCCGCTGTGTGTGTGTGTGTATATATATATATATATATATATATATATATATATATATATATATGTTTACTGAGAAAAATGGTGACGTGTTCAATACTTATTTTACCCGCTGTGTATATATATATATATATAATATATATGTATATATACAGCGGGTAAAATAAGTATTGAACACGTCACCATTTTTCTCAGTAAATATATTTCTAAAGGTGCTATTGACATGACATTTTCACCAGATGTCGATAACCCAAGTAATGCATACATAAAAAGAAAACCAAAGAAATCAGAAATTAAGTTATGTTTAATAAAATGGAATGACACAGGGAAAAAGTATTGAACATATGAAGGGAGGTGCAAAAAGGCATGGAAAGCCAAGACACCAGCTGAAATCTATCAGTAATTAGAAAGCAATCCTGCCCCTTGTCAGTGCAAATGAATATCAGCTGGTTCAGTCCCAACTGATGGCCTATAAAAAGGTGTCTCATTACCAAGGTGTCACACAAGAAACATCTCATGATGGGTAAAAGAAAGAGAGCTCTCTGAAGACCTTTGCAACCTTATTGTTGCAAAACATACTGATGGCATTGGTTACAGAAGGATTTCTAAACTTCTGAATGTTCCAGTGAGCACTGTTGGGGCCATAATCCGGAAGTGGAAAGAACATCATTTCACCATAAACCGGCCGCGACCAGGTGCTCCTCGCAAGATGAGTGAAAACAATTATCAGAAGAGTTGTCCAAGAGCCAAGGACCACTTGTGGAGAGCTTCCGAAAAACCTGGAATTAGCAGGTACAATTGTTTCAAAGAAAACAATAAGTAATGCACTCAACCGCCGTGGCCTGTATGCACGCTCACCACGCAAGACTCCATTGCTGAAGAAAAAGCATGTTGAAGCTCGTTTAAAGTTTGCTGCACAACATTTAGACAAGCCTGTGAAATACTGGGAGGATATAGTCTGGTCAGATGAGACCAAAATTGAACTCTTTGGATGCCATAATACACACCATGTTTGGAGGTCAAATGGCACTGCACATCACCCCAAAAACACCACACCAACAGTGAAGTTTGGAGGTGGGAACATCATGGTGTGGGGCTGTTTTTCAGCATACGGCACTGGCAAACTTCATATAATTAAAGGAAGGGTGAATGGAAAAATGTACCGAGACATTCTTGATAAAAAATCTGCTGCCATCTACCAGGATGATGGAGATGAAACAAGGGTGGACATTTCAGCAAGACAATGATCCCAAAAACACAGCCAAGGAAACTCTCAATTGTCTCTCAATCTCAAAGCTGCTAGAATGGCCCAACCAATCACCTGACTTGAATCCAATAGAAAATCTATGGAAAGAACTAAAGATCAGAGTTCATAGAAGAGGCCCACGGAACCTTCAAGATTTGAAGACTGTGTGGAAGAATGGGCCAAAATCACACCCGAGCAATGCATGCGACTAGTTTCTCCACACAGGAGGCGTCTTGAAGCTGTCATTACCAACAAAGGCTTTTGTACCAAGTATTAAATAAATTTCAGTAAGCGTGTTCAATACTTTTTCCCTGTGTCATTCCATTCTATTACACATAACTTAATTTCTGAACTTATTTGTTTGGATTTCTTTGGATGTATGGATTAGTTGGGTTGTTACTGACGTCTGGTGAACATTTCATGTCAATAGCACCTTTAGAAATATATTTACTGAGAAGAATGGTGACGTGTTCAATACCCGCTGTATATATAACAAAAATAGAGTAGAGAATAAAGAACAGAAATGAAAAATACTGTACAACAATAGAAGAGTAAAAAGTCAAATTTACAAGGCAAGCAGTACACAGTGCTCACTACCAGAGGAGTATTATGACGAGTGGCTTTAAATATTAGGAGCAGTTTCTCCAAACCGGAAGTGAAGATGTTACGCAATCTTCTATACAGATGTTAGCACTGCGCCTGGCCTTCAGAATAAAATAATAATCCCAGTCATCTAGCTGTATGGCAGGGGCTGTCATTTGGTATTTAATAGTCATATCTACTCAGTGATCACAATCAGTCAAATGTTACCCACTACATGTGTGTTACTGGTTCTGCACTGGTGTCCTTACAGCCCATTATAATTGTTCTGGTGAGGACGTCACCGGAAGTCCTGGTTTACGTCGTAAAAGTGAAACTGCAACAAAACTCGAGGCAGGGTATTTAAAGCTGGATGCGTTTTGGTTTCATCAAGGCAAGAGGCAACACTATCAGGGCTTATTTTAATTTAAGGACAGCTGGTGTTTATTTTTAATTTGCCATCATTTCATTGACATATCAGGTAACGTAGAAACAACGACCTCTGTTCTCCCTTCGCTCGGTAACGTTATCTATCTCCTCTTTACGTTAACTATGGCACGTTATCTATCTCCTCTTTACGTTAACTATGGCACGTTATCTATCTCCTCTTTACGTTAACTATGGCACGTTTTCTATCGTGTTCGGTAGGAAAGCAGAGCATAATGGCGTCAGGCATCTCTGGTTTTCAGGGAAACATTATCAGTGATTAAAAGCCCGGAGGCGAATTTACGACGTCGAACTAGCAAAGCCCAATGCAGGAAGTGATTATCAGTAATGCTGGTAAAACCATTCATTTATTAACTGACGAGATATAATAATATTCATCTTCAGTGTCATTCTTTACCCAAGTATGTACCTATCACAGAACAGCACGTTACATATGGGGAGACTGCTGACAGGCTATTCTTTCATTTAATTTAAAATGAATACTGTAGTTAGTGTTTTTACCCGACTTTGATCTAAACGTGACTAACCAAAAGCATGTAAACATTTGTACATTTGATTGCATATTAATCCAATGTAGTAATACCTGATTATCATCAGATTATGCAAATTCATACCACGTGGTATTAAAATACTGGAAGTGAGGGATGAATTTCAAATTAAAAGTTGTGTCAGTGATCGGTATCCTGGCAGATTATTTCCACATCCAGTTACCACTAAAATGGAATTCCCTACTAGTTACAGTATAGTAACAACCTTATGGTGGATGGCAGCCTCTGGAAATGGCTGGAATTTTTTATAAAAGCAAAAAATTCAAACTATTTTGAAAATAACGAAAGGTAGGGAATACTCTGTAGTACCAGTCTTTAATTCATAAGGGTTATCACCACAGGGTGAAAGCATCATGGATTTATTTATCTCTTTTTTGATTATTGAGTAATCAGTTAAAAAAAAAACAAATTAATTACAAATGTCCATCCCAATTTAATGAGAATCTGAATTTTGTCTAAAATAATAATAATAATTCCAAAAATGGCAAAAATCTTCACATTGAAAATGTTGGAAAATAGTGTAAATTTGTCAATTGAACCCACTTATCAATTATCAAAACTGTCAAGTAAAGAATCATGTAAACTTATTATTGCAAAAACTGTAAAATATTCTGTAAAAAAATTTAGAATAAGAAATACAGGTCCCAAATTTTGTTTCAGTATTGAGCTGGAAGGAAATCCTGGTAGTTGTTCGTGGTATTGGCATCTATAACTCTTAATGTAACTCTTAATGTGTCCACAGGGAAATACGCAAAGCATGGATCTCCTTGGCAAACTAGAAATCTACATCCCAGCGGAAGCTGAGGTGAAGAGCATCCCTCTGTGGAGTTTACCAAAGTCGGTGCTCAGAAGAATGGGCCTCCCCCTGTCTGGCTTCAAGGGCTCCATGAAGCTCACAGACTCTCCAGAGGGCACATGGATTAGTCCAGCAGTCATACGGAGGAAAGGCCAGAAACTGGCCTCCCACGCAGGAAACAACGAGACTGAAAACCTGCCCTCGCTGCTGGGCAGAGAGGTTCGGGGTAATCCGGGTCCCGTCCAAATGAGCTTCGTCACCGCCAACAACGTGGTGTACAAGGTGCTGAGGGACGCCATGCCAGAAACAAAGTTCTCCACTGTCCCGTTACCCCGGGGCTCTGCACCGCGGACCTACAAAGATGCCATTATCCTCTACAATGGCTGCATTTACCTGTCCATTAGGAATCCCAATCAGAGCCGGAATCAACCATGTGAACAACGACCAGCTGCCCAGGCTTCCATTCCTTCAACATCAGACTTGCCGTCTAAAAGCCTCAAGAGGGTAACATGACATTTCAGTTAATGATTACATTCAAGTCACTGCAACAGACTAGTAAAAAGAAAAAAAAGGATATGTGGGAAACACATGGAAGGTCATATGACAAGAATAGCTTTAGCCTTGAGTGGAGACTCTATGGCTCTGTGAGGCTGTTCTTAGGCACAGTGGGGCTTTGACAGCGTGTTTAAACATTCTTTAATTAGCACAGCGGATGGGAATGTCTATAGTGTTGCAGGTATTTGGTCATAAACTCAAATATTGGACAAATACAAATGTTGACCTGATGATGGCGCTAGATGAAAAGTCAGAAGAAGTGTATCATGAATCCTCCTTAGGGGGACACGAATGTGTGTTCATGTTTGAACCTTCCACTAGTGGGATTTAAAACCTTCTCCCTACCTTTCTTTTGCCTCACTTTAAACTTTCTTATCGGAAATGGCACCATATATAAAGCACATTTTTGACTGTATAAAGTTTAAAGCATATGTCTGACTGTTGCTCTCATAGAATGATATTGTGTGCAGTAACATTCATCTGAGGCTTGTCTGTCCCCCTGCAGCGCCAATCCCCCCAGGCTTCTGTTGAACCTGCAGAACTAAAGAGGAAGAAATCGCAAGTCACTCTGCCCCAAACCTCCCAAAAACAGCTAAAGGATCAGCTCACAAAACCAGAGAATCACTCCACCACAGACCAGGTGAGTGTAATAATAATAATAATAATAATATAGAATGATTTAAAAAAAAAAGTTGTAATACAGTTACAAAATGCTTTAACAAAGAATTTGAGGGGGCAAAAATTGAGGATTATTAAAAACAATGAATATAAAATTGCAAACATGTCCATTAGAAGCCAGTTTAAAGAGGTGTGCCTTAGCAGATGTTTAGTATAGGATGGAAGCATCGGTATGGAGGATGAATGGTGGTTCATTCCACAGTTTAGGTGTCATGACCGGAGATGCATTTCACCCGTGGTAGCAGATCTAGCAGCACAGTCTACAGGGAGTAGTAGAGAGGGAGGGACATGTCAGACAGGTCACTTAATCAGAGAAAAAATGTTTTCCGGTGGGTGGATGCAGGCAGGTGGATGACTTAATGCGCTTACTTGGATTTGGGTGACGTTAGAGCCAATCCGCACATCATTTATGTGAGCGCCCTTTATGTTTGTGGGTCACAAATATAGCTTGGATCCAGTCTAGTTAATGCCTTACAAGTGATTAATAGTTTAAAAAAATATTTTCTTTATATCATTTTAAACTTTCATTTCAAATAGTGGCACAGATAACTTTCTCCAGGTAAGTGGTAGACAGAAATTATTTAAAAATGTTTAAGATTCAGATTTCTATTATTAGATACCTTTTTTAGGCTGAATATCAGTAGTGGACTGTGTGTCACCTGGTGGTTTGTGGACTATGGTTTTGAAGCCTCGAGTTTGTGACAAGCCACTCAAATTGTTTTGACGCTCAGGCTTGATTAAGACTAAAGGCCTGTCTCCATATTAACCAGTTCTCTGCCTCATGGAACTTTTTTTAGAATCCTCTGCTGTCAACTGTGGATTTTTGGTTTGTCAGGTACCATTACTGTGAATCTCATCCTTATGTGATGCTACTCCGTTTGTCCTGCAGGAGCTGCTGAACGACAACAGGGCCAAGCAGAAACGCGCCACACCTAAAGTAACACACGGTGAAAACAAGAAGGTTAGCATGAACAAAGGAGCTGATGTATCCTCAACCACGACCGCACATCACGCCCCTCAGTCCGCTGGCGGCGCGCACAAAGCGGACGGCCGTCGTCATAAGGATGCTGATGGAGAGCTGGCCGCAGAGGAAGCAGCATGCACAGAGCCGGCGTGGTTTCAGTCTCAGAGGGAGCAGCAGCAGCAGGAGGTGGTTAACAACGACGGTGGGGAATGTGAGGTGGTGACGGGTGATGAAGAAGCTGATTATGTACACGTTGACGGCGGTGAACCTGACAACACGGTTGGTATCGCTGAGCAAAGTGGCAACCAGAGCTGGATCTCGAGAAAGTCTCAGGGAGCAGCTCGCGCCTCTTCGTCGTCACAGGAAGTTGACTATTCGCAGCTGGAAAGGGAGGAGAAGATCGCTCTTTGTAAGGCCAAACTGGAACAGACGCTCTCATAACGGCTGATCAGTCAGTAATTATTAGTGGTATAACGGATCATAAAACTCATGGTTCAGATCGTATCACGGATCAGATCACAGATCAGATCAGCACAAAGGAAAAAAGGAGCAAAATGAACCGTTAGAGATCCATGATCATGTTTTTTTAATTTTTGCCGCTAATGCTAATTAGTGATCATTGATGATCTATATTGGCAGATACAGATCCCTTTGTTGTTTAAAAATAGCAGCTGGTCTACAAGGATCCAGACTATTTTTTTTTTTTGCCTCCGTCCAAAATATCATTTGAACCACTCTGAAGTCAGTGAACCATCAAAAAACTAAATGTTATCCTTTTAGTTTGTTAAAGTAATGTATAGTGTTTTTTCTTCATAAAACACAATTCAAATGATAAAGAAATAAAAGATTGTATTGTTATTGATTAGAACTAATCATTAGTAATTTTAATGATGTATTATAGTCTACTTAGAGCTAGTGTTAGGAAGTTAAACAGGTCATAATATATCTCTAATATTTTTTTATGTTGTTAAATGTTATTAATACTAATTTTCACTAAGCAGAGCCTAAATGCATCATAATGTAACTGAACAGAACCTTCGTCCGTTAGCCGTTAGCAGTGCTGCTAACGTTACTAGCTCTCCTCCTGTCAGTTTAAACATGGGTTGGCTGTTTACGATGTATCATTATCAGAGACCAGCGACTAGAAAAGCATAAATGATGTCCTGATCTCATATTTTACTGAATATTGGAGGATAACGATCGTCAGTAAAACTTTATTTCACACTGTGATGGTTAACGTTAAACTGTGTATATAATTAGCAGCTCACATGTGTGCCATACCGTGAGGGGGGGGATCAGTACGCATCACGAATCGACAATGGTCCGTTACACCACTAGTAATCATGCTTTAGTTCCCCAAAAATTGAACTCACCATGAGAAATCTACCCATGAACACATGCACATCAGCATCCCGGTATATCCAGATTATGATTACGACTTGCCCAGCTGCACAGGACACATACTATTGTTTTCTGACCCCCGACCTTCATCAGGCCCCTGGACTGTGTGTAAGAAGTGGACATATTCACTTTGTCGACACCTGTTGGTTTGTGCACTGTTGTTATGAAGCATCGAGTTCAGCATTTTGGACGTCACCATCTTTGGGGCTGTTTTTTGGGCTTGTACAACTGAACGCTGACATTTGAAGACATTTTTAGAAGACCAAAACGTTTCAATCAACTTTTGTGAAGTGAAAGCACACTAAAAGACTTAAAATGGCCTTACTGACCTCACACAGCTCCCTCTGGAGACAGGACTTAGACTGTGTCATCATACCATATATCACACCATAATTTATTATTCAGACTTTTATCTGACTTACTTGAGTAATACTTCATAATGTGACTAGAAGGTAAATATCTTAAATTTGGTAATTTCGCTCCGTTTGGTTGTGGGACGCCTCTTTCTGTCAATCCTATTTGTTCCCATTACTAGTTGTGAACTTTGGTCTTCTACTTTGCTGACTTTTCTTTTTAACAAAGAGCCTTAAATAGTTGCTCATCAGTTTTATCGGTGACTTTATCAGGAAACTTTAACGTCCCTCCAAACCTCAGAGGTGCCCCTCTTCTGACTGATTCCTGAAGTGTGGACCCCTGATGATCAAACCTGTCGTTGAGTTTGCTGTTTGATTGTACCTTACAAAGATATTGAAGACAGCCTTCTTTGGAGGTTTGATTCTGTTTTGGACGGGGATCTTTAATTAAATTGTACACCATCAAGTTTGTCACTGCACTCATTTTTCTTCTCTGAGCACCAAGGTTGTCTTTTCCTAAGTCACATTACATTACATTACAGTCATTTAGCAGACGCTTTTATCCAAAGCGACTTACAATCAGTAGTATATTACATATCATTGACCCATTCACACACTGATGACAGGGCTACCATGCAATGTGTCACCATCAGACTCTAACTAACATTCATCATCCAGTCCACACCGATGGCAACTTGGGGTTAAGTGTCTTGCCCAAGGACACATCGACTGCCGAAGCCGGGTATCGAACCACCGACCCTCTGATTGGAGAACTACCTTGCTCTCCACAACGCCACAGTCCTTATGGATTCTGCTTCACATCTGTCCTGTCATGACATTTTCCATCAAGTTCAAAGAAAAGTGGTTCAGAAAACTCATTTTTTTTCACTGACAGAAAGATCCTAAAACCCGAAAAGTAGCGTTTTTTTGCTCTTCCAGTTCCCTGGTCTCGTAGTCCATCGTTTTTTTTTAAATGTTTTTTGGGTAAAATGTCTGAAATAAGCACTGAAGAGATTTTAAGGTTTTGTTCTACCATATAGAATACATAAATAGAATAAATACCCCTCTGAAGCTTTTACGCAATCTTACAAAAGTGTCTACATTTTTGTAGAGGGAACCAGGTTGTGCTAACTTCCTGGTTCCCTCCTTTTTCTGATTACTAGCTAACCGATACAAATCTGCATCACACAATCAGAATGTTTGCACTCAAACTAAACTTACATCAATAGCTCAACTGTTTTGTAACTCGTTTTGTTCAGCGTGACTTTCTGTGTTTGTCGTGTTTTCACATTTCAGGATGTTGTCTTCATTTGCTTTTGTTTTGTCTGGTTGCATGTTTCCTTAAAGCCGCTGCGCGTCGCTCTCTCAGAACCATACACACTTCACTTGTGTCCCATACGGAATGAAGAGGACCATACAAATCTACCCATTGATAGAGATGGGGTGGACAAAATAATAGAAACACCTCACAGTAAAACTCAATGAAACAGCTTCAACACAAACTGAACTTTCGAACATGTCATAAAGGGAGGATTTACTGTCTAGGATATCGTGTCTGTGACTAAGATGAATATCCTGTTACATACACGGCAGGAACACAGCAGAACAGAGACAGCGTGTTAAATCATCTGATAGGAGTTCCAGATGAGATTGAGTGTGAACCGGCGTGAGGAGCGCAGGGAGGAAACCTCTCCGTCCTGCCCCTCCAACTGCCAGACTATAAGACCGGGGGCCGCGGGAGTCCGTCCACACAGACAGGATGTACTCCTCATGCCGCCCTTCTTCCATGCTGAAGGTAAGACTGTTGATTCTCCTGAACCGATGCTGCGTCGTAGTGCTACTACCACTTCTGGTTGTAGAGTTGAAACCTGTGTCTTCTCTGTCTTTTATGAGTCCAATCCTGCATTTCCCTCAAAGGATAGACTTTCAATTCATAGGAAGGTTGTCATTTGGTTCTGATTAGAGGAAAAATGGACATCAATTGTATTTGAATATTTCATTTCCAACGATAAATAGACAATTGATGGATATTATGTGGATTCAAATGGATCGGTTCTTTCAAGGTACTTCCCCTGAAAATGTACAAATGCTCATGAAATCAGAACTGTCTGAAAACTTTTTCCTCTTTCTTTTACCAATTATTCAAAATTAGTTCTTTCCAGGAAACCAATTTAGGAAATAGGAAAAAGTTGTAGTACAAAATAAAGCATTACTTCCTCGGTTTGAAAACTGTGCACTTTGGATTTTTCACTGTTAATCAGACAGAACAAGGTTTTTGGAACCTGCTGATGGACTTTGGTCACTGACCCACCTGGGGTCACTCCACATGCTGATGGGAAATTTATACGATTTGATATTTTGTAAATGTTGTATTTATTTTGCGCAATATTCAAATTTCTATATTGACCAAACAAAATCTCTAGGTCTGGCTTTGTGCTTTCGCTCTTGCTCTTTCCAGAGCTTTCAACCACATTTCACTGTCCTTAGTGAAATGTTCTCAAAACAACTTTACAATACTATATAGTTTGTAATCATAACATCATAATCTAATTTACAGCTTGACAGCAGTGTGATTGCTGGATGGGGTCATGCACCTAGAACAGTGTCGTGGGCAAAAAAAGGGGCATAAAAGGCTGAAAAAGCCTGATGCATTCACTGACTCAAAAGAGAGTTGTTAGATTCAGCACTAATCTGCTCTGAAACTTAGATTAGATTAGTGAATACATTCATAGTACGCCAATTTTTTCAGTTAACACAACTTCTTGTGGTTCTAAACAAAACTCCCAAAGTAGCGTTTGATAATCCTTCCAGTTATAAAGAGCACCACCAACATTATGTCCCTCTAAAACTGTCTCAACACTGTTTAAAAGCCCAAAATTAGCAACATCCCTTTGTCTAATCTATGTTGTTGGCCTGAAACAGAAGGATGTATCAGTTGAGCATGTTTGTGTTATTTACTCTTTTATTTTATCAATTTAATCTGTTACCAAAATAATTGATAATTTAGTTTTTGTGTTATTAAAAATGACAGAAAATGACGTCTCACAAAAACTCATCACGTGTTATTTAAACAATACAAAGGAGTGTTGTGGATGTAGCAAGGTCCCTTTTTGTTTTGATCATGAGCTAGAACAAAAACAAAACATCTGTATGTGATGGCTTTGCATATTAAAAGGTTCCCCCTCTCCTCTCCAGGTTGTGTGTGTTCGGGTGTGTATGTTTTACTCCACCATGTGTCTGGCCGGCTGGCCGCTGTCCTCGGAGGCAGCCAGGCTCCGCTGTGGCACGGACCTCCTCAGCGACCTCATGTTCGTGTGCGGGGACCGCGGGATCTATTTAGGTAGGTCCACATCCATGTTTTGCAGGAACAGTGAGGAGGTCACCATCATCATTAGGGTTCATCCTCTGGAAACTGGGATGCAAGTGAACACGAGTACGTTCTGCAGATATAAAAAGATCGAGCTTTTTGTCATACACACTTCCAGCCAGCTTTATGTTATCTCTCGTCCTTCTCCCATTGCATGCACAAAACAAGCACACAATAAGCTATGTAGCTATTGTGGTGATTTAACATATGGAGGGGACAAAATAATGAATAACATTAACTGTGAATAAAAGTATAAATTGGTAGATTGTGTCTTGTTATGACAGATATGCACATTGAATCTGTTGTCTATTTTTACTAAAGATACAGTCGATAACAGTCCCAAGTGCTATCAAGGTTATTCTACCCTGTGTGGTAACACTTACACTAGCAGAGGTGTATAACAGATATGGCCATGGTCATCATGCCCACGAGAAAACACTACAGTAACTCTGAGCTAGTTATCAGCTCCACAACAACAGTCTCTTCATTTATTTACATAAAGACTAGCCACAACAATGCTCATCTGAGCTGCAGCGAACTGGACAGACTTTTTATGCAATTTAATATCTGGTGATTGGTCTTTCTATCGGGGGCCGCTGTTATATCAGATAGTGGTTCTTCATTAGACACAGACGTGCAGCATGTAAACGAGCTGACTGGTGCAGCATGGGTCAGATTGGTCACGTCACAATGGACCTTACACTGTCAGGCAGGTTGCGTCATTTCATTTAAATAACGGTAAATAAAGGTATGAAAGCATAATCTCCTGCAAGAGAATTACCTATATGACCTTTCACCTGGTTACCTTGGCTCTGTTCTGACCAAGGCCACTTTACTCCTCACACTATCAGACCGGTGGCAATCCACCAAAATGGCAGCGTACTCAGCAGAACACTGTGCCTCAGTGTGCGATAGCTTTATTGTTAAAACACTGGTTATCTGAGAGCAGCGCAGCTTTCACAGTAATAACAAAGAAAAAGGTGTGGACGGGGACAAACTGCAAAGAGGACAATTCACAGTATAAGATTTCGCTCAATGTAACTAAATATTTCATACATGGTAGTGTGGGGCTTTGAATGCTAAATGTGTGTATGCTAACCTGCTCACATTGATACATTGTTAACGAATAGTCAACTATGTGAAGTTTCAATCTAAAAGGAGCCTGATTTGACTGCCGACCAGGAATGTGTGGTTATGAAACAAAGGATCATTCCATTCCATCCGAATTGGGGAGCTGAATGTCTGATTTTACATAGAATTGCTTGGTTTCTCCCAATAAATCATGATATATAGTCTAATTTATAGAGTTGGTATAAATATCAGCCTATGAATAATACTATTATACCATTACACCACATTACGAACAGGCGTTGTAATCGCACAAAACAAGGCCTTTTGCAATCGGTAGAGGGGATAGATTAGCATGCAAAAGTTAAAAAAGTTTATTTTATCCTCCTAATACGTTTAAGTTGGCCGTTTTTTTTGTTTTTTTTTAAGTAAGGAGGGTTTAAAAAGAATCCAATGTATGACATTTCTTTCTCTGCAGGTAAAGGTACGTGGTCTGGTTACGGATCTCGGCCCAGGGGGAAGGGGATAGTGGAAAAGTGCTGTCGGCCCGCTGGCTGTGAGCTTCAGCTTCTGGAGATGTACTGTGCTAAACCAAAGAGCCAGCAGCAGACAACAGCTTACCCAACCACGGCACATCATACCACTACACAGCTGCACACGGTATGATCTCTACTGATTGAGCATGATGGTTCAGTCTAGACCTTTGGAACAGTAGCTAGATGAAATAGTCTTAACTCAAGGTTCATTTCTTTACTTTTCCCATGGGTGTCAAATGTATCTCCTGGTCCTGGGCTGTTTAGAAAGTTTAGAACTTTTGTCACATGAGGACGTGTACTTGTGTTTGGATGGATTGGGAGGGTCTCCCTGTTTCTGTCAAGGATAGTCATTGGTGTCAGGCGGCAACCTTTCTGAAAAATTAAGCCAATGCTGTAGTACCTTAAAGTTGCATTCTTTCTACTGGCCTTCAGGGGTCACTTCTCTGGTTGTCAGATTGTATAGAAGTCTATGAGAAAATGACTCTATTCTCTCTTGATTTATTACCTCAGTAAACAATCAAGTGAGAAGTACAGAGAGACCAAATCTGACAGGAGCCAGAGGACAGACCTATTATGATTTGATTAGGGGATAATTAGACCTGATCCAAGAGAGACCCACAGTAATACAAGGTGGCACTACCCAACCCATGTTGCATTAAGAATATTCTGTTATGTTCATGTTCTGTCTGAAGTAAAATAGAATGCAACTTAGCTGCTTTATGCTAAGTGGCGGACATACACCACGGGAAACAAAACTCTTATGTAGTCATAGTTCGAGAAAATTATTAATTTATACATTGGTTTAAGAAAGTCTGTAAAAGTTTAATATATATGATAAAACAAATCAGGTTGTCAGCATTGTGACTTCAATAGATGAAGCAAAACTAAAAAGTGCACCATAATTAAGTTGGTGTCTGTGGTAAATCCTAACCTGGCCCCTACACAAGGCCAAGTTTACCTGCTGGAGCCAAGCAGCATGTCCTTGAATTAACTCCTTATTCTTATCTTTTGTCTGGCAGACTCAGCAGTTCCAGGCAGTGTTTCAGAAGAGACTCTCTGAGCACCTGGGAGCTCCCGACAGTCCAAAAAGGGAAGCTTACAGGAAGAAAACACAGCCTCCCCCTCGACGGAAAAGCAAAGTTTCATCATCTCGCAGGAGGATCAGAACAAAGACCACAACCAGCGGGCCCCCTTCGACCTCTGGGAGTCCCCTTCGAAGAATGATGACCGTTGAATCGTGACCCTTGACCTCATGAAAAAGCTCAATATTTATAGTTACAGGATTGGACCTAGCCAGTTTGAAAGAATGGTACTGACTGTTGTGATATAAACTCTCTACCAAGTAGGGATCACAAACCGATTTGGGGGGAATTTGGAGTTGCCGGGTTGACATTCCGGAAAAAATAGACAACTGAAGTCAGTGCTCCATCTCTGGGCTAGCTGCTGTCACTTTGGAACTCAATGGAATCTCTCACTGAGCCTCGCTTTCATCTGTCTGTCTGGATCAAATTGTCATTATATGTACTATACACTCTTTTCTTAAGCCTGTGTCCAGTGTTTGTTGCTCTAGATGTGAGAACTACTGGAGCAGCCATGTCTGGACTGGGACAGTTGACGAGTCCATTCTGAAAGCTCATTAGTTGACTGGCCTCAGCCATCAATCTGGTGATGTTTAACATCACGATGGCTTGGGCTTGTGGGAGATGGTGTTTGTAAAAGGCTGCTAAATGTTAAACAAACGACAATACTGCATTATTTACCAGCCCTGTCTAGAAAAATGTACCACATAACGCGCTGTAGATTTCTAGTCATTGTCCTCCTGGCCAGTAGGCATGTAGGTTTTACTGCGTTTTCCACTGCAGCAAATTAGTCCGTAAATCCTCTTACAATAGTTCATATGATATATTACAAAAAGTTTGTTTTGTTTTCCCACGAACGTAAAGCAACAATAGTGCACCTGTTCAAGCCCCTGCAGTGCAGAACCCATTTAGGCAACAAAACTACTTCGTTAGTGCTTAGGAAAATATTTGGCTTTGGGTTAAAATAAGTAAGTCAGTAACATAAAATAACTTATGTTGGTGTTTGTTAAGTACGTAAGCAAAGTTAAACAAAAGTAAGGTAAAATAAGTCAGCGCTGACTTTTGGTTTTCACACAGGATACACACAGCGGTGTCCTGGGTGTAAGTCCTGTGTTTGTTTGAGCTGTCAACCCAGCCTGACAAGGGGTTTCAAATGTGTCAGCTTAATTCTTTAGAGACAATCCTGCACTACCTGTCTGGAGATTACACGGGTTATATATGATTACTATCGGTAGGTATAAGTAACAGGCAATTACTTTTTTTGTAGTGGTGTCTGTGCCCTCTTTACAAACATAACTCATCCTGAAGGGAACATGTGTCTCTTTAGCTGCTAAATGCTCCACTATGTTCACCAGCTAGTCTCTTAACTGTGTCTGTATGTCTGTTTGCTGCTGAGCATTTAGAGCTCAGTGGCTTTTTACATCCAATTCCTGCAGTGGAAAAGAGCTACATGGGTCAGATGAGTTGATAATGTGTCTACTTAGATGTGCTTTATTTCTGTGCTATTTCTTATGGAGAGCTAAACATGACATTGAGATGTTAGCTTGCAAAAGTGTCTTATTTAACACTATAATTATCAGATATTTATGATTTCTGACATATATGTGGCACCTGTGTAGTGTGGTATATGGTGCACAGCATCTGTTCACATGCATTTTAATACTTATTATAGCACTTTTGACTCAATGACAGTACCGTGTGTTTCGGAGCCGGACAGTAGAATGTACCAAAGAAGGGTGAGTTCTTATTAAATGGGTCTGATAGAACTTGTCAGTTGTATTGATTACAACTTTTTGTAAAATGTATGCTGTTTATTATTTTGTGTGCATTCATTATTTATTTCAGTGTGACAATGTAAGATTATAATAGATATTAAAACTGTAGAATTCTTTGTGATGTTCTTGTTATGTCTTGATTTAAATGAGGAAACTTAAATAATTTACTGTTTGACCATTCCTCCTCTGGTGGCGTTTCACTTTTTGGAATTCTTACCATTTCATAACAATACAACACAAATTGATTGATGTTTTGGTGTTGAGCGTTGGTGCGATCATAAACATCTGAATCATTTAACACTGACATGATTGAAGTTATCGTTTCTTTCTAAGAGCTTTGAAGGCCAACTGAGCCCTCTGAGTATAGCAGTCTGATAATACGAATAGCTACACTTAAAGGAACAATTCACCACAAAAACACATATTTTTCCTCTTTCCTGTAGTGCTTTTTATCAATCTAGATTGTTTTGGTGTGACAGGCTCAACATAATACACAGGCTTTGTTGTGAGCAGTTTAATGTGGGAACTATTTTCCCTCTACACCCACCAACCGTTTCACCGCACAGAACCAAGTGTGCATCTTTACACAATACTGCTAGCTCTGAGCTAGCTAATGTTCATTTTTACCACATGTGCTGTGTCTCCCGCCGTGAGTTTGTTTGTGGGTGTAGTTGGATAGAGAGAAAAAAAATCCTACATGACACTGTTCACAACAAAGTCTGTGGATTATCTGGGTCATGACTGGGTCATGATTTCTGGAAAGAGACATTGCTGTTGAGCTTTTCAGATGTATTTCTTTGGCGCGTTGAGCACAACAAGCTCAGAAGCATTTAGTCCCATTATATTTGAGAGAAGCCAGACATCTGTACCTCAGATATCTCCAACTGGGCCACTCACACCAAAACAATCTAGACTGATAAATAGCACTACATGTAAGAGAAACTGTCCCTTTAATAAGCATAGTTCTGTGATAAGTCAGAAATGTCAAACAAAGCCTTGGTTTTCACAGAGGGTAAAGGAATATGAGCACTAGAGGAAGTAGTGGCTTTATCTGTGACCAGGTGCGTCATCTGCATGTCTTCACTCGCACAACACAGCCCAGTTATTAGAGAATATAAAAGGTAATACCACATGTAATTTACTTTCTTTGGGTATGAATCCAAATCACTCTTTAAAGGTGCTGAATACGAGATTGGGTGCGTTTCTGTTGCCTCTACACGGCTCTCAACATGGCGATGCTTAAGAGGCTAACAATGGCCGTGAGAGTTACATTAACATTACATAACAGTCATTTAGCAGACGCTTTTATCCAAAGCGACTTACAATCAGTAGTATATTTCATATCATTCACCCATTCACACACTGATGACAGGCTACCATCAAGGTGCCACCATCAGACTCTAACTAACATTCATGCAACATCCAGTCCACACCGATGGCAAGCCTTCAGGAGCAACTTGGGGTTAAGTGTCTTGCCCAAGGACACATCAACTGCTGAAGCCGGGTATCGAACCACCGACCCTCTGATTGGAGAACTACCTTGCTCTCCACTACGCCACAGCCGCAAGTTAAGAGTGTTAACCTGAGGGTGAAATGCTCTGTGTGATTAAAAACACCAGACTACACCAAACACAAAAGCAGTTCAGAAACAACAATGCACTGCTGCGTCTTTGAGACTCCACCTCAGATAAAAAAGACTTAGACCTGATATGCTGTAGCAGCACTCATTTTGTTGAATGTTTTGAGAGGGTACCTGAGTTCAGAGGTAATGTTGTCTACTGCAAGCAGTTAACTCATATTCCAAGCTGGAGTGTGCCAGCACTGCCGACCTAAGCCTGCACAGAGCTGTGATTTAGGACAGGATATTGGTGGATTTTTGGACTGTTGGGCAGTGACGGCACAGCTGGTTCTTCACACTGTACCGTTAAAAGAGCACAGATGGTAAGAACTTCTAAATAACAGCCTTTTCACAAAAGAGAGTGCAAAGCAGGTGACATTTATGATAAATACTGTGAAAGTCATAGATATAAAAAAAAAAACATCCAGTCACCATAGCTGCTACTTTTTTAAACACACCGGAAGGCCACTTCCTGTCCTGCCTAAGGCTACATCCACAATAATACAATTTCATTTGAAAAACAAAATCTCCGTCCGCTTGAGCGTTTTAAGGATTGTTTTAGAAATGATTTCCGTCCATACTAACACACCTGAAAAAATAATATATCACATCACCATTCACGTACACTGGGCATGCGGGTGCTGGTGTAAATGGGAAGTAGATTGGTTGCTTAGTTACAGAAAATAAAATAGTATTATTGTACTTTTTATTAACAAAATATCATTCTTAATACTTGAGATCTTCCTCTATATTTCCCAAACATGTACTCAACAGACAAATTTAATAGAAAAGTTTTATTTTTCAATCTAAGTTACAACGCTGCAGTTCTTGCTCTATTTCTGTCCCAAACACACACATCAAATTTACTTTAAATATGAACACTTCAGTTAAGTTTTACTAAATTATGGTTCAAGACATTTGGTCAACACAGGTCTCTCACTTGTTTTCCCTTGGTTTCATTGTCTGTTCTCACACTGGTATCTCTGCTGGGAGGCTGGAAGACCCTGTTGTGCTGAAGAGCATTTATGCTTTTGTACCTTTACAGTTTCTTTGTGAACTTCACAATCATTTTGCAGAGCAAAATGAGAATTAACCACTGGTAGTCTATCAGTATTCAAGGCTGTTGTTTGTTTTCTTCCGGTGGCATGATGAAACAGGGAGGGACATGTTGTGACTGTTAAGACCCATAGTAGTGAACGCAGGTGTTTGGGTCATCTGCCCGTCCACACTACAACGCACCCAGGAGTTTTGAAACTGCGTGGCGTCGGTAGTATTTTCAAACGCCTCCGTTTTTGAGGTTCAAAACTCAAGAGTAATGTGGACGCTTGATGTAAACGTAGCAAAAGATATGCGTTTTAAAACGAAAACGTAGTATTGGAGATGCAGCCTGAGGCTTGTGAGGCTGGCTTACGTTCAGGCTGGCTTACAGTTGGAAACAATGAAAATAAAGTGGAGGGAAGTCCGAGGAAGAGCCTGGTGCTCAAAGTGTTACTCAGTATTATAATCCTTCTGACAGGAGTTATTTGGTATGGGGATCCATTGGTTTCAGTTGAACATTTGGGAAGAGAGTCAGATGATCTGATGGATATCAGCCTCCATCTGAACAGAGCGTAAATCTGGGTTTGGTTAGCCTAGTTTAGCATAAAGACTGGAAGTAGATTGAAACAGCTGGGGTGGCTCTGTCCAAACTTTGAAAGTACACCTACCAAACACTACTAAAGCTCACTGATTAAAATATTCATATCTAATGATTCACGGCCTAATTTCCAGTGTAGGAAGCCAGAAGATCTCACAATTGTCAAAGTGTACATGGAGAAAAGAAGACTTCCAAAAGTTGATAAATGCCCTAAAAGTCTTTTGTTTTCACAGAATATTCCTTAGCTGAGAAACTCCAATCGACCCTTGGCTAAGTCTGAATTTCTCTACAAAAGTGATTTCAGAGAGAAGCAGACAGATGTCCTGTATATATCCAGGATAAAAACAGATTATAACGATAAAGATAGAAGCTAAAGCAACAGATCACTGTTTAAAAGTGAACCACAACATTACCTGGTGATAGAGGCAGAAGACAATGAAATTAAGGATCAACAGTGTTCCGGTAAAGCCAGGTAGGTTTTTATTCACTGTTTCAATCACCGAAAAGCAAAAGCAGCACGTGTTTACATTCAGTATACCTTCAGTAACTAGCTAATTAACTAATTCATTCATTTCTAACATACTCTGCATATGTTAGCGCCACAGGTTTTTATGTGGACACGTTACGTTTTAGAAACGTATGTCTCTTTTTAACCTTTCCTGGTAACGAGTATCACTATTACACAACGTTTAAGCATGACTAGCTCCAAATCAACAGTGCAGTAAAAATACATGAAATACAGCAGGCTACGCTGAAATATATCATGAATCTTGAAAAGGAGGAAGGAGAAAAATGGAGGACCCGGAGAAAACCCAAGCTGGCTAGTGGTTTCGATCCCAGGAACTTCTTGCTGTGAGCCTTCTCTCACTCAGTAATGGCATTACTGAAACGAGTTACTAAGGTGTAAATGTATGGACCCATAATCTAGTAAACTTCTTTTAGTAACTGTTCATTTTAAAATAAATTTGATGTCTGTGTTGGAGAGATACAGCAAGACCTGCAGTGTTGTAGCAAAGTTTGAAAAATAAAACTTCTAAAGACTTCCACGAAATTTGTCTGTTTGAAAATTTTGGAGGAAGCTCTAAAAGTATCAAGCACGACTGTTTTTTTTAATTAAAGAGTAGTATAACACTCTGTCGTATTATCTGTAACCAAGCAACCAATGTTCTTTCTGTTTACACCGGCACTCGCAAGCTCAGTGTACGTGAACAGTCATGTGATATTCGTTTTCAGGCAAACTAGACTGGAGGGAAATCATATCGAAAACGATACTGAAACGCATGTGTGGACAGAGGACGTTTTCTTTTTAAACCCCTGTTTTTAAACAAAAACGTATAAGTGTGGATGTAGCCTAAGTAATGTGACATTCAGAAGAGCAAGTGCATTGATAATTCAATAAAGAATGCAGCATTTCAAACTGTTCTAGGAAGACTGAACACATTGTTTTGTTAATAATGTGTCAAATAGGTAGATAGGATTGCAGGATTACATTGTCCCTCATTGAATCTCACCTTGGGGTATATTCTGCTTCAAACTTGACAGGCTCTTTGAAAAGACTTCTCAGGCAAGAAGGTGCTTCTAGCCTTTTGTCTCCACAACATAGTAACAGCTGTTCACCGTTGACTTGATAAGGCAGGAGGGGAGAGCTTTCTCCTTGTGGCTGCCTGCGTCACAGCCAGATAGTGATATTTACTCCCATCTCTTCCCATGCGGAGCTATTCTAATAAAGGCCTCACTCACATCGGATTCTCATGGCCATGACTAGGCTGTTGTTGTCAGCCCAAAGGCTAAATGTTGGACTGGTAACATTTTTGTTCAGATTATAATTTTCAACAATCTTAACCGATCTGCTATGAAAGAAAACTGTTGCCCTTTTTTATGGTTTTCTGTCCCGTTTTTTTTCAAGCAGGTCTCATATAGAATGTACAAATATACCTTTAATGCAGACTTAACCAATGGGCAAGTCTGGTATCATATAGAGTATGATATATGCATCAATTCATAGCTTTTCATTAAAGAATGCCCTGCTCACCTGTGATAATACGTCCTATACATCACACCACATGCAATATGTGGGTGTAGGATGTGTTAAGGATGGGCCATATGCAACAAGTCCTCCAACCCTCATAGACAAAATAAGTTACTTGTTGTTTCCCTCTTGCCTCAATCAGCATTTTTTGTTGCCTTCCAGAACTGTTACAAAATACTTATAATGAAGAGTACTTTCTGGTCTGCCACCTCTCTGCAGGGCTGGTTTACGCTCCTGAGGGGCCCCGGGCTGTGGACCCCTATTTTGGTTTAATGTGTAAATAATATTGTATAAATAATATTGAACATGGCTTGTTTTATAACTAAATTCTCAAATATTTTTAATGGAGGTTAACAGCGGCTAGGGGGCCACATATCCATGCTTCCAAATTGCAACACGTTTTGAACCGAGCTAACTATTTAGCCTGTTACCTGGCTAGCTTTGCCTTTATGGTTAAGTATGGTTAAGCCACTGGTTCCCAAACTGGGGAGTTATAAAAATGGGGGTGGGGGGTGGGGCTGAATATATATGATGCATATTTTCTGCTTGATATTTTCATCAGCAAACACTGGGTTAAGGTGTGGTTGGGTTACAAAAAACGACTTGGTTAAGGTTAGAGAAAGATCCCAATCATGTGTATAACAAACCAACGTTCACTGTAAAAAACACAAACAAGCCTTTTTGTCCCAAAACTACCCTAGTTTAATGTTTCAATGAAATGTTCGACTTAGTGACTAACTTTGAATCCTGCATTTTTATAATATCAAAGCAGTTGTTATGGGAAAAGGCTATTTAATATGTGAACCAATAAAGTTTAGCTTGGCTCATTCCTCACAGTTATTGAGTTGTTCCTGTCATGTTCAATGCAGTAGATGTAAGTAAGATTTTGTAATGTAAACTGTTATTACTTCAGTGACACTTAGAGCTCACATCTCTGAAACAGATATATGACAGTGAGACTCTACAGAAATACTGACCCGAGCTCTCACAGAACTTTCTGCTTTGCATGCACAAAATTGGCACAAGACGCCGGACAGATTGTTTTGTGTACAAGGCCTGTTGGGTGAATAGACTGTCAACAGGTCCACCTGTGACCAACTGAATGAGTTCAGTGAGGCGGCGTGTCTCTGTCAAGGCTGCTGGAGGATCTGGATTCTTTTTGTTTCTTTCGCCCTATCAGCAGACTTATATCTGCAGCAGAGCAGCTGTGAACACAAAGACAAGCGTCCAGCCAACAGCTAGCCCTCAACCTGGACCAATGATACATCATGCATCTGAAAGCATCAACAACAGCATCTGCCATCAAACTGGTCGTGCAGAGTACAACCTTGTACCTTGAACTGTCCTTGAACTACATATGTAGTTTTTAATTCACAAGTTTTTCAGCTTTGGCCCCTGAGCTCCAGGATAAACTTCTGCCCTGTGCCAGAACTGCTGATCCTGCTGACATTTTTTGGCAGGACATCTAATTCCGTAATTTAACTTTATAATTCATAATTATTGTTTTCCCTATCTCTGTTTAGCTTGTAGGCCTTTATCATGCTGTGTTTGGTTCCTACAGCAGTCACAACACTTAACTCCCCTTGGTAGCCCACCTTGCCCCAAAGTCCCGTATTGCTCTACACAAACTGGACTTGTTTGTACCTGTACATCAACCACTGTACTTCTTTCCTGTTGGTATTCTGGGGAACTGAACTGTACATATCATATATTTTCTCCGTACATATGTTCACATTCATGTGTTTCCCTTTTGATTGCATTGTTGTGATGGTTTATGTTGTTTCTTTTTTCTCACTCTCTTTATTTTGCACTGAGCCACCATGCCGTACCAAAACAATCACCAACACTGTGGCATGGCAATAATAAAGAAATAGCAAATGAAACAAAAACATTTTTGTTTCATTTGCTATGGATTACCTGGTGAGAACATATCACTAGCGTAGTTGGGATTGCAGTCATTAACACCAAAATCAAAATGACATCTTCATCAGTGACTAATGTTTACTGTCACAGAAAAGAATAACAATATAATTATACTAATTGTAGCCAAAGAAAATCAAATTCTCAGATAAAGAATAGAGTGTAGGTGGATAACATGATGAAGTGCCCTTTTGGGTGCACTGTAACAAGTTTCTGTAGTTTCCACAGCATTATTACTGTAAACTGGACAAATGCTTACTGTAGAACCTGTATACAGCATGTAGCTGTAGATCTGCAAAGCATCATGGTCAAAATTAATTCCCGGGTTAATCCTACAGTAAATACATTTTACTGTGAATCACATTACAGTTATTTTGAGCGGGATTTTTTATTCAGCAGTTAATGTTGGCGACTGTCTTTATGGGCTGTCGCTGTAGTTTATTGATATAAAGTGAGTTGTAGGCCATTTTACATCTAAAATACATACATACAGCTAGTGGGGCTGTACACAGTTTAAATGGGGAGGTAGGGAGTAAAAAAATTGATGTAAAAACAAGAAGACGGTCAGAACATTGTTGTTTGGCATAGAGCAACTTACAAACAATATAAAGTATTATAATGTGTAATATGGCAGTGAGCATCTTTCCGTTGAAAAGATCGTTTAAAAAACGACTATGGTCACCGGTGAAAAGACGTTCAAGAGTTAATATGTTTTTCTAATTCTTGTTTAATTTACAGACATCCCTCTGAAATATGGCAGACCATCTGAAACTGGCTCCTGGGAGGCTTTGACAACAACATTTAAAGAAGAAACAGGAGATTTTGTTGTGTGTATTTTCAATTTCATAGTAGTTGTATCAATAAAAACAAATTAATTGTTGCCTGTGTCAGATGATCTTATTTGTCCTGTCAATGTAAACAATGTAAACTGTTCAAAAGTGGTTCAAAAGTGAAAGTTTATTCACAGACTATTTGAAGACGTTAATTAGACGTTCACTTTTAGACCATATTTCACCGGGATTTGCAATATTGGCTTTCAACTGAGAAATGTGGATGTGGTTTCATAGTAAGCCTCTAAAATGAGGATATAACATTATTAGCACAACGTAGAGGATGAACAAATTCACTATTGCAAATCACGTTGAAATGTGGTCTAAACGTGAACGTCTAACCAACATCTACAAATAGTCAGTGAATAAACTTTCACTTTTGAACCAATTCTGAACGTCTTTTCAATGTCGGCCATAGTCGTCTTTTAAACGTATTTTCAATGGAAAAATGCTCACTGGGTAGCGATAAATGTGTTCACTGAAATCTTTTTGGTCTCAAGATTTTCTCTACTATGTTAATAAAATATGTTGCAGAGTAGACATACCATGATAACAGCTGTGGATGAAAATAAACTTAAAGTGATTTCAGATTGGTACCAATATAGTCGTATTTACTGGTCCATGTGAGTGCATTACATCCACAAAGTTTGGTCTATTAGCTCTTTCCCTGTTGGGAGAATGAGAGCTTCACCAGGACTGTATGTCCGGAAATGAAGTAGATACACTCAGAAAAAATTGAGCTGTAGAATTGTTGAAAGATCCACTTTTGTTTTGTTTTCACATAAAGACATCAGGCAGTTCTAGAGTTCAAGTTTATATAGCTATAATTCACTGTTACACAGACTCCAGCCCAGGAAGAAGACTCCAGTACAAAGAGAAACTTCATTTCAAGTGCAAAAAAGTTAGTTTTGGACATTTTATTGTTTAAAATTCTGCCGTATTTGCAGTTCATATTTCATTTCTGTGTTTTTATACTTATCCTCTTTTTTCAGAATACATTTTCTTGCTTCCAGTGCTTGAATTTGACTGATATCTGTCAAATACTTGAAAACATGTTAACATTGTCACCGTAACTTGAAGAAAGAGGAGAAATGTGTACGTTCAGTAATGCCATAGTAGCAGTGTTATTGTTTTAAAAATGAAAAATGTTTACAAAATGAAAAAATAAAAAGTCAAATTGGTATTTACTATGTAAAAGGTTGAAAGTGAAAAAATGAATTACTTCTGGTGAGAAAAACTGTGTCTATATTTTACAGTATGTAATTATTTTACTGTTATTAATTTACAGCATCAAAATGAATGCAGTGATGCATTTTACAGTGTTCTAAGATTTGCTGTTTGAAAAAATACAGTACCCTCTTACTGTAATTAGAATGACGGTACTGTGATTATTACTGTAAAAATAACTACAGTATTTTATAGGTACTGTGATTCATTTTACAGTGAACATACTGTGAAATGTATTACAGCAATATACTTGCTAATTGCTGCCAGCTAGTTACTGTACATATCATAGTAACCTCGTTACAGTGGGACTTTTCAGTGGAGAAAGCATGATGAACTGCCAGTGGAGAAAACATGAAGTTCCTCTTGGGTGCTGCTGCTAAGCTGGCAGACAGCTTGATGACTTTGATTTTGTTTTTGGCAAGATTGTACGACGTGTCTCATAAGACTTTTGCCTGCATACATTGTCGCTTGTCTCTGACTTTGAATGAGGGGTGCTTTATGATTTTGCCAATTGTGAGTTGTATTTATTCAGCTACACAATACAGCAGTGGTCTGTGCAGACACACCTGGTGGAGAACACGTTTGTAGCTTGTTTTGTGTTCACATTAGTTTTAGAAAATCTCTTTTAGTAAATCTCTCGCATGGACTCCCTCCTTGTCACATTCCCTGAGCCAGTTTGTGACAATGCTGCAGTGAAGAGTCAAAAAAAAAAAGAAAAGAAAAGCCAGTCTGATCTTGTTCCACATTTTGTTACTCACACTGAGACTGCAGTGTACTTAGTGTGTCGGGACTGTAGTGTTGGAATGGGATTCCTTATCTGCTGTATTCCAACCTCGAACCACCTGCTGAGCTTTGTTGCCTTCTCATTAAACCTGCACCAATGTAAACACAGGCCAGTGTGTGAATGGACAGAGCTCACTAGGTCAGGGGGCATTACTGTCAAAGGGAATAGACATTGTCAAGGACGTTTCAATGCCAGCCGTGACGTCACCCATTTTTTCGTGGACAACCGTTTTAAATCCTCCAGTCTGGTATTTTGTCTGTCCCCTTCTTAGTTTTGTGGAGTCAGAAGTGACCATATTTGGACTGGAGGCTGAAGAGGTTGGAGGGATATGCATTGCTGCATCTCTATCCTGATTGACAGGTTTAATTCAT
Source organism: Anoplopoma fimbria (assembly GCF_027596085.1). Taxonomy (NCBI): domain Eukaryota; kingdom Metazoa; phylum Chordata; class Actinopteri; order Perciformes; family Anoplopomatidae; genus Anoplopoma; species Anoplopoma fimbria. The sequence continues at coordinate 7,174,108 of NC_072460.1, read as the reverse complement.
AGCGACATGTCTATCACAATTGGAGATAGCCATATCCTAAAGTATCACTGACTTAAAAAATATTTTCACACTCTCAAGAGGACAAGTGGAAGTGGGCTTATGTAGCCCCCCTTGATGCCCCCAATGTTAAAAGAATCGCAGCAAAAGTGCCCTCTTGGATGGCCCTATGATATAAGACTTGATGTAGTGTCCTCAAGTGTGCCCTGACATCAAACAATGACATTAGCATCACAACAACAGCTGCTACTGATCAGCAAGGGCAAGTCAACCCCCTCCTACAAACATATCATGTCTGCAAACATATCCACTGACTGTGTTCAGTCAGAGGGGTTGAACATGTGTTTAAATGTCTATTTCTGGAAAACTTTTTAATTTTTTTCCTAAGTCTAGCTGTGTTGATATTGGTACGTAGTGGTGAGCTTTGGTTGTTTAGTTGGGAATTATTGCTTTCATACCGTAGAAGTATTTTATTAAGCTCATGACACATGGAATAATCGCCTTGCTGAACAAAACTTGTAAGTATCAGGAAGAAATCAGTGCTACGCTAACTTCCCGGTTGGCCTTAAAAAATACATCAACACTCTTTGTTGGCATTGCAAAACACATTTTATTTGAGATGTTTAAAGTGAAATTAGAATATTTGTGGAACACAATATTTTTGGCTGCGTCCATTTAAAAAAAAAAAAAAGTACAAAAAATACCATATCATTTGTATTCAGTTACTGACTACCTTTCAAAGTAATCCGACCCAGGCCTGTGTGTAGCAGTGTTTACTTGTCTGACTTCAGTCAATCCTAGCTGCAGCAGCGTCAGTACATTTATTTGACTTGCACAGCATGTATGAGCTCTTTAATTCACTTATCAGGCTGTTCATTGTCTCCTGATCTCCTTTTGTTGTGTTGCACAGTGTTAGAGTGAATATGACTATGAGAGACAAGTAGATTGTGATAAGTGTTTGGGTACACTGTTAAGATTAGTAAGGATGTAAATAAACAGATGATAACTGAGTATGACCAGGAGAGTGTGTATCATCCACGGAAAAATTTGTTTTCATTCAGCAGTTTGTCACTCAAATCTTTTGACCTTTCCTTTATCTGCTTCTTGCATAACTTCTGCTTGTAAAATAAAATGGAGGTGGCAGTATTCTTCCTGTGAGGCTTGTCCATACCATATTCAGCAAACTCTCTCAACTTGTCATTAACTGCTTGTTTAAACCTGATGAATGCCAGCTGTTCGTGAGTTTTGTGAGTTTCATTCACAAAAATGTCATGTAGGAAGCTTGATCCCATGGGTCATCACAGAGACATGTTGTGACAGAAATAAAGACAGAACGGTAAATGATGTGAAGTGATATGCCAAGAAGCATTGTGCTACAGCAAAGCAGACTGAAGAGAGAATGAATCAGGGAGACATGACAGTCACAGAAATACATGACAGGACACATTCCATCAGAAGTGTTGTTACCCACTACGGAAGATGTTCTTCTGGAATGCGCAGAAAGTAATCTAATCTACGTCGTCTATAACTGCCCTTTAGAACAAATTGTTAAGTGATCTACACCATCAGCAGGACCACTTCGATGTGACAATTCCGTGGTTGAGGTTTGGTTTATTTAAGCCACCAACATGACCTGATTAGGTTCGGGGAAGGACTGCTGTTTCAGTTAATAGTTCAAATTAGGGAAACTTTCAAACACAGGCCCTATATGTTATTTTCTGGGTGCATATTTTTATCTCAAGTTACAGTTACAACATGTTTGCATGCGTTAATGCTCATAATCCGCCTTGTTTTTCTCATCCTGGTTGTCCTGCAGCAGCTCTTCTCACCCTCTCTCTGAAACGCTCCGTTGTAGCGCTTGCTCTGATTGGTCAGCTAGCCCACTCTGTTGTGATTGGTCAACGTTTCACATTTCAAAAAACTCTTCCACATCTTTCTCTCTTGTTGTTTGAGGGCCAAACTAGCCAGAAGGAGTTTTACGTCACTTCCGTAACATTGTGACCTCATAAAGTTACAGAAGTGAAGGAGTGAATTCAATAGAGCCGTTTTAGGCAGCTCAGGAGCAGTGTGTCTGAGGGGGAGGGTAACTCCTTTTAGGAGTGGACTTCAGGTTTTACACTCTACGGACCTTTTACATGTACAAAAATATATATAACACACTAAAGAAGAGAGGAAACGTGGAAAAGCATAATAGGGCCACTTTAAGAAGTAAACACATATTTTGTGTTTATTTCTTGTTTTACTTCAGTGATAAGACCATCGGAATATTTATCAGTGACTTGCTAAGACATTCAGTGTGATATTATTACAGGTACAGAAGAGTCAGAATAAAGTCCTTTATAAAACTTTTCTACATGCACCTAGTCGTCTCCCATATTGACAATGTTTTCGTTTACCTTTCCATCCACTTCCTTCCTTTTGCGCTGTATTAAAACCTCACCTTACTTCCTCCTTTTTCTCCTGTCAGAACTACTACGGCCTACAGATGGCGCCTTCACTTAAACTTTAACAGACTTTTGGCTGGCAACTGTAGCTTAGTGGAGAGCAGGGTCGTCCTCCGATCAGAGGATTGACGGTTCGATCCAGCAGTCCATGTCGATGTGATCTTGGGCACGAAACTTAACCCCAAATCGCTCCCGCAGGCTGTTCCTTCGGTGTATGTATGTGTATGAATGTTAGTTAGAGTCCTGATGGGCAGGTTAGGTGGCCCTGTCATCAGTGTATGAATGGGTGTGAATGGGTGAAGGGTGACAGACCATTTACCATTCTGCTGAAACAACTGATGCTGTATTTCTCTCCGGTCGTGAATTTTGTTTGTGCGTAAGAAGTAAACTGTTGAAGGCATCAAATACCCTTAAATCACTCACGTTCTAACTCCCAACTCGCCACACACGGACACATGGTCCACTTGAACCCACTGAGTGCCCCTTAAGCCTAACTTTTTCAACAAGCAGTCCAACACACTCCAACATGTGGTCAACATTGACGATTCAGACAAAACTACTTGGTAAGGTTCAGGAAAAGTTAATGGTTTGGATTAAAATAAATAAGTTGAATGGTGAATGTCCTTTATTCAACATAAAATAATCAGAAAGTATCACAGAAGTAGTAGTGTGTTCATCAGATAATTGAAGACAACAGGTTTTTCAATGTTAATAACAATGCAAGACTCCGTTAAAGGGTCACTGCCTTTCAGAGTCCAGTGGGGGTGAAACTACCAACCACTGTTTTTTCCAATTACTTACTGAAAGAGTCCTCCCAAGAAGGACGGCCATCGTCCGTTTCAGCGAAACAAAAAACACTTGTGAACATTCATTATGACGGGAGCGAAGGAGGAAGTCAGATGACGTTAGGGTGGATGGAATTACTTCATAAACTAGAAAATGGACTCAAAGACGTTGCCAAACAAGTTTTCTAACTTATGGGTTTACTTCAACTGTTGATATTAAACCTCCATGGTGGCGCTGTATCCAGCTCTCTTAATACATTCATGGTCAGGGTGGATGGATGGCCCCACAAAACGCCAGGAGACCACTTCCTGTTTCCAGCAGACAGTCAACGTTGGCTTCTTTCAACCATGACCTGAACCTAATGGTCATTGTTGTTACCATGACGACAAAGCACCTCTAACCTTAGCAAAGTAATTTGAACCCCAACCAGGTTGATTTTGGTGCCTAAACCTAACCTAACCAAACCTTATCCATATCGTTAAGTAAGTGATGTTGTGCTGCTGATAGAGGAGTCAGATCACAAAACATTGATTGTTCTGAAGGGCAGTGACAATGTATTCTGTCATTTAATTTAATTTGAATTTTTCATTCGGAGGTCCGCAAACAGGTATCAAGATTGTCAAAATAATGCCACATGTAGAAAATAAAACATAATCTGCAGTGATGCAAAATGATCACAGCGCAGAAAATGAGCAAAATCTCTTCTCATTCAAGAGCTTTCTGTAGGTGCAGCTCTGCCATCTGATGGGATCTGAGGTTGAAGCATTATGTAACAGATCAACATGCACCACTCATATGTGGGACAAGGACTTTGTGATTAGTCCTTGTCGGTGACCTGTTTCTCCAACATGTCCAGACTGTGTGGCTCTGAGTGACGTCCTCATCCAGTCGGTCCACTATCACATCTGACAGCACAGGATGAGTGACAGGCAGGAACACACCAGTCTGAAGAGATGTGACAACGACATAAATGTCACTAGCAGTGTCTATGACAATCACTGTGCAGTACATTTTGGAAAGATATACCTCATACCAATCAGGTTCTGCAGTGTTGTTGCCAGAGGGGGGCAGAGGGGAGTTCTAGTGAGGATGATAGATTTGTTTCAGTGGACTGACGTATCTGCATATACAGGAGTTAAAAGGAAAGGGATACAATTCCGCTTATTATTGAAAAGGGTAAAATGAATGATGCCCTTGAGGGCTTCCTGAAAATAAAATGTCTATTATTGATAGTTCAAATATGTAATGTGCCAAATTACCTTTTGTTTATGTAAGTGATGTAACTTTCAACCAGATTTCTGTTGTTTAAGAAATGCATGGATTGTGGAGGCAATTCAGTGTGTTGTGGCCAGGCCCATAAGTGAACAACACTCTTGCAGATGAATTGGGTTATATGATGGTTGTATTAACTCCAGAGCCCCAGAGCCTCTTTTCTAAAAAGTTCAGATGAACAATAGAATCAACATTGTGTGGATGGAGGACTTATTACATTCAAGAACTGTACAGACAAGGCAGTATATTATGTCATGTACAATATGTAACTCCTCCCCAGTAGATAATGTTTGAGCTTTGTATCACATGCATATCACCACTGTTAAGACCTGTCCTGAGTTTGATTACTGTGTCTTCCTTTTATACTTTTTACAGTAGCATTCACTTCAACAATATACCAGAATTAGCCCCATATCAATGTTACTACTCAATAAAAATACATTAATCAATTTGAATAACTTGGCTGTATTCCACTGGCAGCTTTGTTTCCATATTAAAGGTCCGTTGAGATCCTAGAGTAAGAAAACTAAATAGTATCAAACAGCGAGGTGATATCAGAGTCTTTTCAGAGAGGATATGATGAGTTTGTATGTGCACTAGTTCGTACTCAAGATAATCTACAGACATTTAGCATAGAATACACCGGACCATCCTTTAAAAAAGGAAAAAAGATCATGCCGCCCCACAATTCCTTGGGGCTGCATTCGGCCATTCACGAAAATAAAACAGTATGCCTATCCAGCATAGGCTTACCTATTATTTTCATATATCATATACTCATGGGATTTATGTTGAGGAACATGAGTGAACAGTGACTATAATTTTTTTTCATTGTATTAAAATGTATTTATTTCAAACATGTAACAAATAAGTAAAAAACTAAACAGGAATAACATAAAATGAACAGAAATATAGCAAATTTTGTATATTGGGAGTTGCATTTTAATTATGGGTCTCAGTAAAAAATGCAGTCACATTCTCTTTGCTCCATGGTTGTATTTACATACATCCATTATGAAATCTCCTTCACATCTTTCATAGGGACCTCACCTTTATGAGTCTTCCTGATCCTGATTCCTGAAATGAGCCCCAGAGCCTCAGAAACAACCCTGATGCTGAAATATTATTATTATTATTAAGGATAAGGCACCATGTGGGCACAATATCAGCTAACAACAATACAGAGGAGGTCAAATCTGACCCTGACAAACCCATTGAGGACTATAGTTGATAAAGCACAGCCATTCTCAAGGCCTGTAGTTTTCTTAAAGGTCCTGACAATTAATTTTCTTAACAGCTCAAACCACACCCACACAGTCCTTTGGCTGAGTTGAATGTTAAATTTAGCTTTGTTAGTCATGAATTCCAATGAAAAAACTCAATTCCACAGCATTAACTGGGATCCACAGCATTAACATAGCAACAAGCAACTTCTATTTATAAAAATATATAGCTGGTTAGCTGGACGCCACTCTGCACGTTGCTCATTTGGCAGTTACAGCTGATAGCGTCCCGACCGTCAGCATCATCGTGGAAGTGTGGTGCCCACCCTCCAGTTCCCACTGTGGTCATCACTGTTACTGTGAGGGGGAGCTGGAAGGTGGCAGCTGCGTTGTTTGCGCTGTTACCACTGTTAGCTTCTAGCTATATGCTTAGCTGTCGCCATGCAGAGAACCACTATTTAATAATGGAAATATAAAGTGCATTAAAAAGTGTAAACTTAAGAGTTTATAACGGCAGCATAGGATATTTTGTCTCTGCTGCTCACGTTGCTCCCGATGCAACCACAGTCAAAGCAGAGTATCTTAAATGTAGTTTCTCTTTTTTCTTCCTCAATATAAGAGACCCTTTAAAAAAACCCAACTGAATTTCTAAACTTCTCCAATGCCCACCTGCGTTTCAGATCTGGCTCGACTTTACTGACCTCTGATGCCATCCAGCAACTCAGCTGAAAAGAAAAGCACCATCACAGACCGTTCTGCCACACACTCTGCAGCTCTGCTCTCCACCCAGCGTTGACGCTCCTCAACACGTTCTGTCCATCCTGGGTGAGGTCAGTGCTTGGTTCCGGTTTGACCTGTGTTACCTTGCTGCACAGATACCGTATACCTCACGTCTCCCCAAACTGTCTCAGATAGCAGGTGCAATGTGTCACCTGCTATCTGAGACAGTTTGGGGAGACGTGAGGTATACGTACCTTGTTGGCACACCTTCTCACACACACACACACACACAGACACTTCACAGTTGCAAAACAGCTGCTGATTTGCTTAATTTCCTCTGTTCTGCCAACAGATCCACTTTAAGAAAAAGTAATATCTCGCTGAAAAGCTTCATGTTAAACACTCCCACTGACTGTGACATTACATTCACACTATCATCTAGATCTATAGTAGTTGTGTATATGTGGTTGAGCTGCCAGCACACGCCCTTAGCACACAGAAAGAACTGTCAACAAGTTGTCATGTACTCTTATTAATGTTTGCTGATGTGTTGAATCCACTTTATGCAGGTTAACTATGATGAGACTTCTGCCCATGTACTCAGAGACTTCTAAGGCCCACCTCTTGCTGTTAGAAAAAAAAAGAGAAACTAAACCGGGTTGTACATAATTGGTATGCCACTGTCAGCTGCTGTTATACTCCAAATTGAATGTATTTGGAGTCATATTTCCTCACCACATGCATTGGAGCTGTTTTCTCTATAATTCAGGAACTGATCCATTTTGTGTCACTCCATACCAGGAAACACTAGCTGGTTAACCGGGTCAAAACAAGTTTATCTCTAACTGACGATCTGTGGTGATTGGTGTGGTAGTATTCAAACGTCACTGGACATTGACATCATGCTTTGTTTGAATTACTATGTTTTTTTGCATTTATGTGAATTCTTGAGCACATGTAGAAATGAAAATAACTTGCTTTGTTAATTACTCAAAAATTGGTTTCTTTATTCAATCTAACCATTTGGTGGTACCTCCGCCGCCCACTATATGGCAATCTGAGGCTCACCAATGGGCCCCGGCCCAGAGGTTTAGAACAGCCGCCCTAAATCATACCCTGCTTTATGGATTATTGACTCTGAATGGACCATAATTTACTAAATGAACATCATGCTGTATTGAAGAAGACTTGAAACTAGAGATTGAGACCATAAACTCATGTTTACAATGTTTACTGAGGGAATGAATCAAGTGAGAAGTAGAGTCATTTTCTCATAGACTTCTATACAACCAGAGGAAACGGTGAGTGGGTGGTGGGAGGGAGAGCATGTTAGGTGAGCAGGACTGGAGTCGGAGGGCATCTAGTGGATGGTTACGAGGACGGCAGGTCTCGGGAGTGAGAGGGGAGAACATGGCTTGGGGGAAGTGAGAAGTAGGTGGAGACAGGGAGCCAGGCAACATAACAAAGACACAATAAAGTCCTTGTGACAAGTTCATCAACTAGTCAAGTCAAGGGCGTTGTATTTATATAGCCCAATATCACAAAGTTGCGTAACTATATTGATGTTGTGAATACACTGGATGACTTTCAGTCTGCCACTCTAGTGTGACCGGGACATCATTCATGGACTTAAAAGAGTACGCCACTACTTTAGCATTACACAGCTTTAACACTGTTGGTCTCACAATGCTCAGTTTTAAAAGACGGATTAAAATAGAAATCAGTGGAACCACAGATATTATTTATTTAAATTATTCTTCCTTATGACTCTGTTGCGTTTGCCAACACAAGCACTGTGTAGAGTGCATATACACTATTAATCGTTATCCAGTGCTCTAACTGGCTCCAAAAGCCGGTGGACAGGTTTCACTTGCAACAAACACACACACAAACCCCCCCCCACACACACACACACATTGTGTCGCCTACGTCGCTGTACTATGGTTCAACATTGAAAGAGGAAATCCCAGCTTGAGACTGAAGTCCGTCAACCGCACATTTCAAGTGCACTTCCTCTTATGGTGCACTTGCTGCTTCATCGTCACCAACAGCAGTTGTCGACACCGGCCGTGTTGATTCGCAGGAGAACATTTTAGGCTGGTATTAATCATTGAAGGAATAAAATAATCTAAGCTATGACAAAGACAGAACATTAGAACCTGATCCAGTTTCATCTGCCAAACCGAGAGAAATGGACAAGACATCACAGCAAGCGCAGGTGGTGAGTAAGCTCCTACATAAACCATGCTCTCTGTGTTTTCAGTTCAGGGCTGCCTTACTTGTTTGAAGAGGCTCAGCTGTGATTAACTTGCCGTTTCCATGCTCACTTTTCATATTGATTGACATCAGTATCTGAAAATGATTATAAATGAAGGTGGCAATCAGCAAACCAGAAAAAGAAAAAAAAAGCAAGTTGAAATGTGAATCTTTTTTTTTTCTTAATCATCTTGAGATATTTCCTGTGACTATCACATGACAGGAGGAATGGAGAACTTTGATGTCAACAATTTCACTTTTACTTCCTGTGGTAAGAATTACATGAAGATCACACCACTTTAGAATTGAGTGTGTGAGTGTGTGTGTGTGTGTGTGTGTGTGTGTGTGTGTGTGTGTGTGTGTGTGTGTGTGTGTGTGTGTGTGTGTGTGTGTGTGTGTGTGTGTGTGTGTGTGTGTGTGTGTGTGTGTGTGTGTGTGTGTGTGTTAGTAAGTGTGTGCATTTCTTTTCATGTGTAAAGACATGAAATGTACCAGCAAAATATCGCTTGACTATCAGCTATTGCAACTTCCTGCACACCTGTCTCAGCAAGTCTTTCCTGATCTGTCCTGATTTTACTAGCTTCCAGTGAAATGTAGGACTGATTACACATTATCTACAAGTCACATCATTCTAAATGGTATCCTAGAGGATTACTCAATCACTAGAAGCCAAACATAAACATGCTATGGTTTGGTTACTTTCCCATTTCATCAGTGTTTTAATGTTTCCACAGTGGTATTGTAACATTAGAGCAGGCGTAGACTGAAGTGCTGATCTACCCTTAGGTACTTCTCCTACTTCCTCTGCTTTATCTCAACATAACTTTGTGATCTTGATCAAGCAAACTAGTCTGATCAAGTCAAAGTTGATTAATAACGCCTCAAAGGGCTGTAATTATGATAAGAACAGCAATGAGTAACATTAACAAAACACACATGGATGTATAGAAGTGAGATACGGGGCATTGCAAATGTAATAATGCACAGTACATGTGATAAAAGCAGTAGCAGCATCAGCAAACAAATATGGAAAGAGTCAACGTTATGGAATAAGGGGTAATATGAACACATTTTCTACTTTAGGATAATAGAATAGAATAGGAAGAGTTGACCGGACATTTACATGGTCATTTGACTGGTACAAAAGAAAATGGAAATTGTTGTTAGTTGTCGTGGCGACAACTCAGTGGGGCTGTAAAGTGCAGCTGCAGCTCATCAGTAAGGGAGCGGAAGCAGTGGAATAAAGCGTGGGCGCAGCACACCGCTTCTCAGGTTATTTCATGTTTAATATGAAATGTACCATTACACCTATGTTAAAACACAGTTACAAGTAATAGTCCTGCATTCATCATTTCACTGAAGCAAAAGCGCAATTATAATTATCATATATTTTAAAGTTACTGTGAGGATCTTTTAACTGGTAGTGAAATAGTCTCGATTTAATGTTGATGCCTCTATAGGACCTACATCAGTAAGCAAGAGGATTATCTATTTCTATTTATTTTATTCTTAATTCTTGTCATCTCAATTCTGGCAAATTCAGAAGAATTCATCAGATTCCCCAGAAACTCCTTCAGCTCAGACTCCAGAGGGGCCTCCAGCAGCAACCAGTCCACCGTGGATAGACCCAGATCCGAACTGCTTTTTTCCACAGGGACTTCCAAAATAATAGACTTCCAAACAAATGTAAAGTTCCTTGTAATAGCTTAAAGTAAGTAAAAGTACTCATTCTACAAAGGATGGAGTGTTTATTGATATTTATTACATCCATGGCAAGTTATCCCCTTCGCCAGGTTTGACACCCAGCCTTGGTGCAAGAATGCAGAATGAGAAATGAAACAATCGACAGCTGAAAACTTCACAATCAATGCATCAATTAATTTAGGAACATTTATAGAAAGGTATAAGAATGTGGGTAATAATATAGAAGAGAATACAATGACCTACTCTATTGAATTTGAAGCGATACGCCCAAGAAACACACTGTCATTTTGTCATAAATGAGTGTGTTTGTAATGGATTGAGGCATGGTCACTATGGCGACTGAGGTCCTCTGTTCTTTGAAGTGAATGATAAGCCAGAGGAAGGGCAAGTGCGCACAGGTCTGAAAGCACCCGAAAGGCCGCTAGCCAGAGGCTTTAAATGACATTTGCATTTTGGTGGTCTGTGTGTTCATGTGTTTGTCTTATTTTTTCAAACTAACACTGGGAGGCCCCGAAATGACTTGTTTTTAACCTTACATATATAGACTTCAAAGGAGAAATATACTTATATGCTTTCTTTTTACGAAAGTAAATTGAAAATAAATATCAATGTTGATCTCAAGTCTGTGGGTTCAGTACAGACCTGGAGTCAGGCAATGCTTGGTCTAGCTTAGCATAAAGACTGGAGGAAAGGGGAAAAGCTAGCCTGGCTATGTTCAAAGTTCAACACCTCTAAAGCATCTTTATCATGTTTATTCAATCCTTACACAAGCATTGTTAAAACTACGATTGGTTGTTTAAGGGGCAACTACATGCTGGAACTATTTCTTGTCAAACAACAGCCTGGCCAGGCTGTACTGAAGTGCTGGGTGGATGAGTACTGGATGATTCCTGGAACTTGATTTTAACATTGCTCAGAGGGAGATACGAAATGAAAGTGCTGAAAACATTCAGGGCCAAATACTCTGCACAAATCTGCTGGGTGGATGGATAAACTGCTGTTTGTCTAGATATAGTTCCAACGTGTAACTCTCCCTTTTTTTTTTTAGCACTGTCTACTGATGGATTGACAATCAGTCACAGTTAGTGTTAGGTGACTTATTGTGATGGCACCCTTTGCTTGTTTTTATACTCCCCTGCTCATGCTCACTGTACCCGGTTTATTCAAAACAAACACGAAATATGAAACTCTTCATTTCCTGTGCCTAGGGAATCAATGACTGACTGACAAGCAAAGGTTGAAGCTTGCAGAAACTGCAATACCAATTATGGCAAGAGCAGGACACCGACAATGTTTTACTAACTATAACAAACTGATTTTACAAATACTTTACTTAACGACGCGCTCCACCAACCCTGCATCGATGCATTCCACTTGTACACTGGTGGTTTATATTGCCGGGGAGTTTTCCCTTAGGGCACCATCATGTCCTGTCATTTTTGTTGGCTATAAATACCATGTCTTCATGTCCTGTCATTTTTGTTGGCTATAAATAGCGGCCGTGTCTTCCCATGCAGAACCAATGATGCTCATATAAAGTTTGTGCAGTATGAGCTTCCAGTTGAGTTATTCAAACCAAGCAACAACAGTAGCTCAGTGGTAGTAAAGGAATGGTGTCTGTATAGTGTTATCAGATATTGTTTGTGACCACGCTTCAGTTTATATTTACAGCAGAGCAAACAAAGCCACGTTAAAACTAGACAGTGTGAGCCTGACAAACAAGGTTTAATAGACTCAGACCAACTGTTTACATGAAGTTCCCTTACTGTCTAAGACATACAAAAATAAGTGGTAATGTACAGTATTGCAGTTAAAAAAAAAACTTTACAACAAGTTAAAGCTGCACTTGTTATTTTTGCTTCTTGTTGAGACTTGCCTATAAGAGGACCATAGAATGTCTATAAGAAGTGGAAGTCATTGTGATGTCACCCAATTGTTTGTGGACTGCAGTTTACAGCCATAGTCATGTTGTTGTTTTTTGCAGCCAATGAACAGGAGTTACCATATTTGGTATGTGGAGGAGTGACGTAGAGACGCTGTATACGTCTCTTGTAGCGGTAGCAACCTGTCACAGTAGCCCCGCCCTAAAGCATACTCTGCTTTATGGTCTATTTGACTCTAAATGGAGCATAATTTACTAAATGAACATCATGCTGTATTGAAAAAGACTTGAAACTAGAGATTGAGGCCATAAACTCATGTTAACAATGTTTACTGAGGGAATAAATCAAGAGAGAAGTAGAGTAATTTTCTCATAGACTTCTATACAACCAGAGGAGTCGCCCCCTGTTGGTCAGTAGAGAGAATGCAAGTTTTGAGAAACTTCCGGATCGGCCTCATTCGGCAGAACCGGAGGTTGTCGCCTGAGGACGACAAAACATGCTGACACTATAGAACCACCAAAATCCATATGGTTTGTCTTCTTTAGAACATGATCATCCAAAACAAAGATCTTGGCAATCTTGCCCGTAGAGATCTACAGCACACAGTAGATCAATCATCTAAGGAGCAGCAGCCTGACAAGATGGATTTTCATCTGATACTTGATCCCGTATCGAGAATCCAACTGCCGTGCAAGAAAGTGTTCTTCCTCAGGGGACCAGAAACGCTTATTGAAAAGGTCCTGGAAACTCGACCATCAGTTAAGACACGTTGGATCAAAAGTAAAAATGGTGACCCAACAGTAGCATGAAAGATGAAAGGTCAAGAGGGTCACAAAAATCATTAGTAATCAGTAGCTGTTGGAATACAGATAGACAGAGTGACATGCCTTACTTGCAGAGGGAAAACTATACTAATCTTTTTTGCTAGACCACTAACTGATTGTATACTTTACCTCTTTTTATATTTTATTTTAATGTATCTTTATCCCCCTTTTTCTCAGAATTCGGAGCAGCAACTGTCTCCGAACACCAGAAGGAGTTTCAGGTTCTCATCCTTCCGAATTAAAAGTAAGACAGCGGATCGCACAATGCACATTCACAGACAATACTTTCATCCCAATTAGCCTTTTACTTATTGACGACTCGTCATTGTGTCGACGTTAACCTTTGCAGAAAGGAGCTTCAGTTGTGATGATGGCGCATTCACACGGCGGAGAGGGTTGTTTTCTTTCTCATCAGTACGGGAGACATCGAGAAAGGGTAAATGAAGTACTTACGTAACTCCCCTGCAGTCAATCTATTGAACAATAATCACAGACAACAACGTGACAAATCTGTTTGTTTCCTGGTCAAACCTTGTTGGTGCTTTTTCCCTTTCTAATCAGTCCCAGATGAAGACGGTGTCTTGCAGACACGCTGTAATCAGGACCAGGTGAAGCAGACAGGTATGTACGAAGGTAACAGGAGCATTGAGTGGACCCTGCAAAGTTTGGAATGCTAAATGAAGCCTCGGCTAATCGGCATAAAAGGTTTCATTCAAACTTCACAGTCACTGGCTTATTCATCAGCCTAGATTAATGCAAAGGGGATTTTAGACTCAGCATGCATACATCGTCCTGCAGCTCCCTTCACCGTCCCACCCTCCTTCTTAAGTGCTAAGAGTTTGGTGCTGCTAAGATTTAGTGTTCATAAACTTGTTAGGGGGACTTTTTGTCCAGCAGAATCCTTTTTGCCGCTTCGAGTTCGCTCAAAGAGCAAATGCCCTTTTACTCTTCTGTATCATGTTTGTTTCCTAAAAATCACATTTACATTCTACTCATTTGCACCAGCCAAGACATTTTAAAAGGAGGATAATGCTGCCAGTATTAACATTTCAACAACAAAATGAAGACACTTTTCAAATGAATGTTTATGCAGAACATTAAGTAAAAAGTATTTCATTTGTTTTTTTCCACTTGCGGAAGCTAAAAGCATGACTTAAAGCATTTAATTAAAGCTAGGGAAAGACGGTCAGGGTTTCTGAAAGGACAATTTTGTAAGGTAATAGAATAGAAGATGGCAATGAGCCTGTGACATTATCTAAATGAAATTACATATTGATCCATTCAAAAGATGTTCGAGAGAATAACAAATACAAAGTGACAAACGTTTTGACATTAAAGGTATGAACCCATGAACTCACATATTTGCAGATGTCTGAGATTAATCACAGCAATCCAGTACAGGTTTGCACAAGTGCACGATTTTCTTCATACCATGTAGGATTGGAAATGGTGAAATATTAAAGGGGCATTCTTAATTTCACATGTCACGGTCATTTTACTAGTCATATAGAAGTATTACGAGGCCTTTAAAGCTTTAAAGACCTTTAAAGTCAAGGTTACAAAGTTACAAGGTTTTTTATTTGTCATTGTACCACAGGGTTCCACAATGAAATTTAAATTGTAGTCCCAATTTGCTACATAGGAAAAACAATCAGAAAGTTGGTTGGAAAATATGCAAGTTATTAGCCCTTTGGATTTGAAGGCTACTTGACAGATGTGAACTTTATTTTATTGTTGTGTGTATTTCCTTATTTACTGCCTGAACGTATAGTGAACAACTTTTTTCGAGAAGTTTCTCTTACAGTCTTGTCAAAGTGGGAGAAAAGTCATTAAAGTAAATGTAATTCAGCTCCCTGACATTGAACAGGAGCCCTGTGAAGTTAAACGCTTTCCTGACCTGCTCTTACTCAGGGAGTTTGAGTCACTGCCGGCTGGTTGTTGCTTCACAGTTACAGCTGGGGAGACTTAAAGAACTACATGCAAAACCTTTTTTTTTTTTGTGTCGATGTCGGCCTGTCGAGCTTCTACGACATCTTGTAGTTATTTTAACTTGACTGTGTGACCGTCTTAAATCAGTTTACTAGTCGCGAACCATATTTCCCCATAAGGATAATGTAAGAAAAATAAAAACATTAGGGGAATGCGTTGCGGTGCGTTTTTTTTTTCTTTTTTCGGAACTGACTTGAACGCAACACAACAGAGGACACCAAGCGCTCTGGGCACGCTCCACAAGCAGCAGAAGCTGTTTCAGCCTGCGAAGCACGCGGAACGGTGAGCGGGAGCCAGCATGCGAATGTATGGTGCGGGAATGGAGAAGATAAAGTGCCGCTGCTGACACACACAAAAAAACACACAGCCGAGAGGACTGCGGTGCGTGTGCGGGGCTGAAGAAGACATGAGCGGGACGGTAGTGAAGAGGAGAAAGGGGGCTGGACTGAAGAACTTAAAGAGCAGATGGAGTGAGTACTGGACGTGACCCAACTATGAATGCTGTGTGTCTGACGTAGTCTACGTAGATATGATGTGAGAAACATTTAAAAACACGGAAGAAAATAACCCCCCCCAAAAAATTGACGTGGGTGCTAAACGGGGTTGGACGCGTATTTGTAGCATAGCCAACCTGTTTTTTAAGTTTTATATCCGTGTGTTTAGTGATAAACCACTTTAATAGTTGATTACTTTTGGACAAGTAGGAGTGTTTATACCCGTAACCCCGTCGCTCCACTGTGTCTATCCAGAAACAAGTGCACCACAGGGCCCAATCCTGAAGCCCTCAGGGACCTACGTGACGTCACCTGCTCAATGGTTGAGGGTGAAAGAGGATACTGTGTAAATACAAATGTGACAGCATCATCACACGTTGTGTAGAATTGTGGGTGTTTTATTTTTAGACTTTTTATCCTTCCCATCCGGATTTTAAACGTATTCCTGCTCTCTTGCCTCACGAGAATGAGAGGCAGTTGTCAAATAATTATTATTTACTTAAATTACAAAATTGAAATGTTTGAATCATTCTGTGTAATTTCATCTCTTCTTACATTCCTCTTCTTTTGTGTTTTTTTTTTTTTATGTTCCACCTTTAATCCTTAACGTGTCTGTGTACATTTAAAAGGCCAGGCTTAACACCCATGTGCCTTCCGCTTTGTTTACCTTTTTCTTCCCCTTTTTTTTTTCTTCTGGCTTCCACACTTCCACTGTTAACTTGTGGGTTTAGCGTCGCATTGCTATGAATTGTGGGTAGTTCCCTTAGGAAAAGTCTGCAGCAATGTGGACAGAACTAAACCTTTACGGACTAACGTCAGCCTGGTGCCGAACTCAATGCCTTTAAGTCTTGACATTTTATTACGCCAACACTTGGTTATTTAATGGATTTAATCCGATAATGAGGGTGACTTTGAAGCCAAGAGAGCCGACATGGGAGTCACACATATATGCCTCTTTTGTTAGAAACCGGTAGGCTACCAAGCCAGCTTTCACATTTGAAGTGGAACACCTTTTCACGCAGCAAAGCCCTTGTGAGTGCTCTTCATGGCTGGCTACATCTTAAGACAGGAATGTGGCTGTTGACACTGAAAACGGATCCCACTGGTGATGAAATTTCTGAATCTGGGACTTTTTTACGACTGAACTGGAAGATAAGTGGACAGATTGTATTTTTCCTGAATGAGAAATACAATTTCAACAGGATTCAGGCAGTTTTTAGTTTGGCATTAGTGTCTGCGCCATTCCTTTTCTTATAGAATTGGTTGTAACATGTCCAGGAGCCTGAGGGCTGGAGGCTGTTGAATCACTTTTGTTTACACCCTCATCATAGCTGAACAGCAGCAGCACATCTAGACAGTAGCATGGAAGCTTAAGACAAGTTTGCTCTGATGGCATTGTCTATTTCAAGAGTAAAAACTAAAAAAGTCAACACAGTTTAATATATATTTTGTATGTTACTTGGTATCTGATTATGTGCAAACCTGTTCAACTGCAAGGCGTTGGGTGGGGATACACTGGCATAGCTATTGACACAGTGCAAACAGACAGGTTGAGTGAGGCGGACTTCAGACTTTTAGTAGAGGTTGTTGTTGTGAGGACCTAGATTGAAAGTGAAACCAGGACAATGTCTTTTTTTGTCTCCTTCAGTTGTAGCTCCTCAGGGACGCATTCAGCTGTACTCATATTTCATGTACTTGACCCATTCAGCTTTTTAACCCTACGCATGCGGGAATGTCTAAGTTGGTGATAAACGTTAGGTCGTGTTCGTCGGCAAACCAGTCATTGCAGTGACATAACCTCACACCAACAAGAATGCAGTTTGTGGTCCAGTGTTACCAGTTTTGACATCAAGTGATTCACTTGGGATTAGAGCTTCTGTTTTCTGTCCGGCGGCCTTCTCTTTACCAACTGAGTTCAACACGTTAAGCAGGATCTAATCCATATTTGCCCTCACTGGGCTGAACTATGTGGATCCTTTTTTATTTATAGTAAACTGGTCCAACTTCAATGTCTTCTGTCGAGACAATTATACATTTATATTGACAATGAGTCAATATAAATTCATATTGACACATTGTTTCTGCTTTATGTGCCCAGATTTGGAGATATCCACCTGTGAAATTCACATGAAAGAAATGTGAATTATACAATTGAGTTTCGCAATATTATGTTTTAAGTTTATTTAAGTGCTCTTTATACTATGACAGATATCCTAAAACTCGAATTTATAGCACATTGCTTATGGCAAAATTCCAAATGTATTGAACGGTAACCCCCTGTATCATGATGCTTATCGTACCGCCAGATTTTTGCCAATACACAACCCTAAATTATCCCTTTATTCCAGTACAAAAGAGGGTGCTGGGTGTTTGTCTGTGCTCCTGAAAGTAAAAAAAAAAAAGGGAAAAATTCAAGTCTTTTTGCGTACATTGGAGCTCATGCAAGAACCGCTCGTTCATACTTTTTTTACTTCAGTGGAACTTCATTGATTTTCAACTGCATGACTTAAAGATAGTAGATGTTTTTTTTTACTTTTAATCAGAGCTTACAGTCTTTATGCAAAGCTACGCTAACAGCTACTGGCTGGTAGCCTTTTGACCATGAAGTACAGACGTGGCCGTGGTATCACCCTTTTTCGTCTGAGTCTCGGCAAGAAAACAAGGAATATTTCCAAAACTGTCAAACTATTCATTGAAGGCTTCATGGTGGACGAGGGTCTTTCCTGGTCCCATTCTGTCTTTCAGATGAGAGTTGTGAGATTTGCTCTTTGTTTGTAATAGGTTTCATACACTTGACTTGAGGTATTTACTTGTTCGCAGTGGGAAATCAGAGTTTGGTGATGGACTCTTTGAGTTTCCCAAGTGATGTTAAAGTTGTTAAAATGAAGAATATTTTTTTTGAAATAGTCAATCTTAATATGAAGATTTCTTGAAGAGCATTCACCAGCTTTTTCCAAATGCTGTTTTTTTTACCATCTGTCGATCTACCATCGACAGAATTTTCCTGTACAAAGCTGTGTTTTTTCCCCGCAGGACATGAATGCAGCACCAGTATGAAAATTCTTTCCTCAGAGTCTGAAGTAAACAAATGATTCAGCACTGTTAGAGCTGCAGTTCACAGGGAGGATTAATAAGGAAGACCTGTGTTGTTGATGATGGTTGCTCTGGTACACTGAAATAAGCAAACCAGATGCATAAGACTGCACTGAGGCTTAATCTACAACACATCTAAATTTCATATGCTCCACAACAACCAGAGTTCCAGTAAGTGTGATCTTGGCTCAGAACGTTGTGATGTTTCCCCATCTGGGGAGTTGTTACCCGTTGCTGTTCAACTTCAGCATACTTCAGTTTTTGCTAGTACTTGTATACCCGAGGTGTGTAAGCCAAACATACTTCAGTAAATCAGGCCTGTATGTAGGACATTCTGTTTAATAAAGCAGGTTTAAATTAGTCTGACCTAAGTTACTATGGAAACGTGACCTGGTCCTCATCAACCTAGTTTCCAGCATGAGCTTAACCTCAGACTTAACCGACGTTGCAATCAGTCTACCACACGGAAACGCAGTGCTCGGTGCAAAAGTTCAACCTAAGAAGTCCCTCAGAGCTCATGAGACATTTAGCACTGCGTATTGTATCAGTTACTACTCATCTTAAATGTTCAAGTATCGGCATAGTATTCCAGACTACGTAATGTGCTTACAAACTTCAAACACTGTAAACATTTGCTTTATTTCACTACTTGGATTAAATCAAATGAGTACATTTCCCAAAAATCTCAATTTAAATGTAAACTTAAAAAAATAAGATAAATGTGACAGACACCCAGATATACTTTAAGAAGAAGGTAATTGAACAGTATTTCCATGGCACCAGCATGTCACTTAAACAAATCAAATAAGTCCCTGTGAAATACCCACAAATGGCCAGGCGGGGGTCTTATTTCATACTTGAAAGTTGTTTTAATGTCATGCTGCGTCTTATATATCTCGCACTTGAATTCACATAATTTGTGATAGAAAGGAAACTCACAGGTCAAAGTCAGGAATGAGGAGGGCCTGACCCAGACTGGACTTAGTCTGACCTTGTGTACTTAATGAAACAAACAAATCCTGGTTCAGTTTGTTGGGCTTTTCAAAGTCTTCCTGAAATGCTCCTCCAGATGTGGACGCAAACAGAACCTGAATTCAGTATTTATAGCTGACGTATCAGTATTTAGCAAACTGACAGTTTCTCTTCTCTGTGCTGTCCAGGTGAGCAGCCCAAAGGGAACATCATCACTGAAGTGGCTGGGAAACACAGTAAGTACAGCAGCTGGATACACTTTTTAAATGTAAAGAGAAGATTTTTTTTTAAATGATTTTACCTGGGATAGTCAAAAATAAGGTTCATAATTATAATTTGTCATTTTACTTCCAATCAGCCCTAAATAACTAGAATAGATCTTTATTGCCATTGTGCTTAGAACAATGAAAATCTGTTTAGCGGTTCTTCAGCAGTGTGCTACATGAAAGTTAAATAAAATAAAACAACAATAAAAATGAAAGCAGAATTTAAACCATGACAAGTGATAAAAACAAGATGAAGTGACCAGTGCAATGTTAATTAATATGATAGTATGATATGATAATAAAGTGTGTAGTGCAAATAGTCCACCAAAACTCAGTCTTTAGAGGTGAGAGGGGCAATATGGCCAAAATGTCCTATCCCGATGTAGGTCTTGAAGACATACTATATCAGGATATAGTATGTCTTCTGATAATTCCATAAATAAATAGTCTGTATGAAATAAGCACATGGTAAAGCCTATTTTTGTATTCTCCAGTGGAAATTAAATACTTGACAAATGAGGAGCACTTGAGTATTTTCTCGTTTTATTACATTACATTACATTACAGTCATTTAGCAGAAGCTTTTATCCAATCAGTAGCTCAAAGCTTATATTACATATCATTACATATCATTCACCCATTCATTCACACACTAATGACAGGGCTACCATGCAAGGTGCCACCTGCCCATCAGACTCTAACTAACATTCATGCAACATCCAGTCCACACCGATGGCAAAGTCTTCGGGAGCAACTTGGGGTTAAGTGTCTTGCCCAAGGACACAGCGACATGGACTGCGGAAGCCGGGTATCGAACCGCCGATACTCTGATTGGAGAACTACCTTGCTCTCCACTGTGCCACGGCCGCCCCATTAAAGACTTTAGTGTAAAATAAACAGTTTCAAGTGAAATTATGGAGAAAAAAAAATGAATAAATATAGACCAAGCCTATATTGCCATATAAACTATAAAGAAAATAATCTACACAATAGACATCTTTATATTGTCTTGCCTTTTTATGTCATCATAATGCCCTGCTATGGAGTGTTTACCGCCGGAAGGCTTGAAGATGAGAGCTGCTGTTACAATAGATTGTAGTGACAAAAACATTTATAGTCACTAGTCATGTCTGGGCAACGTATATCGATTATTGTATAGATAATGTGAAATGAGACTAGATATCGTTATATGGCATAAGTATTGTGTTTTCCTGGTTTTAAAAGCTGCATTTTAGTAAATTGATGGAATTCTCTGGATTCACCAAACTTTTCTATCTGCTTTATTATTTTCCTTTACCCACTTAGTCGTTATAAATATTTTGTGAAGGCACTAATAGTCAACCCTACACTAGTTGCAATGTTGATACCGCTGAATTTGGTGAAAAATATTGTGTAAATTGAACTACATTTCTAGTCACTAAAAAAACACTTGACTTTTTAAACTAGCATGGGGAAGTGAATGTTGTGTGAACGTTTTCAGTATAGAGCAGCTTCTGCTTTTGTTTTCTGCAGCAGCCATCCCAGCAGGTGAAGATGAAGGTGGACGACAAGGGGCCCTCCAGAGGTTCAGTGCCATGTGGGCCTCCTTCCGCAGAGGCAAAAGAGATGGCAAGTATTTCATTACATTGACACATCAAAGAAAAAAACAATTCACCTTAGGGTTTTTTTTTTTGCAGCGCAAATACTTCCACTTTCCTGTTCACTGTTACCTTGGTACCCTGAGTGTTCGGACCAGAGAGTGAAGCAGGTGGTGCTGGGTGTTTGGTCAAATCGTGATTTTGGGGTCAAACACCTTGTTATATTTTCTGGTGTGGTGTAGAGTAACCATTTTGAACACGTACTAAACAGACCTGACAAACAGTGTTGAGCAGCTGTGATCAGAGTGCTGCTGCAGACACCAGGGGATTTCCATCTGGCTTCCCTCAGAGAATATCTGTGGTTTGGGGTTGATACTGAGGGAAATGAAAACCAAACAAATAAAATATGTTTTTATTCCCCAGCAAGCAAACTACCTAAAAAGATGCTATTTTCCCCAAACTGGACTCTCGATAAGCAACCGGCCCGACAGACTCACTTTAAAGGACACCCCAAACATATGTAAGACAAATCAAACTACACATAGGCCAACTTTAGGAGTATTTTTGCAAGTGTGGTACGAGATGCTCCAGCAGTCCTCAAAACACACAGACACAAGGCTGCCAGCCTGAGAAAGGGAAAAAAAGGCCCTTGCTGGGGCACTTTTATTTTTGACACAAAAGGAGGAATGCACCAGAGAACACGTGAACAGGCAGCCAGCCGGTGAAGAAGACAGGATGAAGCTGGGCTGCTGGAATTGGCTGAATGCTGGTCTCTGAGCCGTGGATAGGTGGAGTTGTCTGGGCCGACGTCTGTAGGCAAACATTTGTTGGAGACACTGTTAATAAATGATTGAGTAGAATCAGTAGAAAGGGGGTGTTGAACTAACAAAGGCAGAGATGGGTGCCGCAGCGCAATATGTTGTTAACCGACCCTTCGCTTAGTCCCGCCCTTCTAACTGGCCAATTGTTGAGTATTATCAGCCAGCTCTGACCAAGGTCCGACATCCAATCATTCTTAATGATCGTAACAGTGATTACAGACCTACCCGGCTTTACAGGATCAGTGTTGTTCTTCATTTCATTGTCTTCTGTCTCGATCACACGGTGATGTGGTGGTTCACTTTTTCCACTTTGATCTGTAGCTTTAGCTTCTATCTTTTATATTTGAACCTGTTTTCACTGCTGAACCAGTTTGACATCCTGGATATATCCGTAGAACACATATTGTAGACCCTTTCTGTCTGCTTCTCTCTGAAATTGTTTTCAGTTTTCACAAAATTTAGATAATATTTCTTCAGGGAGTGCAGCTAGTGACAGTGTGGGCTCCATGTTAACTCTGACATCGTGTCGGAGTAGTGAGATTTTTGTACTTGAGCAGGAAGAAATAATTTAAAGGAATAATTCAACATTATGGGAAACACACCTTTCAGGGGGGATTGCGTGCTGGAGTGTTGTAGTCAGGTTTGGTTCCAAGCAAGTGGAGAAGTATGGTTGCGTCCCTTCTTTTAGAATATAATAATAACAATTTAGACAGTGGTAACACTTGTCTATTCTCCCGAGGAGAGCAAAGGTAAGAGATGACAGACACCAGGGCAGGAGCACAGCTGAGACCTGCTGAGTCCTGGTAATCTACTGATGATGAAAAAAGAACAATTCATGACTCAGATAAATAACAAATAATAGGGGACTTTTATTGTGCAGAATTAGTTTTTAGTGGAGCTTGAAAAGCTACTCTGCTATACTGCTATACTTCAATGAAAACTAGTTAACTGATGCTGCAGGGAGGAGGAGGAGGAAGCGGCAGAAATAACGTAGAAATGATAGGAAACAAACGTGCTTATTCATCGTTTTACAGCCGCTCCTTTCACCACTCGAATTGTCTGATCGCTATCCGATCAGGTTCTGATCCAACAAAGCCTGTAAACCTTTCCATCTGGATCACAGTAGTAACCCTGGACGCTAAAGCACAATGTTTTTCTACATTTCTGTGTAGGAGTCAAAGACACTGAGCCGACAGAGCCGGAGGGCGCCGCGGCGGCAGACAGCACGTCCAGGCAGCACCGCTACGTCAGCGGTCAGTACTTCTTTGAGTATCTGGTGGTGGTCAGCCTCAAGAAGACGAAAGATGGCAGCAGCTACGAACCTCAGATCACCTACCAGTTTCCCAAGGTCAGTATATTGGTGAACGTAGGGCAGCATTACAAAGCGAACCTGGAGTGTTGGTGGAGTGAGAGACGGGTTATAGTAATACACTGTCCACCTGGAAAAAGCAAAGCCGTGCGCTCTGTTCTCTCTATATATGCGCTAGAGTTACACAGGGTCATTTAGGTGCTTTTAAACTTGAACAAAGAAATCAAGAAAAATCTGATTGTTTCTCAGAATAAAAATAGAACTTAAAACGTGGAGATGTCTGACTTCTCTCCAATATAATAGAACTAAATTAGATGGCACTCGACTTGTAGTGCTCAAATCGTAAAAAAAACTATTTTAGGTCTCTATTCTATACTCGATACTGCTAACTCACTTAGCACCACTTAGCTAGCTAACGTTACAGCTCAGCGGAGGAGTACGCCATGAATATTTTACGTCTCGCGCAGTCACATGCCTCTCGTCCACGAGTGGATCAACACTTCCTTCTGCGCGGTGATACGGTTGGCTGGTGTAGTTGGGGAAAAGAGGAAATACATCCTTCATGAAACTGCTCACAACAAGTTATGTGGATTATCTTGAGTAACTGGCTCAGGATTTCTGGGAAAGAGACGGTGCTGTTGAGTTTTGCAAATGTATTCTTTTGACTCTTTTGAGCACCACAAGCAGAGTGCCATCTGGTCCCATTATAGTGGAGAGAAGGCAGATATCTTTACGGCAGGTATCTCCAACACTAATCCACTAAGAGGAAAAAGATGTATTTCAGATTTTGGGGTGAACTGTCCCTTTTTGTTTCTGCTGACCTGTTGGTCATGATTGGTCACAATGATTTTCACAGAGGCAAGCTTGGAAACATGCTTCATAATTCATGTGTCATAATTGAAGCTGACCAAAGGAAGCTCCAATTTTGAGTAACCACCTTTCAATCCTAGAGGGGTATGGTATTATATTGCTTTTAAAGGTACTGTGTGGAGATTTTGAGTGGTTTGTATCCATGAAATAGAGCAGCACGACAAATAAAAGAGGAGAAGAAGACTACAGGCTGATATAAACCTTATAGGACGCAGCATTTAGAAGGTACCTACATCGTTTGTTACCTGTGTCGTAGCCCAGGCCAAAAAAAACAACTAAATAATCAGCTTAAGAATGAGTGTAAAATCAGATAGAGCCACTAGAACTGAGGTTTCTGGGGGAACTTTGGATAACTTTATTATGTGTTTCTGAGAAAACCTAAATGTTTTTTTTTAAAGAACAGATGTTTGTGGTTGCTTTTCTTTCAGAGAGATGGGATGGCGAGGTTTCAGAAGGAGGAGGAGGAGAAGACGCTAAAGGCGATCACCCTCTTTTGTTTCCCAGAGGGCATCAACTGGGCTCCGTTAACAGAATACCACAGGTACAACTGCTCCTCTGTCAGCTGCTTCCTCACTTTGATAACTTTCCTTCCTCATCCATGGTTCAGTTCAGCGTACACGGTTTATCTCCTCTCCCTTTCTCTCTTCCCAGTGAGACGTTCTCCTTTGTTCTGACTGAGGTTGACGGCAGCAGAAGGAACGGATACTGCAGGAGGTTACTGGTCAGTGTGTAGACTGAAGCTTTCTTCACCGTGTCACCATTTGGATCACATTCTCCAGTGTTCATTTAATAAACCTCTCCTTTCTCGCTCCAATCTGCAGCCTGGAGGGAAAGGAGCTCGACCACCGGAGGCTTACTGTATCATCAGCTCGGTGGCTTGTTTCGGCCTCTTCTCCAAGGTGTGTTCAACTGAACATTTCTGTAACCAAATCTTTCAGCCTGTTCCTCACTGTGACTAAACTTAGCTGTACTTCTCACCAAACATTATGAATTTCCAAAATAGAAACCAGTTAATGCAATTTACAACTTTCAGGACCTAATTATTTAAATAAAGGTGCTATTCAAGTGTTCGTACTGGGAAGTTGGTTTACCTCAAAAAATATTATATGCTGAGGTACAGATGTGTCTTTCCCAATGTTTGTCTTTGGGAAAAAGTATTTTTAATTTATAACTTCCGACTTAGATAAGT
Source organism: Anoplopoma fimbria (assembly GCF_027596085.1). Taxonomy (NCBI): domain Eukaryota; kingdom Metazoa; phylum Chordata; class Actinopteri; order Perciformes; family Anoplopomatidae; genus Anoplopoma; species Anoplopoma fimbria. Next base: position 7,148,419 of record NC_072460.1, on the reverse strand, counting down.
TCACTAAATAAAATTTGGGCTAGGTAGATTGAGAACCAAAAAAAAAAAAAATGTAGGCTAGCACCTTGCCTTCAATTGTGGAATGTCACTTAACAGACATTTCATTGTTCAAACATTCATTTCTGACACCATAAATTCAAAAGAAACGCTGATTTATTTCTAGCTCACAAAATTTGGAGGAAGCCAAACTTTAGATTTAGATTACTTCCTCTTTTTTCTTGCTGATGTTTTGAAATTAGAAAATTGGAATCTGCAAAAATCTGAAACAGAAAGTGAGAATAAAAAAAAAAAGAGAGAAAATTGGAATTGGCCACGAAGATTGCACTTGGCACATTTCTTATTTAAATTGATACTGTCAGAAACTACAGTGCAGGGGGTTGAATAATACAAATTGGGATGAAAATAGAAGGAAAACAAAGAATGGTACGGCATACGGTGGCTCCTTTTTTGACGTTTGCACATATTTTTTGAATGAATTGTGAATTGTTAGTGACGTTTTGTTTTTTTGTTAAAACTGTTTGTGTTTCATGAAATGTAAAGCTGATCCCATTTATTATATGCATTCATGCACCATATGGGCTCAGCTCACTGCAGTAAAACATTTAGTGACTTGCTGGGTTGTGGCATATTTATATTTACTTAACCTTTTATATCTACAGTATATATGTATATATCTGATCACATAGGACACTTTTTATTTTACTTTAGGATATTTACAAGATATTCAGAGCATTAATATAGCAGCAAACAACCAGTCACCTAGTCTTGTTAAAAAAAAGTCAAATGAGACTTTATCCGTAAAGCTTTAGAGTTAAAGAAGTTTGGATGATATGAGTATTCCTCAGTACCGTATCATGACTGTGTGTGCAGATATTTGACGAGGTGGAGAAGCGGCGGCAGATCTCCATGGCCATGATCTACCCATTCATGCAGAAGCTGAGGGAGGCTCCATTCCCTGCTCCGGGAAACACTGTGGAGATTAAGAGCTTCATTCCAGAGTCGGGCACTGAGGTCAGACCAACCCCCCCCAATATGCTCACAGATAATCAAAAAGTCTGTTTGCTTTTTAAAAAGTTTAACTTCAAAGATTCAGAGTGGCTCAGGTTTACCGACGTTTAAAACTATTTCTGGTGCAACAGAATTATTAGATTGAGCTGAGTATCCTTGTTTTGTTTAGGAGAAAACATAATGCATCTAATCAGCTGTACGCAAGACAATTACATAATCAGCCCAATGATATTTAAAGGGGCACACACCCAGTCAGATGAAGAGACCAATAAAAAATGAAAGAAAACCTATATCTATATTTCACATCTCTGACCATTAGTTCTATAATATTTATTTGCTGAAATATTCAAATGAGGCAACAAATTCATTTTCCTCCATTCAAAATGCCTTATAAGTTATAAAAGTGATACTCATGGTTGTATTAGCTTCTTCTTCTTCATAGTCAGTGTATAACTACAGTACATTTTGTTTGTAGAAACACACAGGAGAACCAGCATTGGAGCAAAGCAATGCACTGCTATGGACGTATTTTAGACACCTAAAATAATCAATATCAGTTTAAGTGAACGCTATATCAGACAGCCCTTTCTAAAGAGGAACTGGACGGGCTTACAGGTGTGTTCTGGTGGAGTTGTGTCTGACAAGTCTTACAATACCCTATTTTTACCTCAGAGCAGAAACAGAAACAGAAACACTTCTCCCATCAGGCCGCATACCACGTTTCAGCAGTCATCACAAGTTTTCACTGACGCTGGCCATTGTTTGTGCTGCAGTTACTGTGGCCAGCCCTCAGGCTGAAGTGAGGACAAAGACATGGTTCTCCGGCTGTGTTCATGGTGGCAGTGAAGGGGGGGGGGTTCTAACGATGTACAGTAATGTAGAGTAAAGCACTAATACTAACCTGCATCTCATCCCGTCCTTGAGAGCTAAGCTTCAGTGCCTTGACAATAAGACAGGCGTCACAGTTGAAAGTCAGCAGCGTGTCTGTTTGGTGGTGCTTGCATAATCGTGACAGTGGTGGTGACTCTCTCCTCCAGATCATCAGCCTGACCCGGCCGTTGGATTCCTGGCTGGAGCACGTGAACTTCAACACGCTCTTCGACTGCCTGACGGACGAGGAGGTGTTACTGGTGTTTGCCGCCGCCGTCCTGGAGAGACGGATCGTCTTCATCGCCGATGAGCTGGGGTATGACACCCTCACCGCGCACTCACGCAGATATGGAGGCCGTGGAGACCTACTCAACCTTATTCATGCATAGCTCGTTTACCAAAAGTCCTGCACAAAGTGAAATGTAGCAGATTATGTTTTTATCCGGACAGTGGGACCTACCAGGGAAGTCCAGTGATGTTGATTCAAATCATTCTGATTGCATCAATCAAAAATCAGATGTCCACTGGAAGCATTTTAGAGGTGGAATGTCTTCAAGTAGAGTTCCAGCACTGGAGCAAAGCAATGCACTCCTGTGGACATATTTTAGACACCTAAAAATATCTATATCAGTTTAAATGTACGCTATATTTAGAACATTTTCACCACTTCACCTTGCAGTCAGATGATACTTATACGGAGAACTGAAGCCTTCATATCCATATATGCTCTCTTCAAAGGCCAGTTCGCCTCCTCCTGCCCATTGAGTCGTCAATATGCAGGCTAAAGAACATTGAAATTTTAGTGTGCTGGTGGTGGACACTACTGTCCCACAATGCAGTGCACCATGGGAACAGAGGAGCTGCTCACAGCCGGAAATCAAACAGTTCATTGTGGCTTGTAAACTAAAAATAACTATTAAATCTTTGAGATGACATTTTGCTGTCTCCTTGTGACGTTTAACTGATCATTCGCTAAGTTTTCAAACGCAGACTGGCCAATCATAGCGTGGCGTTGGCCAGGCCTGACCAGGGTCCGACATCTATCCGTCTCTGCTGCTTTCTTTCTTGACTGACTGATGTTTTACTGATGTAAATGGACATTACATAGAATTTGAGTTATTACAGCACAATTATCCAAACCTTTCAATGTTTTACTAGCCTCTATCATAGTGTCATAGTGTTGGAAGCGGATTGGCTGATCTGGTGACACTGGCATGACATTGAAGGAGCCCGGGCTTGCAATTACACTGCGGCACAAATATAGATAATAATTGAAGTGATCGGGTTCATGATTAAACAGACTGACCCATCAAACCTGGGCAGTTAGTCAGAATCTGTTCTGATGTCAGCTCCCTTGTCTCCCTACAGCACATTATCCCAGGTCATTCACGCCGTAGCAGCCCTCCTTTACCCCTTCACCTGGCAGCACACCATGATCTCCATTGTGCCAGAGATCCTGATCGACGTAGTGATGGCGCCCACCCCCTACCTGCTGGGAGTCCAGAAGCGCCTGCTGGACCTGGTCACCGACCAGAGTGACGTGAGTTGTGACGGAGTTGTGTTGCTTCATTTGTACAAAAGAGGGGTTTGTGTATTAGAACGCCATCACTGGTGAAAGCCTTATTCTACCTTTTTTTTTTTTTTTTTACTTCTTGTGTGTCAGCTTCTGGTGGTCGACTTGTCCGAGGATAAAAAGGAGACCTTCATTGTTTCAGTAAGTGTCGCATCAACAAAAATGTAAAAAAACAAATTGGTTATTAATTTGCCATTTTTGAAATTCAATTAAAACATCTGTATGAAATTGTTTTCCAGCTTGGTGATGAAAGCTCAATTCTGCCCCCGAAGCTCCAGACTGAAATACTAGAGGCGCTAAGTAACAGACAGAAAACATCAAGTGAGTGCACTGCAACCCACATCAAACACAGGTGGGGCGGCTGTGGCACATGAGGTAGAGCGCTTGTCCCGTAACCACAAGGTTGGTGGTTCAAACCCCTCTACTGGCAACATGCCGAGGTGTCCTTGAGCGAGACACCTAACCCCAAGTTGCTCCCCGGGCGCTTCATTGCAGCCCACTGCTCCTCCGGGATGGGTTAAATGCAGAGAAATAATTTCCCCATTGTGGGACTAATAAAGGATTGATTATTATTATTATTATTATTATTAATGAACAGAAATATAGCTTTCTGTCCTTTTTGTTTCAGCGGTGGAGGAGATGAATCGAGTCGTGTCGGAAGCCTTCCTGCAGTTCTTTGTGAAAACAGTCGGCCATTACGGCTCGTACGTGAAATACGGCCGTGCCGGAGGGCCGGGGGTGTTTGAGAAGAGGAGCTTCTACAAGGCCATTGATTCCAAGACCACTCGACACTTTGTCAAGAAGTTCATCCAGACGCAGACGTTTGACCTGTTTATCCAGGATGTGGAGCAGCGGCAGCCTGGACCGCAGCAAGGTGAGGACTCGGAACAAATGATTTGACTCAAAGATATGATTTACGTTCAGGTTCAATGTAGGCCAACTCTCACATCTTTCTGCGGGGACTTGACTTTAAGAAAAAGAAACTGGCTTATGACAGACTCACTGCACCTCACTTCTCAAAACATCAACCAATAATGAAACTGAGGTCATTACGAGACTCATCGCTTCTTTAAATCCTCATTGACAAGGGATTAAGACTGGACTGACTAGAGAAGTGGCAGACCGTCAGCAAGGTCTGAGGAAAGAGGAATAGCTGTGTCCAAAATCCACCCTAACTCTAATCAGGTTTTGAGTATGAAGTGTTTTCACTCCGGAAATGTAACAAAATGGAGTTCCCTGAAAACAAATCAGTATGCAGGCTAAAACACATTGCTATTTGAGTGTGTTGGTGGTGGACACTATTGTCCCACAATGCAGTTCACAAAGGAAACAGAGGAGATCCTCACAGCTGGAATACAAATTGTGGACGATGGCTTGTAAACAACAAATGACTGAAGACATTTTTCCTTTCTCGTTGCAGTTTAATTGACAGTTCGCTAAGTCCCGCCCTTGAACCCCCCCTTGACTGTCCATGCAATCGTTGCAGTAACAGGGTTGGGCGGGGCTTAGCCAAGGGTTGTTGGCAGTAACTAGACTATCTAAAGTTGCAGCTTGTATCATGTCCTGCTGGTATAAAACAGTTGCAAATGTTTTTTCATGTACGCTAACAGCAAAAACACTACACAAAAAATATCAGTATATAGTACACACTGTATACAGTTAGCATGTAGTCTGTAGTAGCAGTGTAGCAGCAGTGTAGCAGCAGTGTCCAGCTTAGCATGTCCGGTTTCAAAATCAGAAAAAAAAACAAGGTGTAGGAAGCATTTCATGTCAACTTGAGAGTCTGACTGAAAACTTGACTCCATTAGCGATCTTGATGTACGACCATTTTTAGAAACCCGATAAAGTTAAATCGGTGTATGTTAATTGTTTTCATCAATGCACAGCATTAACAACAGCAATCCTTTAACATGATGATTAAAAATCAACTATTCACACTGACACACTGTTTCTAAATGACCTCAGACATTCTGTATCTTTGACTGCAATGACTCCACACTCATCAGTCGACATACGGCAATAACAATATATCCGCAAAGAGCTGAATAGTGGCCGTTATTTCTACTCGGCCATCGTTATTCTAACCCTCTACGAGTATCTACTGGCCAGGGTCAACGCATAGTATTTTTCTCTCATTCATGTTTATTTCACCTGACAACAGAGAAGGATTGAGTGATCTCAAATGTCAGATCAAGAACTCCTAATTTTGAGAAAAAATGTTATAGTCCTAGTTATGTGACTTATAAACACTTATTCACTTATTTTTTCTCCTGAATGCAATTTGTATCTGTAGCAGAATTGGACTCATTATTGGACAAAATTCATTGTTGCTTTTAAAGCTACTCTAGGTAATTGCTCTTAGTTAGCATTCAACAATTACTGTGAAAAACCTAATTTGAACAATGTACACCTACACTTAAAAAAACCACCTCATCATAAAATGAATTAAATCAAGTCGGATAGCTAGCTGTTTGTGGTCTAGTTTTCACATTCAGAGCAATTTCCTATTTTACTATCATGTTGCAGAGTCTTTCAACTAACAGCTCATGTTAGAACAGCTACATTTTTGTTTTTCTCCAGTGCACTGATTCAAGCTGTGTTCCTTTTTGTCCTGCAGGAATATTTCATAAAAAGATCCTTGAATACCAGGAGAAGAAGAAAAAGGAGAAGACAAAGAAACACTAGCTCTGGGCGTGGGACCCTGGGTGTATATAAAAGGAGTTCATAGGAAACCATGTGAATGTTGCACTGTGTGTTTTTATGTGTCAGTTTTGGTTTTAAAACAAGTGTGTACCGTTGTGTGAATTTACTGTATGGCTATGTCGCTGCTACTCTGTGAAACACTGGCAGAATGAGAGACTTTAGTTTCATGTATTGGTTCTCAGCCTGTGGCCTGATGAGCAGGAAAATAATTTCACATAAAGATTAGTTTTTTAAGCATACACCTACAGTCTCTGATTTGTATGGCAACCGGGCCCCGATGGCTGGAAGTCTTTTGTGTCTTACTAACAAAGAACTAATACCTTTCCTACAGTTTGAAGAGCGGCCTCCTCTGCCTATATGGCTAATGTCATTTCTAGAGGGTCCTGTCTCCACATGGGCAGCTAAAGAGACGTACAGGGGGCCTCTTAGACTGGTGCAAAGGACCCGGGACGTCAATAGCAGTGCCACTGGTCAGATGTTTGGAGTAAAAAAAACCCCACCTGAGTGGGCTCAAGAATGTGAAATGTTTGCGGAGAGACTTAACCAATTCTGATGGATGCCATCGCCACTGAATAACTGCCTTCGTTCCCAGAATAGGTTTAAACAGTCAGTGAATTAAACGCTATGGGGCGCAGGCTGATGATGAGAGCCAGGTGTGCAGTCAGAGACAGCAGCCCGCCAAAACGCCCTCTACCATGGGACCGGACACATGGATGTGACTCACTGACCGTTTCAGTGTGAACAACAGGAAAAAGTCAGTTTTTTTTTTTTAACATTACAGAATTCTTTGTGCCAACGTGGGGAAAAAAATGACACTAGCTAGAACCTTAACAGCCTTTTTTTTAAATGTATCTTTTATTTGCCACATTGAAAATGTACAAAACAAGTCAGGGAATAAGCACTTAAAAGGAGGATAAAGCACAAATCACCAATGGTGGAAATGATGCTGCAGCATGATTGGACACAAACAAAAAAAAATATTTTTAAAAGTATATTCAAAGCTATAAGCAAAAACAAGGAAGAGAAACACCCAGGTCAACAGACAAGGAGCACAAAAGGGGAGGCAGGGTTTTTGGAAATCTTTGGAATGGAAATGAAACATACATGCAAATACCCACTTTTTGTATTTCATCCACCAAGGTTTATTTGAATGTGTGCATTCAAACAAACCAGTTTAACTTGTAACATTGTTTAACTTGTAATTCATGCCCCTCACATTTATAGTTTCATGGTATAGAGGGCTGCAGGTGGACTGGTGTTTACACGGTCCATGGGAACTGTGGAAGAGTCTTCAGGTTTGTCAAAGTCCTGTGTATCTTTGTCATTTTTTATTTATGATCACTATGCATTTACGAATTTCCATTGTTGCCTTCTTTGCTTTTTTTTTTTTTTTTTTTTGGGCAGATTGAAAAGCCAACTCTTGGTTGCATAGCGCCACCTACTGTAGCGAATAATGTAGAATAGGATCTTGTTGACATTTGTCTGTAATACACTTTATAGAGTCAGTCACCATAAGTTAAATACAAGTGTGTTATTGTATGTTTTTAAGGTCAACTGTCAGTGGTGTTGAATGTTATTCTTTGTCTCACACGACATCTTCTCTGTGCTGAAGCTCTGAGCTATGATGTTTTTCTCATTACCAGCTGAGTTCTATTTAATGCGGTTGAATATTGAAAGCATACAACATATTTTAAATGCAATGACCCTTTTAAATGTCTTATGAGCTGCTTGAATATTCATAAAATGATAGGATATGGTCTGTAATAGGCATGGACAGTCAGACATCATTCAGTGTGATCTACACTTCCTCAGAATATCCTCGTCTCTGATGTCCAGAACTTCAGAATACCTGCAACTCAAAATGGTTTGAGGAGCTCATTTGTTTTCTTTTGTCAAAAGGGACAGCTGGATACGCTGTGCATTGGTTATGAAGAGAACGTATATCGGTTATGTAAAGAGAAGGCCATTTGAATGTAATGTTATGTCTGGCTGCCATTAACAATTAGCAGCCTGGTGTGTTGGAGCCACTTTGTATTTGTGTTCATTATGTGTCTTTATATAAAGTAATATGTGTTCACCTGTGGTAATTCCTCCGTTGCACAGTAGGTGGTACTGTGAATCAGTAATGTATAAGTGTTCCTCCAGGATTAACCCTTGTCTTCAAACCTGTTTGTGATTTTCATGGAAAGGAGTTCAAGGCAAGGGTTCCGTTTGGGGTTCTCAGAATTGCATCTCTGCTCTTTGCAGACGATGTGGTTCTGTTGGCTCCATCAGAACGTGACTTTCAGCACGCACTTAGGCGGGTTGCACTTTTTGGGAGAAGGACGTCTGGATTCCCTCAATGTCCTAATATAGTATGCTATAAAACATAATATGCCATTTAAAAAAAAAATGGTAATATCATATATTAATATAAATAATACAGTAAAATAAAGCCATATTATAGCTAAGGACAGCATACACCGTAGTCATAATATAGTATAAATAAAAAAATTACATTATAGTATGTTTTAAAAATCATACCATACTATAGTGTTAAGTGCTTGGCATTATGAACAAAAATCTGTATCATTGGTATTTTCACGGCATATAACGTGGTTTTTTTTTAATCATCTCCCGGCCTTTCGTATAGGTTTATGGTTGCTTATTCCAAATATAATAACATAGTGTGCCATAAAATCAATGTAATAGTATAGTTTTCTCATAGTATGGTTTTCTAAAAAAATTAAATAATAATTAAGTCATAAAAATGCCCTTTGTATAGTATGTCATAAATGAAAAATGTCATGGTACAAGTGTCATAAAATATCATAATATAGTATACCATAGTATAGTCATAGTATAGTATGCCATAAAAAATACAAATATACAATGTCAAACAAAAATGGGACAGTTAAGTGTGCATTAAAATGTCATAGCATAGTATACCATAAAAAAACTCAATATAGTATGAGTATGTCATGAAATGTAATGGTACAGTATGCATAAAGAAGTGTAATATAATGTGTCATGGTAAAGTATGCCATAACACTAAAATAGGTTGTGAAATCATGTCAATTAATGATAAAGTATTTCATAAAATGGCATAGTGTAAAATGTCATTATAAACATAATATAGTATTTCACAATTCATACTATGGCATTCCTTTAAAATGCTATAAAATTATAATAAAATGTCATCAAATATATCAAAGTATGGTATGCCCCACCCCCCCAAAAAATGACACTTCAGGTCCCTGAAGGTTACGGTGTAAAAAGGTATACAAATATATCTCTAAATATCTATCTATTTATCAATTGTAACCTCCTTTGAGGACGAACACAGTTAGTTCAGGAGTGATGGCATCCATTTTAAACTGGTTAAGGGTTTCTGTCCAGAAAACATTCCACATTTAGACCGCAACTCAGGTGTTTTTCCGGGACTAGTCCCACTTCTATTGACGTCCCCGGGTCTTTGCAACAGTCTAATTGGTTCCCTGCGCGTCTTGCAGATGGATAATAAATCAAATAAATAACGCTAAATAACTTTAATAATAACTTAAGAGTAAGGATAGGCAATCAAATCTAATTAATTTAATTTGAAATGGTCATTCCAATCCTGGCCACTAGGTGTCACGCTACTTCAGACTGATTTGGTGACGCAACCCTGGTTGAAGGAGAGGAAGAGAGGACGGCAGACACCGCACCTTCAACAAGGTAAGTGAACAAAGACCAACTATCAAAATACTCAATGAAAGCACCAGGAGACAACGTGTTGCACTTTTCCTTTAGTTATTGATCTTGCTAAACGGATCGTGGACGCGCCGTGTGTTACGATGTCCTGTTTGAAAACAAAGGACGCAATCTATCTCAGTAGATAAGTAGCTAACGTGTACTAGCTAACTTTCCCTTAGCCATTGGCTTTGGGTAACTTCAAGCTGTCAAGTTCGTGATAACGGAAATAGAGATTTTCTAGCGGAGATTTTCAAAATAAAACTCCGACCAACGAATACCGAATGAAACGTCCGTTCCTTTAACCGCGGCTGTTTTATTCTGAAGGACATATCCGGTGTCCTTCATGCTCTATGTGCGTGACTTGACGGAGATAGGAACTTTAATAGCTAACTAGCTAGCTAACTAATGCTAGCAGGTTAAAGCATTTGTTTGCTTTCGGTTAAAGGAGACGAACTTTATAATTATAACATATAATCGAACGTCAAAGTACGTTACGTGTTGAGCTACGTGTCTTTGTTGACCACAGTTTGCTCTATAGGTAGCTTGTTAAATGCACATAACGCTACGTCGCAACCGAAACTAACAACTTTGGTAGCTAACGTTAGCTCCGTGTTGTTGACACTGGTCAGGTCCGGTGGATAAAACTAACGCACCTCATCGTCCCGGTTCTTTTCTGTCGTGTTTATTGTTTTTATGGAGGAAGACACGATGAGGCAGCTTTTCAAATAACAGCGGTCATTTTCACAGTGCACATTGCCTCCATGAAGACGGTGGTTGTACCTCACCAAACACATGCTGACGTCAATCAAAACTATGGCTGAAGTATTTTATATAGAAAAACGCAAATGCCTCCTGAGGTGTAATTCATTTCCTGATCTGCAGTTTAAGCATGCAAACCAATAACACCTCCAGGACTTTTCCATTTGGCCTTCCAATGAGTCAAATAGTCTGATTCACCTATAAACCCCTCTACTTATTCCACATGTCTCATGTCCTGATAAGCATGGCTAGATAAGCTGACTGCATAAAGAACTTGTGAATACCAGCAGTCTTGCTCAGTCAAATAGCTGATTTACAACTGTGTTGGCTCCATATTCCCATGTGACTCTCCCAAAATGTCTGAATTATTTTAACATTTTATTTCTATTTGACCATTAACAGTGTACAGATCAGTTGGGTATTTTGTTTCATTATTACGTTGCTTCACTGCCCTTATATCTGCTTTAAGTCTAACAACTTTGTCGGGCTTAGCTTGCGTCAAACCCAGTGGGACTCGACCATCAGTGCTTGCACAAATGAGATTTCCTCATCATTTCTTCATAGCTGCACAATGTTATCATCGTTGCTCTGCTCAGACAGCAGAGCCAGCTGCTTTCCTTCCTCTTTTCTGGGCCAACAGTCATCTCATTTCATAGCTCAGTTTTTTTTTTTTTTTAAGAGCTCAGCTCATTGTCGTAACGTCTAACATTGCTGCTTCGTTAAGCCTTCAATTATCCCAGCCCACCTCTTACTCCTCAGTGGTGCAGTGTTTTTCTTATTAGCTATGTGACAGCCTTCTGAATGGACATGTGTTTCCAGCAGCATGGACTGACCGGGGACGTTTTTTATGCCGCGGACGTGCTTCTCTGCCCACTTCATCGTTTGTGTGTCTTTCCAGGTAAAGCATGGCAATGACTGGCCCGAGCTCGTGCTCCTCCATGAGTAACCACACCAAGGAGCGGGTCACTATGGCCAAAGTGACCCTGGAGAACTTCTACAGTAACCTCATCGCCCAGCACGAGGAGAGGGAGATGAGGTAACGTCAACACGTTTTAAATCTACACCTGTCACTTTTTCAGTATCTCCAAAATGACCTTTGGCAACGACTTTGCAATGCAAACCGTTTCTAACGATTTAATTCACAAAGAAACTGAAACATGACTCTTCAGCGCGTTAGTTTATACACGCATTTCTTTGTTTGTATTTCATCCAGCATGTGGCTTATGTCAGAATTTTGTTGAAGCAACACCACTTCCTGTTGTGACAAGTTTCATCAGAGTGCACTCCTCCCTGTCCTGGTTGGTTCAGTATGGATGCTGGGGGATTATTATTTTTTTCATTCATTTTTTTTTTAATACAGATTTTAATCACAGAGGATGCTGCTAAAGATAGGGAACAAAATCCATTGTTCAGTATGTGTTGGTTTGAGGGCCATAAGAGGGTCAGGAAAGCACAAAAGATAACATCAACAATAACATTAAACATTGGCTCATCGGCAGGAATTCAAACTCCAAACCCCCAGCTTGTAACACTGTTTCTGTTATAAATATGTTTCCAAGTCCACGCTCAGATAAAGATGCATTGGGATGCAATCAAATAGCTCCAGATTCTTTTGAGTATAGTAAGACTATGAATTTATGTATTTACATTTTTGATTATGTAGCTGATATCTTTGAGTTTATGTCATAAAAATAGGGCGTAATTTTATAACTTCGTAGTTGTTTTTCTTGAGATTGTTTATGCCTCCTTGTCATCATAGCGGAGATGATGGGATGTGCAGTGCAGACACTATTTTGTTGCTAGAAAACAATGCTAACGGTCGGATTGTCTCTTTAGGCAGCAGAAGCTGGAGAAAGTGATGGATCAGGAGGGTTTGGCAGATGAGGAGGTGAGTAACAAACACACATGCGCAGTGTTTTCCCAGCATGCTCTGCAGCGGTATGGGAGAATTCACTCAAAGTTGTTCTCATTCCCTGTCTTAGTGTTGGAAGGAGTGAACATTAAGTCATTTTCTGTGATTGTTCTCACAAGTGTATGATTGTGAATTTCAGTTATTGTTTTCCAAATATGCAATTGTTAAGTAGCATGTGTGCATCCCACTTAATGCTGTATTTAAAAAGTAACGTCTGTGCTCTGCAGAAACGAATCCGCCGTTCTCAGCATGCAAGGAAAGAGACCGAGTTTTTGCGGCTGAAACGGACTCGACTGGGTCTGGAGGACTTTGAGTCCCTGAAGGTGATTGGCCGAGGAGCTTTTGGAGAGGTAAGAGCTTTTTAGCATTAATTCATAGTACCAAAAAACGTGTGGATCACAATGTCACAAAACTGACGACATACTTTACCCATATATGAAAGTAAGCATGATGGTGTCAGTGTTGTTCCTGCTGAATGGTTTTCAGAGTATCTCAGTAGATCAAAACAACGACGTCAGTCTGTATGGAGTTTGTGTTCTATATCTGAGCACACTGACACTATTAATACTTGTATCAGTAAATATGAACTCACTAAAGCCTCACCATTTATACCTAACGGTTGAGATAAATGAACATTGTGTTGGCCTCCAGGTCCGTCTGGTGCAGAAGAAAGACACCGGTCATGTCTACGCCATGAAGATCCTCCGCAAAGCCGACATGCTGGAGAAGGAGCAGGTGAGGCGGAGAAATGCACACAAAGACAGGAATGCTGCTGGAGCATCAGTCGGACATCTTTAACCTCGTGTGTGTGTGTATATATATGTGTGTGTGTCCTGTCTGTGTGTGTGTTAGGTTGGTCATATCCGGGCAGAGCGGGACATTCTGGTAGAGGCCGATAGCCTGTGGGTGGTCAAAATGTTCTACAGCTTCCAGGATAAGATGAACCTCTACCTCATCATGGAGTTCCTGCCTGGAGGTATGACAAAAACTATTAAAGCTATAATTGCACAGTGTATTGTATTGCACATGTGTCATGTGGTCTGCTGGGAGCAGAGCTGGTTGTGCAACCTGACAGCAGCAGGAAGGAAGGACCTGCGGTACCTCTCCTTCACCACCGGGGGTGAAGCAGCCGGTGGCTGAAGGAGCTGCACAGAGCTGCCAGGGTGAGAGGTGTTGTTCATCAGGGATGACAGCTTGGCCATCATCCTCCTGTCTCCAACCACCTCCACCGTATCCAGTGGACACCCCAGCACACTGCTGGCCTTCCTGACAAGCTTGTTCAGTCTCTTCCTGTCAGCTGTCGAAATGCTGCTGCTCCAGCAGACCACTGCATTAAAAATGGCTGATGCCACCACAGAGTCGAAAAGTCTCCTCAGCAGATAGAGTCTGCTCTGACCCTTTTTACACAGTGCATTTGTATGATTAGTCCAGTCCAGTGTATTGTTCAACGGTGTTAAATGTCACTGTGGTCTCTGCTGTTGCGACGCAGGAGACATGATGACCCTGCTGATGAAGAAGGACACTCTGACGGAGGAGGCCACTCAGTTCTACATAGCTGAGACGGTGCTGGCCATCGACTCCATCCACCAGCTGGGCTTCATCCACAGAGACATCAAACCAGACAACTTGCTGCTGGACTCCAGGGTGAGTCATGGGGGCTACTTGGTTTGAAAAATGATGTACAATTCTTGCGTCACGTCCCACGTAATCCACACGGAGCTACCGATGTGCTCCATGTCAGGAATACAAAGGGTTCAAGTCATACTAAGATTTAGTGAGGAAATGATTCCATCAGCCGTGGCTGGAGTTCTGGTCCATTTGACTTTTATGGCTGTGTAAAGCTGATGCATAATGTTGGTTTACATCTTGTCTGTTTTTAAAAGGAAAAGAGGAATGGACCTTTTTAAGAAAGTAGGGACAGGTGCCAACCATCACCTGCTATTCCTACGTTACAACTGTGCCAGACACAGCCCCTCCTCTTCCCCTCTGCAGTCTGCATATGTAGCATACACTGAACTTGAATATGCTTCAAATTGTTCTTCACGATTTCCATAATGTGCCCAGCTGCAGACTGATGACATTGGGGGGCTTCCAGCTCTTAAACTCTAAACTTGAGTGTGAGCTGACACTGTTTGTGTGCTGCAGGCTTCAGTGTGTGCTGTGTCTTCCAGGGTCACGTGAAGCTGTCTGACTTCGGTCTCTGCACGGGGCTGAAGAGAGCTCACCGCACCGAGTTCTACAAGAACCTGAACCACAGCCTGCCCAGTGACCTCAGCAAGCAAAGTCAGTTTCGTTTATTTCATTCCTTTGACCCCATTTAATGGCTGTAGACTGTTTTTAGATCCTCCAGGAATGATTCTGTCCTGGTTAAGATGCAGCATGTCGGCCTGTATTAGATATGTGGGTGTTAATGCATCAGTGGGGTCACAGCTAGCATTTAATACTGATCTGTTTTTTTTTTTTTTCTCCATCAGCCTTCCAGAACATGAACTCCAAGAGGAAAGCAGAGACCTGGAAGAGGAACAGGAGGCAGCTGGTAGGTCTGAACAGAGATGTGATTAACTACAAGAGCATTTTAGAGCTGTTTTTAGTTTTTAATGTATGCAACATGTGAATGAATACAGCACAGAGGCCTAAACATATTGTGCCGAAATAAATCAATTTCATGCAATAAATCAGCTAACTTTAGGGCAGTGTAGCACTCAAATGTCTCATCGGATTCAGAATGTTGTTGACTTTTTTGTCTTTGATCAGATAGTTCCTGACTGGAATCAGAGTTTGCCAGTATTAGACTGTATTTTATTGAGGCAAAGTACTTTGATCAGCTGACTTTGTTTGGATAAACATTTTAGAAGGTCAGCTTTTTTTTTTTGTTAAAAGGAACAAAAGGGTCGTGAAGAAGAATATGCACTTTGTTCAATTAAGGTTTTTTATTAAAAAAAAAAAGAATAATTTTGTTACCGAAGCTTATTATATTTGCAGTTATTATTATTTTGAATATCCTGCCCCACAAACGACTCAGCCTGTTGACACATGAAGGCTCTTAAATATACAAACTGTCATGTCTGGAGTTCTGTCATTATTTATAGATGAAGGTAAAAGTATCTTGAAAGAAGGATTGGTTTAAATAGCATTTATTGAAAACTGAATCCAATGTCGTATCTGCTTATTGAATGTGAATCATATTGAATCTCCTATCTTTTTTGGGGGTTCAGCTTTTAATGAGCAGAAATGATAAAACTCAGTTGAGATCCAATACATGTATGTTGACTCAGAATGCAGAAACACTGCAGTTTGTAGTGACGGCCTGATGTTCAACACCTCTACTTTTATTACACTTTATCTTTCATTGATTCAAATCACGAATGCCTCGATACAGAACCATTACGATCACTCAGTATCCAGTTCTTTTCAAGCCATGCACAGCTGTATTCAAATTTCGATTCAAATGTCGCCAAATCCTGATTGGTGCGCAGAATCACATGACGTAACCTTTTCACAACTGAGTCCCGCCCACATCACACCAGTGAAACGAGCACAGAGAGAGAAACTCCGGTCCAGAAACGTCTCGTATGAAATAACCAAAGCTCATCTTCAGCGTAAAAAGCCTTTTTTAATTAGCTTTTTGCTTTCTCCTCCTCCTCCTCCTCCTCCTCCTCCTCCTCCTCCTCCTCGGCAGGCTTTCTCCACAGTGGGAACCCCCGACTACATCGCTCCAGAGGTGTTCATGCAAAACGGATACAACAAGCTCTGTGATTGGTGGAGCCTGGGTGTCATCATGTATGAGATGCTGATCGGTAAATGACTCGACGATGAACACTCTCCATCTTATTTACCTCCAGTTTTTTGTTTTTTTTAGACCGTAGCAGACCAGGCCTGATGTGGTTTAAAGGGCCGGTGGTCTTTGTGCTGTCCTCCCTGTCTGCAGGTTACCCTCCGTTCTGCTCAGAGACGCCTCAGGAGACGTACAGGAAAGTGATGAACTGGAGAGAGACGCTGACCTTTCCCCCAGAAGTGCCTATATCTGAGAAGGCCAAAGACCTGATCCTCCGGTAGGAACACGCCTCTTTTCTTCTTCCATCTCTCTCACTTGTGCCATGATAACTGTTACTTTTCATTTTGAACACGTCAATGTTAGCTTTAGACCAGTTAACAACTAGTTGGTCTGTATTGAGTAGTTGGATTTGGATGTGTGCGTGGTATTAAGTGAAGATATGTTGTGAGCAGGTTCTGCTGTGAGGAGGAGCACAGGGTTGGTGCTTCAGGTGTGGAGGAGATCAAGTCCAATCCTTTCTTTGAGGGGGTGGACTACGACCATATCAGGTGGGGCACCGTTACACCATGTTCATGTTAAAGGAAAGCTGTTAGACACTTTTAGACTTTTGTCTCTGTAAAAATAGTTTCTCTTTGCGTTGCGCCTCGACTAAGATGGAACTGAAAGTGTTCTCAAACATGTTCATTCTAAATCCATCGTACGAGGTCGTCAGTTCTGTGTCTCTGCGAGTAACTAGTGTGTATTCAAAATTAGAAGTGATTCCGTGTGTGTATATGTAACCACCACTGTAGGTCTCTTGAGCCACGCCCTTCATTCCCAACTGCTCAGTGGTCAAGCGGATCAGACTGTGGTTGTACTGGGCAGCTGTATTTATAAAATAAGTTTATATAAGACAAACTTTTGTCACCATAGAAACAGACCAGGCTGTATTCCGGTGCTCCAGTCAGTCTATCCTATTCTCACCCAGCTTACCAAAGTCTGAAATGCTAAATGTTCCCCTCTGCAACTCTCTTTTCTCCCCCCTCCGTTGATCCGCCCTCCAGAGAGAGACCCGCTGCCATCCCCATCGAGATCAAAAGCATCGACGACACCTCAAACTTCGACGAGTTCCCTGATTCCGATATCCTCACACCGACAGGTACGCCGCCCGCATCTTTCACAACACGCGTCACATTTTGTGCCTCTGTTGTGTGACGTAATTTTAAAAAAAAAAAACCTCTCCTCGTTTTCTCTCCTCTTCCTCCAGTCGCCCCGGTGTCCAACCAGACCGAGGCGGACCTGAAGAACAAAGACTGGGTCTTCATCAACTACACCTACAAACGCTTCGAGGGCCTGACAGCCCGAGGAGCTATACCGTCCTACATGAAGTCAGGGAAGAGATGAGTGCCTCCACGCAGGCTTTTTAACCAACACCGCCGAGAAAAACCTGAAAAGAGTCGTCCAAACCCCTGCTGTCCGAGGAACTTCAGCCCCGAGAGGAGAACTCTGCGCGTTCTCTGAGGATCCTCGTTCACCCAGGACTCCGCAAATAATAAAAGGGGGCTCAGTTTCAGCCGTTGCTTCTTCCAGGAACTGCTGCCTTCATTTTATGCAGTCTTCACTTTTCTCTGATGCTTCTGAAGGGTACCTTTCTACTTCCTGCTCACACATGAAGACTGAACTGGGATTAAAGTGATTGGGATTCTGTCTCCGCTTGCCTTTTTTTAATCCACCAGTGGATGCAGTGGCACGTCTTTCACTCCCCGATACCAGCATCCATTACATTCCCTCTCTCCGTAAACCAGCACAGTTCTGTCGGACCTAGCTCTTCTCCTTCCGAAACCAGGACTTCCACTCCACTTGCCCTTTTTCATGTTGACTCATCAACTCAAACACCGTCACTTGAAGTGAATCAGGGATTCTGTCCAAATGTTTCTCACTATGAGGCTTCTCTGAAGTGCTGCTGGCTTCTGACCTTAACCAAAGACTGTGATCTGAATAATGTTTCTGCTTGATCTCTGTCACTTCTTTGTAACTTAGAATTGTATTTTATTTTTAGGTCCATAATCACAAGTGTTGCTCCTTTTTTAAAAAGAGGACATATGAGTGATGCATTTTGTGGAACAAACACAAGAGTCTTGTTACATTTTTCACAATGACCCACTTACGTTAATGCACCTTATGTGATGTTGGATCCAGCTCCAGTACAGCAGAGTCCACAGCTCATTCGTTAGTGTGTTTTGAATTGGGTGTTTTTTTTATTGTACTGGACATGGGTTTGACAGGGGAGTGAAGGCACCATCTCAGAACTGAAGTCACCATTTTACAGTTTTAATGAACATGATGCAAACTCAGATTTATTATTATTATTATTATTATGTCTATCCAGGGTGGAGGAGTCTAGGTCATCATGGAAACAAATGCAAGTCTTGTAGTCTTAGCAGCTGTTTAAAAGCAGTTTAAACCCACTCCGCCTATTTAAAAGAATACAGTACTGAATGGATTCATAACCGTGGTGCAAACATGTACTGCTGAACTCCCCACAAGTCAAAGCATTCGGCTCACGTGGTCGGAGTGTGAACAAGATTCAGCGTGGACTTACTTTTTTGAATACAGACGCACAGGGCTAAACATCTTCCAGTGAACACAATATCCAACATGCTGTCATTTAAAAATGAATGTAAATGAAGTCTTATAGAGAAAAGTTTTTTTTTGTTTTTATGCCACAATAATTCCAAAATGCTGTTGGTGTGAATGTAGCCTGGATCATACAGTTTTTCTTTTTCTTTGTGTATGTTTCCGAGCACATGATGTAGAACTATGGAAGTACATCTCTGCCAGGAAACAAATAAACAAAAATACAAAAAGTCAGGAATGGTTTAAAATTAAAAGACATACATTTAAAACCAAATTATGAGCCAAGATTAAATTGACTTTCATTATATTGATTTAGTGAAAAGATTTAGTCAGAACTCTCTAAGTCATATGATGTCATACTTTTGTCGAGTCAAAAGTCGAGGACTTTCTATTTATATGCAAGTAAATCTGAAAATATTGAATTTCATCCTAATCTTGACTCTGATTTAGGATTTGAGTATTTTTTTTTTTTACCATAATTTTAATACAATTGTATGTAGTATGTCATAACATTGAATTCTTAAATCTCATAATTTTGGATTATGTCAAAACATTAATTTGGATTTGCCTAGTCAAAGCTTTCTCTTCGCTTCTGACAAAAAGACATGTTCAGATTTATGAGGTCAAAATCTGATATACTGTCATACAATTTGGACTTAAAAGATATCTTTAAACATTACCAAGTATTTTATTAGTAAAAAAAAAAAAGAAATCATTCCCATCATTTTTTTTTTTTCTTTGCAGGAATGGGCTTCCATATGCATCCGTTCAGTCTGAAGGTTTTTCCTCATAGTCATTATGTTAAGCGTAGTGTATGCAGGTAGTGTGTAGATGAAGCTCAGCACATTGTAACGCAATTTTAGAAAAACACGCAGTGGAGCTTTTTTCTATTGCAGGGGTCACTATTTTAAACTATGTGTTATTGGAATGCTGCAGCTCTGCATGTCTTCGGTTTTTTTTTTTTTGTACCAAACTGCAGATGGGTCAGCTTAAAGCAATAGAGCACATGGAAAGACTTATTTTATTGATGATGCCACTCGGTGTGTGTGTGAGTGAGCGTGCCAGGACGCGATCATGCTCAGTTCAAAAAAAAAAAAAGACTCAATGTTGGAGTGCTTGAAGATGCGTATGTTGTTTTCTACGGGTGATGCTCAGACGTGTGTTTGCTCGTGTCATCGTGTGCCGCATGTGATATGAGAGTCAGAAGTGAGGGATTTTTTTTGGGAAGGTGGGTGTACATTATTTAAACCACTGTTCTCTTTGTAGCGCGTGGCTGTTATATTGTTTTCTGCTATTTGACAATGAATTACTCTGCACTTACTGTGTTGCGTCCTCCTTCACAACATCTGGATGAACGGGGGCGTGTCCCCTTTAGAGAAAGGGTTGCTTGGCCTGTAGACTTGAGACTAGATCTGGAGTCAGACTGGTCACAATGAGGACGCGAGAAGTGTCTCCCTAAAACTTGACTTCATTTAATTTTAAAAGCAAAGAAATTCAATTCTCAAGTTTTTGGCCACCTGTTAATTTCCTTTGACAAGAAACAGACAATGCCAGGTATATACATATTTTATAAATAATTAAGTATCTAAATAATATCTATATAAATAAGCATCTTTAAAAGGACATCTTCAAGTAAGTTAGAATTCATAGATGTGAAAAATAATAATATTGAACAGCCATTTGCTTCACTGTTGTGACACATTTATTCTATGAAATACATTTATTCTGAAGGAAGTGAAACAAAAATGGCGGTTCTGTCTGATTATCAGGGTCGGCAACTTTTTTTTATATGAAGAGCCATTTTATATATATATATATATATATCATATCAACATTAAAGTTACATTTAATTATGACACCACATCAACATTTAAACCTCCAACGGATCTGACATTTAATTCCATCCATAGAGACAGTTGTAAATATTTTGAACATATGAGAGCACGATACAAGAAGGCTGCCATCCGTATGAAAACATCCACATCTGAGTGGAAATCATTAACCTACCAACCTTCCACCACTGTTGTTCATCAGCAATAAACTTTAATTCTGCAAAGAAGGTAACGAGTGCTAGCCAATCAGAGGCAGAGGTACGGTCTTTGCGTAATGTGGGGGGGAGGAATCAAACTAGCAACTACTACATCAAACTGGCTCACGTGCCTAAGGTTGCCAACGAGTGCAGAATAGTGACAGCCTTCTGACTGGACAGATTTACAACCTATAAATGAAACTTATGAAGTCGTACTGACGTGTGATTGGTATAAACATTGGTATAACAATGTTTATGCCAATGTATAGTGCTGACCAACACTGTTGGTGCAGTATGAAATATAAGCCATAAAGGGAAGAACCTTTGATTGTAACAAAGATCTCTCTGGCTGGTGGGCATTAATAGTCAAGTCATTAATAAAGGGACATGGGTTTCCCAGCTTCTAATACACCATTCATTTATTGAACATCAAAGAAAATGTTAGTAATTTAAGAAGTTAGTAAGTATAGGGAAATTGTACAAAAATGTCTAATTAATCATTTCTATGGTTACAAATGGTAAATTAGTCATTAATGAAGTGTCACGTTTCTCACTTTCTAATAAGCCGATAGCAAAAGTTTTTGCCATCAGCAATGTCAAACTTAACAAATTATTATTGGGTATTTAAAGTAATCATTGCAGTCTGCAGTTGTAATTACTGCTAACTCATTAATAAACAGAACTCACTGGTCAAACAGTCCATTGAAGGATCTGAAACTAGTGTCATCACGGAGGAGGAGAAACACCAGACAAAGAGACTCTTCACAACCTGGCAACCAAAAACCTGTTCGTATTAGTGGTCTGAAGCATAGTAAATAGAAACGATCACAAAATAAATGAACAGCTTAGAAACACTTTGTGAATGGTGCATGCACAGATTTTGAACATGAACTGAACACTGTTTGGTTGAACTGAGGGAGAATTATGGAACAGAACAACACAACGCAGTAACATGAATAACAACCCTTCACTGGAGTCAAAATATGAGCATCACTCACTCATCAGTCACATGAGTGAGCGTGGTACAGACTTGTCATTGAGCAAGAACATGTGTGGCTTCTAAAACGTTCTTTTGGGGAGACATTTTATCACAAAAAGTATAAAAAAAAAAAACCAAAAAAGAAACATTTTAAAACTTTAAGGTATAAAATGAAAATTCAAGAAATATGCTACACTTTTTAAGTATTGAGTTATATATGTACACTCACCGGCCACTTTGTTAGGCACACCTGTTCAATTGCTTGTTAACACAAATAGCTAATCAGCCAATCACATGGCAGCAACTCAATGCATTTAGGCAACTAGACGTGGTGAAGACGAGTTGCTGAAGTTCAAACCGAGCATCAGAATGGGGAAGAAAGGGGATTTAAGTGACTTTGAACGTGGCCTGGTTGTTGGTGCCAGACGGGCTGGTCTGAGTATTTCAAAAACTGCTGATCTACTGGGATTTTCACCCACAACCATCTCTAGGGTTTACAGAGAATGGTCCGAAAAAGAGAAAATATCCAGTGAGCGGCAGTTGTGTGGACGAAAATGCCTTGTTGATGTCAGAGGTCAGAGGAGAATGGGCAGAGTGGTTCGAGATGATAGAAAGGCAACAGTAACTCAAATAACCACTCGTTACAACCAAGGAATGCAGAATACCATCTCTGAACGCACAACACGTCCAACCTTGAAACCGATGGGCTCCAGCAGCAGAAGAGTGCCACTCCTGTCAGCTAAGAACAGGAAACTGAGGCTACAATACGCACAGGCTCACCAAAATTGGACAATGGAAGATTGGAAAAACGTTGCCTGGTCTGATGAGTCTCGATTTCAGCTGCGACATTCAGATGGTAGGGTCAGAATTTGTCGTAAACAACATGAAAGCATGGATCCATCCTGCCTTGTATCAACGGTTCAGGCTGGTGGTGGTGGTGTAATGGTGTGGGGGATATTTTCTTGGCACACTTTGGGCCCCTTAGTACCAATTGAGCATCGTTTAAACGCCACGGCCTACCTGAGTATTGTTGCTGACCATGTCCAAAGCTCACATCATCTCAAACTGGTTTCTTGAACATGACAATGAGTTCACTGTACTCCAATGGCCTCCACAGTCACCAGATCTCAATCCAAGAGAGCACCTTTGGGATGCGGTGGAACGGGAGATTCGCATCATGGATGAGCAGCCGACAAATCTGCAGCAACTGCGTGATGCTATCATGTCAATATGGAGCAACATCTCTGAGGAATGTTTCCAACACCTTCTATGCTACGAAGAATTAAGGCAGTTCTGAAGGCAAAAGGGGGTCCAACCCGTTTTTTGTACAAAAATGAAATATGTCTTCTTATTACAGGATCAGTTTGTCCACATTATCAGTTCAGTAATGATGTATTAGAACTTTATTGTTTGATGCTATCACTAATACTTTTCTATAATCTATGAAGAATGATCCGTTCTGAGTTAGATTTTTATTTATTTTTGGTATTTTTTGTGATCAAATCGAGCAAATTACATGGTATTTGTGATTCCATCTTTAAATTTCATATACATTTATTTCATAACACATTCTATGGTCAGCTTACAATGTATATATCTTATAATTTCATATTTATTCATTGTTTTCTGTTAAAGGTTTTGTCTTATTATTGTTGTTGAGGACCCATTGAAAACGAGGTTTATTCCTAGAAGAGAATTTCCAGTAAAACTCAAACTGAACCGTGTTAACAGAGTGACTGCAAGTTTTAGTTTCAACATTAGTATTATTATTCATAATTACAATATCATAACTATAACAGAATAGAGCGCTGCTTCCCTATAAGCCAATGTTTTTATGTACCTATGTCTGCAGCCAATTGCTCACTGAAGTTTACAGAGTTAGAGTCAAAAGTTTAGACACACCTTCTCATTCAATGGTTTTTCTTTATTTTTATTTTTTTCTACATTGTAGATTAATATTGAAGACATCTAAACTATGAAGGAACACATATGGAATTATGTGGTAAACAAACAAATGCTCCACAAACCAGAATATGTTTTATATTTTAGATTCTTCAAAGTCGTTGAATGAGAAGGTGTGTCCAAACTTTTGACTGGTACTGTATATTACCATCTCATATTTATGAGAAAAGTTAAGTTAACTGCTTTCTGTAAAGTGGGAAAGATGTTCACAGATTGGGACTCCCCAAAATGCTGTTAAAAGTCAAAAACTGGTTTCTATGTGCAGCCAGGTTAAAGTCTCTACTGAGCCACAGACGTTTTCCCCTCGTAGTAGGAGTGATACTACCGAACTCTTTTTGCATAATTTTGCATTTCACCCACAATTATGCAAAAGCTCATTTTCACCAAACTATGCGTTGCAGTATAGAACCAGGAGGAGACTGTTAATGCATGAATGTATTTTGGTCAGACTTCATTTTATAACAGTGAAGAAATTGAATATTATTCACAATAAAAACAAATCACCAAAATTATACAAAAGCGCAATTTTTCCAGTGTTCAAAGTGTTGTAGCAAAACCAGCAACAACGAATGACACAGACTGAGCCGTAAAAGAGCGAGCATGTCTTCACTTCTGTTTGTGGACCCAAACACACCAACTCTGGACAAATCTGATCCGGGGCCGTTCGGGTATTTCTCACATTGTTCCCATTAATATATGAATAGATGTTGGTCACAATACACTGCGTGAGAATGAAGTTATTTAAAATGTTTGTGTCTCTTCAGTGTTGCGCCTTTGTAGACGGCCCCTTCTTCATAATAACGCCATCTTTTCTTGTAATAGCTACATAGTAACTCATTACCAGATAAGGTGTATTCATCTTTTTTTCTTTTGTGAAAACATATACACACGTAAGATACTTTAGAAGAGTTAACATCATTCCTCTCCTCAGTAAGACTAACAGGATGTACCCCAACCTTTCATATTAGATCCAATGTTGTAAGTGAGATACAATTATCTGAACATGACTATCAGGCTCCCTCATGTGGCTCAAAGGTGAACTGCAGATATAAATGTTGAATCAAAGAGTCAAAAGAAATTCGGGTTATTTATTTTGCGACCCTAATAAAATCTCCTGCGACCCACCTGTGAGTCCCAACCCAGTGTTTGGGAATCACTGCTGTAAACTTCTATTGATCTGCAAACACTTTTTCCTTCACAACAAGTTATATATGTATGTAAATATGAACAAATCCATTTTAATATCTCAGCTGGAAAGTGTTACAAACCACTTCAGAGGAGTGCCCGAAAGCTCAGGTCAATAGGACATGGACCCCATGAGAGAGCAACTAGACTCATTAAAGCATTCATGTCATTTTATCTGTAATTGGAGATGAATAGATGCAAATATTAAACCCGTCACACTCCCTGTTCAAACGGATGTCGTAGCTTTAAGAAGCTTCAGGTTAACTGGAAAAGTTCATTGGCGCTCCTTGAACTGTGTCTCTGCTGCTCCTGCTACATCTGGAGGGAAATGTTTGTGAGCGCGAGGAGGAAGAGCACCCAGCAGGTGATGACGATGATGATGATGATGATGATGATGACGACGTTGAAGTTGATGATGTCAGTCCTTGATGTGGGGCAGCGAGGTCACCGGCACCCGGCGGAAAAAGAAGCTGGATCCTCTGAAGAGTTGACCCTGACAGGAGGGGACACAAACCAACTGTAACACAACTGACATCCTCAGCCTTTAAGACAAACGCTCCACACTGAGGGCTCTGTGTAGATGTGGATGGGGTTGGGTTGGGGCGGTTCTGAACTAGAGATCAACCCATTCAGCTGATTAATCGGTGCACACAGAGCCTTTGCAGACAAGTGGTTTTTTTTAGGGCTTAACGCCAACAAGCGGTGTAAACATGTACCTCTATGTGTACCCCAACTGAAAAGAAAATGCTGCGTTTCAATGATTCACAATGAAAACACAATTGTTAACACATTACATGTTGGGCAGTGAGTGTAGTTTGGATTTGCATCTTATTGATAGTTTGTACTGTATCTTCCTACCGTCCTACTTTGTACTGTAACTGCTGCGCAACAATTTCCCTCGTGTAAAAAATAAAGTTATGGTTATCGAATCAACAGATTCATGACACTACAAAAGCCACCAAATGATCAAAACTGATTGGGAAAGCTCCAGATGAGACCCTTCTCTTGTTTTCTCGCTGACTGCTGAGTGGTTAGAATGGGCCCCGCTATGAGGATAAGAAACTGTGTGCTTTTCCTTTTTGTGTCATTGTCACATGCTTGTGCTAGACTGTACTGTACTTTGTTGCTCAGGTGGTTCCAGCAGTGCAGCCAGGACTTGAAGACGGGGGAATGAGGAGGAAGACCTGCAGCCAAGCTGACAACACAAACCACAACCAGTCAGCCCGAAGCTAAAAATTTCACAATTCACATTTTTTCACCTGTTCTAAAGACACAGGAGAGAAAAGAAGCAATTTAGATCAGACTTAGAAAATGGATCCCCAGGTTATTTTCTTTCCCACTTGCCTCTCAGGGCTTCTTTAGTAAAATATCCACCTGGTCCCTGATTATTAATACGACTCACCCACAGTTGTTGACGGCCATGAGATCAGCCACCAGCATGAACGGATATGTTAGAACACTCACTGCAATCTAGAGGAAAAACACACCCCATTACTATGAAGAGATGTTGCATATGAGAAACACTTTGAATAACAGTTGGAATGTTGAACTTACGCCCATCACAAACTTAGTGTAGCTCCTTATGGCTGAGGCCTGATTGAACTGCAACAGAAGAACAAGAGAGAGGTGAGACAGCACTTCCATTATTTTTGCGTGAATCAGATTTCATTTTTAAAGACTCATACATCTATAATAGTTGTATACCTGGTATAACTTTTTTTTTTTAATTGATCACCTCGCTGTCCAGAACAGCATCTTGACAAATTAAAACTGAGTTTTTCTATTCCGGATCAGATTTACCATCATTTATCAAACAAATAATGAACTGAAATTACTAATAAGTTAAATAATAGCCGGTGACCGGTACAAATAAATAAAAGCTGCTCACTCATAAGGACCGGTTGAATTACCTGTACAATAAAAACTCACATGGTAAATGAAATATTCTGTCCATTTCTGCAGCACCAATTCCATTTATAACAGCAGCCATGTCACACTCGACACATGTGTAAAACTCTGTATAACACTGTCACTGTTTTCATTCACTGATAATGTCCAGTTGCTTCTACTTGGTAGTTTTCTTTTTCAAATCGACACATTAGGTTACCATCAGTTAAACTCAACACTCACGTCAGATGTTTCACATTAAAAACCTATCAGGAAAATACTGAATTATTCCTTTTGATCTACTGGAAGCCTTTAATTGTAGTAAAAAGATTAAATTCTATTGATAGAAACTTAACAGAGATTTTAAAAAAAATGCACAAAATTGAAGTGACTAGAATTAATTAGTGAATTACACCAGATTTCTGTCAGAGAATGAAATGTTCTGCCCTCTGAAGAACCAGGCGTGAAGAGAAGTCTGAGATGGAGCCAGAAAGAGATTTTGTCAAATTAAAATTCCAAATCAAATAGTTACAAAAGTCATTGTAATTAAAATTCCAAATCATCATTTGAATGTTTGATCCAAACATTTTGAATTATTCAAGAGCGTTGTAAAGTCCAAAAGTCTAAAATGTATTTAAAAAAGGCAGACGTAATCCTTTCCAAAATTGACACGTTTTTTAAAATCGAACAAAATATTTTGCTTCAATCCATATTTGTTGGCGTTTAGCCCTTAAAAAAACCGACATTTTCCCTGTGGTGCACTCTGGCTTGCTGCACACAGAGGTTACAGTTAAAGTAACATTTGAAAGATTTATTTTCCTCCCTGTCTGCCTGTCTCGTATTGTAGAGAAAAAGCTGCTCGTGTGCGTTATATATTTCAAGAGATTCAGGAGGAATAAACTGGAAACGGTCAGACATGACACTCTATGACAAAACATCCTGTCTGCTTGCCGTCAAATTAGCTGTTCACTGGGACCGCACAGGTTTATGCCATATTTTCTAACCCTATGGTTCTAAATGGTTAAAAGTACATATGCTGATTCATACAATCATTTTATATCAATAAGGAATTAAGTGTGTGAATAAAAAAAAGGGCTTGTTTTCTTTCTAGCACACTCTCTCCAACCATCAGGACTTACACTTTCATCCACGGCGTAGGTGTTGATGAAGTGAGCCAGGAGGTTACAGCACCACAGGAAGATGACCTCTCCTGCTACGTGGGGTAAGAGACCACTGCAAACACACACACACACACACACACACACACACACACACACACACACACAACACTGCTCAGACCCACGGAGGTCAAAGATCGTGGCAAATATGTCGAAAACGTTTTACTGATGAACAGTGTTAAGTTATTCGTATGACTCACACATAGAATCCAGCGACTCCTTCCTCCTTAAAAATCTTGACGATGCAGCTGAACATCCCGCTGCAAAAATGTGACACAAACTCCATCAACATGTACAGAATGTCTACAGTGTAAAACATCTACAACAAAGAGATCATTGGCACATGGCACAACATTAATTATCCCATCCATTATCCCATATTTTTATTAAGACTATCTGAAACCCAGAGAAATCACTTATTTGAATCAAGATGACATTTCGTTTGGTCGCCTGTGAGAAGCTGATTTACTTTTTATAAATTTTTTAAGCCACCTTTCTATGATACACTTTCCAGATCTCTGTGTTTTTAGTTATACACTCAGATTACCAGATCAATTACTTACTGTTAATGCAACAACCAAAAAAAAAGGACATTTCTCACTGCTGCTCCCTGGCATTACACAGAATGACTTTTATTGTGAAGCAGCCACAGGAAATGCAATGTATTTATCACAGAGGTTACTCTACTGGGGCAATGAACATTTAAGGATTATACATTTTATGAATAACCTCATCGTTGCTTACTTAGTCATATCATTTTACACTCTTTAAAAAAGGAAGCATTGTGTCATATCTGCAGCGCTATAAAAAGTCTTACCCGTACTTGACCTCTCTGCCAACAAACTGGGCCATACACCGCACTGACATTACTGCCAAAGGAAAGCAAAAGAGATGATCAGCCAAACAACTCGTTTACCATTTGGTTCCTCCGACGTTACATTCCATTCGGCCAGTTTAATGACATGTATCGGCTTTAAAGGGGACTGACAACATTTACTGATGGCAGCCCAAAATGGACGGACGGTCAAATCGTGTAAGAACGAAGCCAACGTGTTCTGCAATGTGTCATTGTTACACTGAATATCTCTGGGTTGTGGTTGGTGGAATAGACACTGACAGCCTTAATGAGGACATACCATGAAAAGGATGAGTGGCTATTCTGGACAGGCACTGGATGATCATCTCATGTGAGGTCTGGAGAGAGGAAACAATTTGAAGAGACCACCTGGCATAAAGTTGAAACGATTTGGATTCATCAGCTGTCCGTGTTCTGGTGGATTAATGTGTCTTGAGTTAGGACGGGGTGTATTTCAAAAATGCTGTGATACCGATGCTGATTCGATACCACATTATGTACTTTTGTTTTTGGTACCTTACGTTATTATAAAACACATTTTTTTCAAGAAAACTATTTTTCATTTAACAACAGAAGTCAAATGTGAATAGACATATTTCCCCTGCAATAAGAGAGAGAGCAGACTTGTCAGACCCTGCTGCCGTATAATTTGTGACTCTCTACCACTAAATACCAAAATGTCCAATGGAAAGTACGAGTACGAGAATAATATGACTTCAGTTAGACTCTGAATGAAATAAGTCAGGGATGTTAATCAGGAGTAGATGACCTCTCACCTCTTTGACCACTTTACTGAGTGAAGTCTGCAGGTCCTCTCTCTTAGAAAGACTCTCCACCTGCTGAATGAAGAACTTCAATTACAATATATCCAATATATCTTTGTATGCTTTAAAAACAACCTTTTTACCGATGTAACGGGCCCAATTCATGATCCACTCATATGAGCCCATTAGTTCTTGAGAAGCATGTACTGGTGGTTTAAGAGAACTTGTCACATTCACCAAATCTCAAGTTCATGGAATCGATCTAAGGCAAAACAAACTAAAGTGATCCAGGCCTGTCATACGTACGGGTCTACAGAATGCTTTTCTTTGCCGAAGCGGTTGTTCGACCCAAGAAACAAACATGATCTGAATGATTCTGCGGTTAAGATAAGCTCAAATGAATAGAAAATAAGCCAATAGAATAAAAACTGTAAAATGACACTGTTATATCAAGTAAATAACAATCCTTTTGGTAAAAAAACATTCCCTCTTTGTACTTCTACAGCCAGTGCTTTTGTGCTGGGATTGAGGGACAGAAACAAAAAGAGGGAATCAGATCAAAATACAGTCAACTTGAAGATACTTAAGACACCAAGTCTAGACATAAACCGGAGGAGCTGAAGGTGACATCTTGACATCCACAGCTGCTCTTGTGCCGTCAAAGAACCTTACAGACAATTGCATAATATTTGCATTCTGGGTGAGTCAAGTACACATGAAGAGAAATTGTCCAAAAATATAAATGCCGTGCAAGTTAATGACATCTTGTTTTTGCTGATATTATTGAGGCAGCTTCAAAACAACCAAACCTTTAAGCTTTCTGCAAGCAATACAGTTAAAGTAACATAAATAAAGCTTTTATAAAAGAGTGTGAACATTTATTCAAAATATCTAAACATCAATCAACTTAATAGCAATGTCTCCTCTTTTCAAACGACAACTCCCCTTTAAAAAGTCTGTGTGCGTGGTGCGACAATATCCCAGCATCATGTTCCGTTTAATATTAGGATCTTATCTTTAATATCCCAATAAAAAAAAATCATATCCATAACGTTAACTACTCTTATGGAGCGCAGAGCAAAGTCTTGGTAAGCATAATGTAAGGATAACTAGGACTCTGCTGTTAAAACACCACTGCTGCTGCTCTAGTAACATTGGGTTATATTTAAAATGTCAACAAATTCTAATCCTGTTGTCAATTTTTTTATTTGTTTTAAAACTAATATTTAAAAAAGCAATTATTTAGTAATAACAAGGAAAAAGATAATGAGCTGAATCGATAATGAGCATCGATAAGAGTTGTTTTGATAAAAGTGGACATGCCGTTCCACAAAAAACATCTCTAAATGCACAGTAGGGTGCAGATTCTAAAGATCATTTTAAAAACATCTAGGCAAGTTAACTTAAAATCTCCTAAATATTGGAGTAGGAAAAATAGTTCCCAGCAAATCCAGTCGCCAAAAACTATTTTAAAAACACATGGGCTTTCATGTCAGAGAGTGACTTGTTGAATTGTGCTGACATCTGTACCTGTTTAACTTTGCTCCTGACCACAGTGGAGATGGCGCTGGACACGATGCGAGGCGACAGGCCGCGGAAGAGCCCTCTCTTTCCGTCCACCTTCACGATGTGCTGCGCTGGAAGCAATATTTACATTTACTGTCAGCCGCTCTCAACTGGTCTGGAGACGGACGACAAGACGTCCATTAAATCCAGCCTCACTCACTCACCGTAGGAGAAGAAGCCGGGCAGGTAGAGGACTCTTCGTCCGAACATAGTCGTGCCCACAGTGGAGGGCAGAGGTTCATGTCCCACCTGGAAACAGCAGAGAAAGAGATTAAACACAGCCTCTCTGCCTCGCCAGAATGATGGGGATGATGAGGACTTTGACCCAAAACACCATGGTCCTTACTCCATCATAAAGCTACTTCAATTTATATATATATATATATATATATATATATATATATATATATATAAATATAATATATATATATATATATAATATATATATAATATATATATATAAATATATATTTATATAAATATATATGTATTTTTTTTTTTTAAAGAAACACAGCTACTACTCATTCATTTATTTGTGTGCAATATCAGTATCAATATCAATGTATGTATGAAAATATATAAGTACTCTGTGAATATAAACACTTTATATTTCACACTTCATATGTGCAATAATGTAAATCCAACCACTCAATCAGATTCTATTGTATTTTTACCTTTTGTTGTTTTTTACAATTTGTTTATTTATTGTACCTTTACTGTTTGATTATTTAATGTACTGTTTTATTGGGGGGGGTTTTCTACTGATGTATCTTGTTGCACTATCCACATTGTAGCTGTAATCTTGCAAATGTCCCCTCTATGGGACTAATAAAGGGACTATTTAATCATATCTTTATCTGTGCTAAGAGAGTATTTTTCCTGAAACAAAAACGTTATTTTCCCCAAACAACCGTCTGTCCTCTAACGTTCTCAATGATCAGTGGTTTTCGATGCTGATCACACAGCACAGGTATCAAACCTGCCTGGATGATTTTCATCAGATGATGTTGTGATCATAAAGTCAGGATTTTAATCAGGGCAGCGCAGCAGCTCGGGAATGTTGGATACCAGAATCTAAGTTTGATAACTAAAAAAATACAGGCAAAAAGAAGAGAAGATGTATGCCGGTAGCAACGTACACTATGTTGTCGTCTTTCTAAATGCTCGTTTTGTCGGATTAGATGATCAATTCTTGCTGTGAACTGGCTGAGAGACACGTCACTGACAAAATCAACAGCTTGCCCGTCTTTCACAACTTGTGTGACGTACAGAGATGATCGGTGAGGTTTAGGGGACCAGCTCTTCTGGTGCTCTGTGCTCTCATTGGTCAACGTCTTAGAACACATTCAGCTGAGGGAAGGCAAAGAAACTCTGGCACGATGCTCTGTGATGCTTCACATATGCTGCAACTGTTGTCTTCCACTATGACACCCACAACACAGGATCACATGTGGAGCCCTACCCCCCCACACACACACACACATCTGTATGATCACAGGTCCTTATTGGGCTGATGTGGTCTGATCTGGGCATACACAGTGGCTACATCCAGTCAGGATGGCCCTCCACATGGGACCGGCCCTTACAACTAGACATGTTCATGTTATTTCAACCACTGTTTCTCTGTGAGATTGTGTTTTTTTGGGACTCAAGAGATGTTTAAATGCAGCATCTTTATCCAGAGGACACAGAGGACAACTACTGGCCCAAGTGAGCACGAATGTTGGATAAATTATAAATAAGGGCCAAACCACTCGGGCTCTTAATCCCCACTGGAGCTCCGCACAGAGAGGCGGTGCTCTGCCGCGCAGCATCTCCTCTTACCGGAAGAACAGCGCACCGCGGCGGGACTCTTCAGCCCGTTTGTGGGGGGTGACTCCATAAACAACAACAACAGCGCAGCGTCGTTGTACCACAGTCAGAAGAGAGACTAGCTCACCTCGGCTAACTTACCTGGATGAGCAGCTTCACGTACAGCAGCGGGTGCGTGGCGGCTGTGACCCCCGCGCCCAGCAGCAGCACCGCGGTGTCCACGTCCACCAGGGTCGGTGCAGCATCCGGACCGGACCAGTTCTCGGAAGATTCCATCTTTAATTGCTCGTCCGTGGAGGAGGGAGACGGAGCGCCCCGCCGCGGCAGCAATCACACGCTACCGGAGGAGGAGAGGGGAGGGGCGACGAGGAAAAACACTTCCGCATTGACCTTTCAAAATAATGTTCTCTGCCTCGGTGATTAGAGGTTGGAAGTAATCCAACTCCATGTGACATAGAAAACAAAACACTTGGGCGGAGTCGAGCTCGTGCCGTCACATGGACACACGTGCACACCGAATGTATGTGTGTTTTTTTTCTTGTCTCGTGCAGACAGACCCACTGGCCAGATGTTTTCTTTATTTGCTGTCTTTAGGTATTATATATTATTATTATTATTATTATTATTATTATTATTATTATTATTATTATTATTATTATTATTATTATATTCCTTTATTGATCCCCAAATTCAAGTGTTGCAGCAGCTCAACTACACAGACACAGACAATAAATACACATACTATACAACTATTATTATGCCAGAGATGCATGAAATTCAATTAAAAAAAAATAATCATAAAAACAGACTTTTATAAATAGTTATCCGACACCATAATAAAAGCAGGTGCTATTTATTTAACAGATTTCTTCATCCAGCTAGTACTTCCTTTGGACTACTTTTGACAAGCAGGCACATACGTTTAGACTCATGGCATTTATACTATTCTACTTTGTATCTTTTCAAATTGTTTGGTGTATGCAAATGATTGGTATATGATTTCTTTATTTTTTTTTTATCTGGATAAAAATCTAACATAGACCATGTGAATCAGAGAACTGCAAGAAAAACTGAGTGAGAATGAATACAAACTGAGTGAGAATGAATACAAACTGAGTGAGAATGAATACATAGCATTTCAGGTCTGAATTTAAATAAAGCAGTGCTGTAAGTCCAGCAGGTGGTGGTCTTGGCCTTAAAATGGTCCTGGGTCATGGTGATTTCTCTGTGATCCAGGACCCTAACAGTCCTGTAACCACAGACTGTATAAAGCATACATTATTGTTATTTTGAATAACATAAGCATAAATTAAGGTTATTTTGATTTAATTTTATTTACCTTAGTTTGGATTACTTACAGAAGTCAACCAGACTTGTATCCAACTATTTTGTATTAAACCGAAGAGAGTATTTTTGCATTTCAGTGATAAGAATTTCAATAAGAATATTTGTATTTAAAAAAAAAATTAAAAAAAAGAGTAAAGTGAAACATTATGAAACAGACGGCTTGGATCAATGTGATCATATGTGTTCATATTAAAGAATGGCTAATGATAGCGGAGCGTAGCCCTAAGGCTTATTGGTGAATTAACAAAAACAAAGTAAAGTATGACTGTGATGTTACGATATCATTATAATATAAAATAATAAGAGGACAAATAAACTTGAATCAAATTGAATTAAGTATATGTTTTAAACTAAATCTTGTGAACTTTTGCAAATTCCCTTGTCATTTTTTTCCACATTCCAGCACAAAACTGTATATCTCTTTCATTTTAAAACATATGCTTTATATTTTTTATTGTACATTTTTCTATTCTATATTTATGTTTATTGTCTTTTGCAGTACTTTTTTTTGCCTCTCACTATTTTTATTGCACTGACATACCAAGGCAAACTTCTTATATGTGAAAACCTACTTAGCGATAAACCTGATTCTGAAATAACCTGCGGAGCCCACAGGCTTGAGGTTCTACGTGGGTGCTGTTGAGTTGGGCAAACAGGGTGTCAACAGGGTGTCAACTCAAAAGCGGGGCGGTGAATTTAAAAAAGGATGAAAAAAACATTCAACCCAGACTGAATTTCATATCAGATCTCTGTAATTTCCAGTTGTGTTATGTCTTGCTTCTTATTAGATACATTACAGTACATGGTATTATTTAAAAAAAGAATCCACTGGAGTCAAAATCTATGGTTGAAATGCATTCAAACCAGTTATTAAATACCAGAAAATGTTCTTCAAACAGATTGAGAGTTACTGCACAGGGGGGGGCTTAGATGGACCAGAGCAGTTGTGGACTCTCACTCAACAGACACATCATAATAAAAACAATAAAAACAGAGTAGAAACCCAATGCTGATTCCCTCAACTTCACCATTCATTCCTTGATGGGAGAAATTAATCAAAGCTTGAATTGCGGAAATGTCTACTAGACACTGCAATCAATATGATTGGACGAAGGAGAGGAGACGCCCCCCCCACCCCCACCCCGAGTGGTTTAGTTGCAGACGCTGTTGGTAAGTTGATTTACTGTCATTCTGGCAGATGCTGGTTTCAGCCCACTGACCGTTTCCACTCACGCTGACGGACACAAGCCCCTTGGACTGCAGGTGGACACATCAGTTATTTCATACGCCGGCTGTCTAAGCAGTGAAGTGCTGCTTGTAAAAATGAGGCTTTAAGAAAGCCAATCCTTTCTTTCATCACAACCTGTCCTCATGTATCTTTACCCCAGTCCGACATTAACTTTTATACCGGAATGTCTGGTGGGAATTCACTTCCAAATTCAAATATGGCAACACAGAGACTTGTTGGTAATTTTGGAGATATTGGGTCTTGGAAGCTGCGCACGCCGAGAATCTGATAAATTGCGTTTGTCACGTATTGTCACGTAGTCGGTAATTCGGTAATTCTGTCAGAGTTAGCTAGTTTACGATAACTGTTAAACAAAGTGGCAACCAGCTTAGATAATAATGATTGATCACCACATCCTCCAAAATATATATTCCACTTCACCTTTTACACGTGGTGTTGCTGCACCTATTGTTATGACATTACATTACATTACAGTCATTTAGCAGACGCTTTTATCCAAAGCGACTTACAATCAGTAGTATATTACATATCATTCACCCATTCACACACTGATGACAGGCTACCATGCAAGGTGCCACCATCAGACTCTAACTAACATTCATGCAACATCCAGTCCACACCGATGGCAAGCCTTCAGGAGCAACTTGGG
This sequence comes from Anoplopoma fimbria, assembly GCF_027596085.1. Classification (NCBI taxonomy): domain Eukaryota; kingdom Metazoa; phylum Chordata; class Actinopteri; order Perciformes; family Anoplopomatidae; genus Anoplopoma; species Anoplopoma fimbria. The sequence goes on along the minus strand of NC_072460.1, from coordinate 7,112,026 downwards.
GTTAAGTGTCTTGCCCAAGGACACATCGACTGCCGAAGCCGGGTATCGAACCACCGACCCTCTGATTGGAGAACTACCTTGCTCTCCACTACGCCACAGCCGCCCTTTATGAAGCACGGAGAACTGGACCCAAGTGCAGACACAGACAGGAAGCAGATTACTTTTTAACAGGTTTATTGCCAGTGAGTTGAGATCAAGCTGAGAGTAGAGGGATTTTATGGGAGATGGCTGGCCGGCATGCCGGCAGAGCGAGCTGAGGGAATAAACAGGCAAACAGGAAACCCTGGAGCACAGAGAACAACCAAGTATTGATTTGGGGGACAAGCACAAGAGGAAATAAAACTCTCCTCAAAGATGGTTAAACCTAGGTAACATAGCTACAATAACCTGGAGATGCGCCGAGTTTAAATACTTCTGAGGTTGATGAGAAATTGTAGCAAGGTGTGTGGTGAGCCGGGAGATGGTTAGGAGCTGATTGCCACCAGGCGTGTTGGTAGGCTGGAAAACACACACACACACACACACACACACACACACACACACACACACACACACACACACACACACACACACACACACACACACACACACAAACATAACGATGGACGAACAGGGGACTATAGAAAAACAACAGAGCGAGGAAAGAGGTCCTGACACCTATATGAACCGATATATCATGTGTGCATGGAGACGCCCAGCCGATCTGCTGTGCTTACTCATTGTGCTCGCCCCATTAAAACAGAGCCCTGAGTGTGAGTGTGTGCAACCACATGGAAAAAAACTGCATTATCTCGTTCTGAAATATGAACTGTGTTGAACGTCGACGCTTAGATTTTACTCTTGTTGATTGGCCGTTGACGATTGTAAGTCACATTTATTAGGCTTGGTGAGTCCTATTATAGAGGTGTGGATTTCTTCTTTATCCATTTAGATTAAACCTCTGTGCCCATCATGCTCAACATAAATTCAAATGATGGAGTCTCTTTTACTCATTTAAATCTGCAGAGCTAGCTCGGTTTAATTAAGAGCTTATTCTCGTTCTACCTTTTATTGATCCCAGGGACATCGGTTTTTTTCCGCTCCTTGATATACACACACAGCTTGAGTGTTTTATTAGCAAGGCGGTCATGCAGGGTTCAGATGGGACGTGGGTCGGTTTGTGCTCAGGTTTAGATAGGGTCAAATTCTGAGAGCAGGCCAACAAATTGAATAATGGGTTAATAATTCACACTTGCTTGTCTCCTCTTGTCAGATGGTTGATGTAGTTCTGTGGGGATTGACTGTGTGTTCCGTAATCCCTGATGGTGTCTGGGGTCAGAGGTGAATATGTGTATGTAAGTGTTTGCTAAGACTTTAACCATATCAAATAAACATGTGGGATTTCTTCTGGCCCCAGATAGCCCTAACATTTTTTATTATGCAGCTTTAATGTTAAATCTTCTTTAAGAATAACTGAATATGAAGACCATTTCAGTCTTATACGAGGAGCCTGGGCGGACTTTGTGATAGTTAATGCAGTGGTGGAATGTTATTTTCATCTTTTGTATAGTTGTGAAGGACTTGTACTTTGGATGTTTGCATTTCCTGCTGTTTTATTCTTACTCCACTATATTTATTACTTTAAGTACTTGTTACTTTACAGATTCAGATTATGAATAGAAAAATATAAATCAACTAAAACATAAACCTATATATTGTCATAGATTATGCTTCTCAGCAGTATACAAAGTAGCTGAAATTAGCCCCACCTTTACCATCTGCAGTGTTGGTGCTGCTTATGCATTAATGCATAATTGTAATCACAAAATATAATATATTCATCTAAAATTATATACATTTTACATTACTTATTTTACACAAGTAAAATTTTAAATGCAGCATTTATCCTTGTAACAGAATACTTAAACTGTAGAATTAAGTATTGTGTTAATTATTATTAACACAGGGGTTAATTATTATTTAATTATTATTTAATTAACCCTGTGTGCCCCACTTTAAAAAAGTTTACTAATATAATTAATCTTATCAACTTTCATTTTTTAAGCATCATCAGTCGATTATAACTACCAAAAGGTCATTCAATAAAATTTGGGTACTGTTATGTCAATTGTTTATGAACAATATTTATTCTGTGCATTTCATTAACCACCTCACTGCTCCATGGTACAGCCGCAATGGCCCTAGTGGAACCCAGGAGAATAGCATGTATTAGCCCCGGAGGGAGAACTTAATCTGATGGAAAATAGTAAAATAAGAAATACAATTTTGAAGCCAGGCTACTTGTTTAAAAGCCTGATATCATTTAGGATGCAATGGCTGTGAAATCTGTGGTTTCAATGTTATTCACTGGGGACATTTCTGTTCTTAATGGTCTTAGTGTCTGTATTTTTGGCTTCCGAGTATTATAGACTTAATGTAAGAGCTAAAGTTGAGCTTCCAAAATTAAAAAAATATATATTTATATTAACACAGACAAAATGATAAAAAAAATATATAATTAAGAAGCCCAAAATGTCACTAGTGAGGCCCAATAATTAAATATAAGATCTGAATACCTCTTCAACCGCTGGCTGTCTGTGCTTTGAATGTTGGTCATTACTTTTCAGTGCACTCCTCTGGTCTGTTTAGGTAAACAGACAATAACAGCCGTATATTTCTTAGACATTCTCAGATAAACCTGAAATATTACAGCGCGGTTGTGTTGTTGCCAGTGTCTAGGCTGCGTGCCGTGAAATGAAACAGTCTGTGGCTCAAATTGATATAAAGCAGCTTGAACAACCGCCCCTCGTTCAGATGTGTCTTGTGATAAACGGACACATCAAGAGATGCCACCTCTTCAAACATTTGGAAAAAACTGTATTGGATACAAAAAATAATGGACATCACAAAGTCTGATGCTCTTGAGTCCTTTTATTTTTAACTTAAAACATTTCACCCTCACTTTCCAGTAGCTGCTTATTTTTGATTACCTCCTAAGTGTTAATATCCGTCTGGTGGGTCGGTCTCACTATAAATGAATCTATCAACCCAGGTTGTTAATGTCCATGTTTGTTGTGTTGATGAGAACACCTATAGCATAGTTCACATGTAACCTTTTTTTTCTGAAAGCCACTGAATCTCGCTAAACCTCTGTTTGTGTCTGTCCCACTAGCCCAGCCTTTTTCACATAATATATGGGTATAAAATATGGCATAGAATATCAATGTTTATTAACGTCCCTTTTGTTTGATACAGCGGGTTGGAATGGGATAACCGAACACAGGACTCACCAAGGTAGAGGCTGTTTGTGTGCCACGTTGGTGTCTTTTCTGTTTGTAACCTTAAGTCTAACTTTCACTTTTCAAACATACCCAAACCACAATCATTCTTCCACAAACTTACTGATTGGTTTGACTTAAAAAAACAGCCAAGTGTGACCAGCTACATTGACGCTGAATCACTGTTGAAGTGTTGCTCAAGCGCATGGCGCGATAGTTATGTCTTAGGAAAAAATAAAACAGAGCTGAGAACCGGCTAAGGGTATTTGTTCTAGGAGAACGGAACAAGGTGAAACAAAGACACATGATTGATTACCGCTTGACCACATCATCGGAGTGCCGACACAAGTTGAGACCAGCTCACCTTAGATTTGTAGCGTGTTTAGTGTCTTTAAACAAAATGTCTATATCTTTAAGCCACTGAGGGGTGAACGGGAAGAACTCCAAGTTTTAGACGTGTTCTAGGCTTATAATAAACCAATGTGCAGGGCGATGGTATATCTTTGGATATGGCTGTCCATTTACATACATTCTAAAATTGTATGATAACTAGCATTATGTAGATAGCAGCATTGTTGCACAACTGTTTGCCTGCCATTCTACACACCTGATTCTCATCACCTGGAGCTTACCTATATGCACTTCCTACATTAATGCTCCTCTTTGTGTCAGGCGTCAGATTTAGCTTTATGTCACCGGCTTCCATTGAAAATGACTGTAGTATCAGACTGCATCAGTAGAAGATGGTGCCTCAGAAAATAGAGAGAATGGGAGGAAAACCAAATCGTTCTCAATGAGATTCATTTGCTTTAATTTCCTGTCAACCTTGAAAAATGTACCCATAAAATTAAACGTTTTATGCTTGGATGAACAATCCTTTCCCATTATTGCATCCCCCCCCACTTCCTTTGTGTAAATGTATTAAATTCCAGTGGTCCTGAGGTGGGGATATTTATTCACTGCTCTCTCTTGGTGATCCTACAAATGCAAACTAATGAGTGTTCATTAAACCCTTGCAAACAGATAGAATAGATTCCCCGTTGTGCTGAGGGGAAAAAAATGACCACCCAGACTTCCCTTATACTAATGAATGTGATTATAACACTATCTGGAGAAGGTGAAGCTTTGTGGTTAGGATTAAGAATGTGGACACCATTTTCCTACATATCGCTAGCTAGCTAAAGATAAGAAATAGCAAAAGCAAATAGGCACAGAAATCATGTCTGAAATTTCTCTTCTTTATATTCTTTTAATGTCTTCCTGTAGTACAATATTTTCTTTTATGGTCTCACTGTGAGTCTGTGGTGGCCTAAATGGTGACTGGTTTCACAGCAGAGATCTTGACTTGTAATGTCTCTGATAAATGTATGCCGTGTGAGACTTAAAAGTTGCAAAGAGGTCTTTATTATTCACGATTTTGCTTTTAGGTCTGCAGCAGCATAAAGGACAGCAACGTGGCTGCAGATCAGACATCACAGCTTTCACGCAGGATTTGAGCTCAGCAATAGTCTTTTCCTCCAATATTCTTCCTTTCTTCTTGACAAAATGAAGCTAACAGCTAAGCCTCATTGACTAAACGCAGGTTCTACTGAGTGAAGCCAATGTGGAAGTGTCTTAAAACGTGCAATTCCTCTACTGACCAGCAGGAAGCGACTCTTCTGGTTGCAAAAAGAAGTCAGATTGTATAGAAGTCTATGAGAAAATGACTCTACTTCTCTCTTGATTTATTCCCTCAGTAAACATTGTAAACATGAGTTTATGGTCTCAATCTCTAGTTTCAAGTCTTCTTCAATACAGCATGATGTTCATTTAGTAAATGATGGTCCTTTTAGAGTCAAATGGAGCATAAAGCAGGGTATGCTTTAGGGCGGGGCTACTGTGATTAACAGGTCTATATCAGAGCCGTATATGGCGTCTCTACGTCACTCCTCTGCATTCCGAATATGGTTACTTTTACAAAACTAAAGGAAGTCAAAACAAAGATAAATGGATGTCCAGCACCATAAACCCCTCAGAGTAACTTTACTGCTCAATCTGTGTGTGTCAGGTTGGCTGACCCGTCAGTCGCATGTTGAGACGTTCTTGGACAAAAAGAGTAAAGAAAGTAAAACAATCTGTGGGAAATAAAGCTCTGGGTAGCCCTGCATTAAAATGATTCCCTTCTCCAAAAAATATTTACGGAAGAAAGAAAAGATATCGTCGTTCCTGGTCACATGATCTGCGGTGCACGCTGCAAAGTTCAAATAGTTGAGGTGCACTTTCAACAGAATATTGTGTTGGATTGGTATGAAATTAGTTAATTAGTATGAAATGATAAGTTGCACTCTATTCTTTTATTGCTCATCTGGCTTTATTAGACCTTGTGTTTTGGGTGAGCAGTTTACTTTTTCAGAAATTCAATAAAAGGTTTTGGGCTCCTCATAAAATGTCACTTTTAATGGCAGTAATTTCTTACGTGTTTTATGGATCAATCATTATTTCTCTTTAACGTCTTAGTACTCAGTAATAGCGATAGTAGAACATCCTTCCCTGCCTCTATTGAGTGAGTCATGACTCATTTCATGTACTCCTTTTATGCACACTATCTCAGTAATCCAAATTATATCTGGCCACTTCAATAAAAACACAAGCAGCCTTAATCACTGACTTCATTCACTTGAATATATGCAGTTTGCTCTCAATCGCGAGATGATCTGCTCGGCCTTGAAAGTCTATTCTTTGTCCCCTGAGCTGCAATCATCTCGCTCCCAGCATGCCTTTGTTCTGGTGGTCCGTCCTTATCGGGCACTTTAAATGTCTCCTCTCATGTCCGGAGCAGTGCGGCTGATGAGACCTGCTGACAGCGAGGATGGTAACTAAACAGCTCAAATGCTGTCATCCACTGACAAGAACCCAGACCGCATGCTGGAGTTAATTAGCATTGGTGCCCTCGTCTGCAAGATGTGACAAACTCGTTAGCAGCTAAGACGTGTGTTGTGTCGTCATACTGAAAGCTGCAGACACTCTCTCTGTCCAAACCCTCGCGCCGGGATCTGATACTGTGGCCACAAACTGCCACAAACACGTCGGGAGGACTACTCCTCCCTGAGCAATTAATCAACAGAACACGCTGGTAGCACAGAGTTTCTTCATGTTTCACAAGTTTACTGAGTTATGCAGCTGCACAAACACAGACAAAGTCAGGTAACCAGTAACTCGCTCGTCTGAGAGCTATTACATTTATGTGTTTTCATAGTATCAATTCATGACAAATGCAGATAAACTGACAATCAGCGTTACCTGCTGCCAACTGCCAACAAAGAACAAGCCGGAGCCACTACCTTGTACACCCATAAGATGTTTAATTTTATGGGTGGATAATAAAAAGACATTATGAAACAATCAATTGATAAAAAATATAAATTAACCAACAATTTGTGAAAAACATTGAAGAAAAGATTGAAGCTTCATAATTCTTACTGTAGGAAAGCTTTATTATAATAAAATAATGAAGAAAACATATGCATTTTTTATTTTATTATTGTAATGCCCTTATTAAGTTTTCCTAATGACAGGTCACATATCATGAAGGTGGTTTCATGAGCTCAAAAAACTGTTTTGTTTCCAGCTTTGGGATGACGCATTTTACTGCGACAGCGCATTAGGGCCATAGTAGCTAAAACATTTTTTTAATTTAAATGACATTGTCCCCCCACATACACACACTCCTCCACATTCCAAATATGGTAACATTTCATTGGTTGGGAATAAAACAACATGGCGTAATTCAAGATGGGGAAGCCGAACACAAGACTTCATAATGATAGTCCATAAACCAATGGGTGATGTCCGATGACTACGTCCACTTCTTACATACTCTATGCTCACCCCGCATCTTAACAGCCGCTAAAAGTAAAACCTGTTAGATATTGACTCGAGTCTACAGCACACCCAGCAATGGGAGCCGTTAAGAGCCCTGCAGAGATTAGCCACGTACTAAATCAAACAGGCTCAGCGTCTCTCTAGACGAACCCGAACCACATGTTTATTTGCTGTGGAGATAAAGGCCAATACGCACAGGATTAGAGCAGGAAGACACAGCTCTGTCCAATTTATACGGGCCTATAAAATACGCTTTCGAATTCAACCTCCTGATCTGAGCTCTATAAATAACGTCCTCAGTCGGTTTACGTCTGCTGCTCTTCTACAGGGTCCTATGGGGTTAAAAACCACCTCTAATAAAATGAAACCTCGCTGAAATTTTGCTTTATCTTATCTATGTGTTTTATCCTGCGACTGTTATTAAGAGCTTGATAGTGAAAGAATGTGCAAGACCTGTTGTTGGTGTGAGTACATCTTGGTTCAAAACACACTATGAAACGCATTGTAGCTTCGGCAAGAGACATCACTTCCTCTGCTTTTGGGTGTGTAGTCTTTCTCATAACATATTTTCAGAGTTTTATACTTCAAAAGTTATAGCAAAATGAGACTTTCCTGACGTGCAAAATTGTCTTTTAATTTGATAAACATAATATGTTGATAGGAATAGGAATAAGACAAAAAATCCCATGGTAGTCCAGCAGGAAGGGGCGCATCTTTGAGTCCCTATCAGTTGACACATGACAAGATGAGTTATTTTGTGTGATATATGATTCCGGGATTCTCGTAGGATCTCTTGAAAAGCTGTCGTGCAAGGTAAGCATTTAGCATCTAAAGAGGCAGCTACGTCCTTCGGAGTGGGTGGAGACCAAAAACAGAGCTAAAAGAGAGAGAATGTTGGACTTGCATTCTTCAGTGGATTCTTTGTTGGTTTTACAACTTGTTGTACTGTGCATAAAAGTGACCAAAAACTGATTAAAAAAGTTATTGCACATTTGGGAAACAACCTAATGTGGCTGTTTAGGGTTCTTTAGAAATGATTAAATGGGGGATACAGACCTCTAGGTGTACAGGGGGTCGGCACAAGTACTTAATTAATGCGACTTGCTATCCTTACTTTGCATGATAAAAAATATCTCCAGAATATAAAACGTAGACACTATCAAATCTTTCCTTGTGTGTGAAATGTCGAATCAGGAGCTGAAGATTAGACAAACGTTTTTCACAAACATGAACATGTTGTTCTCATGAAAAGATTTGCATAAGTATGATGCCTCATCAACTCATTCCTCGCGTCTTTCATGCAGAAGACATTGATTGGATAGTAATTCAAACTAATCATATACATGTCTGCAGCAGATTGATTATTCAAAGATGTGTCAGTGTCGGTGCTTTGTTAGTTAAAGAAGTCTTGGAGAACAAATGCCTGAGACTGAAGATGACCCTAATCAGATGTCAAGAATGTTCTTATAATTACTAATTGATCAGACATTGGTCAATGTCCTGTTTGTATGGTGACGGGTGATCCTGCACCACCAGGGGGCAGTCTGTAACTGTGATGATGCTACTGATGTTTCTACCAACAGGTTTTACAGAAGGTTTCATACAAACCTTTTCCACAGTTAATGCACAAGCAGCAGTGACAATAAAGTGCAGGACACCTTATTGATTAGGTTATTAGAGTATTAGTTGGGATATAAAAGAGACAAATGATTCATGCAGTTTTAGCAGTATACATACATTTTTATTTACGGTGTCTGGCAACAGATAGGCTGATACTTAATTTAACAAAAGCATGTATCAAGAATCTGAAGAACATTTATGTATCAATATTGATTGATTGATTTGTAGTATGCGGGGGAAACAGTTTTTTACATTGTGTATATCGTGCTTGTGAAGGAATTTATAATGTTTACAATACAATATTTAGTTTGTCAGGAACAGAATGAACAACACATTCACTGTATATGACATAAATGATTCATATAATTACAGTAGTAAGCAGAGTAATGAAGTAAAAAATTAAGACTACTTATAATAACAGCAGCAATGACTATAGTAGAATTAAAATAATGATATAGGGAATAGTAATAGTAATGTGACTAATAATAATAGTGGTAGTAGCAGTGGGTGTCAGCAGGGCCACAGCAGGAGGCACGACCACTGTCCAAATATAACCACGATTCATGGAAACCTGCGAGGCGAGAAAGCACAAGGACTCTGGGGAAGAGCAAAGTCAGTAATGTGCATAAATAGGACATGAATACATAAAGAAGGAGGGAGAGAAGAGGAGAGAGGAGCTCAGTGTATCCTAGGTAGTCCCCCAGCTGTCTAGGCATATAGCAGCATATCTAGGGGCTGGACCAAGGCGAACCTGAACCAGCCCTAACTATAAGCGCTATCAAAAAGGAAGGTCTTAAGCCTGCTCTTAAAAGTGGTGAGTGTGTCTGCCCCCGGACTGAAACTGGAATCTGGTTCCACAGAAGAGGAGCCTGATAACTGAAGGCTCTGGCTCCCATCCTACTTTTATATACTCTAGGAAGCACAAGTAACCCTGCATTGAGGGAACGCGGCTCTCTAGTTGGGTAATATGGAACTATAAGTTCCTTAAGATAAGACGGTGCCTGGCCAGTTAGAGCTTTGTAGGTGAGTAGAAGAATTGTAAATTCTATTCTTGATTAAACAGGGAGCCAGCGCAGAGAAGCTAGCGCTGGGGTTGCAGATTAACTCTCCCATGTGAAAACATGAAAAACGTGAATGGCCCCATCTCGAGCCAGTGTTTAGATTGTCCATTATGGGCCACTGTAGAAACATGGAAGCGGGCTCCAAATATAGATATAAATGGCTCATTCTAAGGTTAATGAAAACACAATGATTCTTCTTTTCATGTTATTTTCAGAATATCACAATATCATTTGTCAGTTCTTTGGAAAACATATAATCATGTCATATCCAACACATGTTAAGTAAATAACAATATCTAGGCAGAGGTCTACATTTAAGACGAGACACTAAAGACAAAACCATGCACTTTTCAGTTGTGAGATTTTGGTCGATTTATCTCCCATAACATGTCTTCTTTCAGACTAGTGGAAAAAGAAAACTTCCAAAACACACATTTAGTTCTTTATTTTACTTCTTTGTCTGCGTCAATAGCTTTCTCCTAAATTCACCAAAAGTTAGCATTAGATAATGCCTTACTTGCATATCTAAACATTACAGAAAGCATAATTGTCTTAATGTATGAAATCAACCATGGCAGTTTCATGGTGATATATATTAGTTAACATTTTTTTACCCTATTCACCTGGGGTGTTTCCCCTTCATTTGTAATATTTGTAAATAATTAATAGTAATAGATGATCATAATGTCGGGAGTGTTGACATCCCTCCTAACCGGATCACCACCACCCCAATTGGGACCAGTAGCAGGGAGGAGCTGTGTTCCTCTGCTGACAGACAGAGGGCAGCACTGCTCCTCAGTGTGCTGCTGGGGTTTACTGGATGAGTTGAGCTTTTGTGTACATTCACCAGCTCCCAGGCCGAGAACACAGAGCTGTAAATGTGTTGGGACATGGTGTACTGAACGCTGTGTGCTGCCGCTCAAAACACACACACACACACACACACACACACACACACACACACACACACACACACACACACACACACACACACACACACACACACACACACACACACACACACACACACACACACACACACAACACACAGATGAAAGACTGGACTGCTGTCCTATATGTGGCCACCAATATAGCAGTTAGTAGTCATATACATAAACAAGGCTATAATGTTGGTAATTATGTAGAATTTCATATCCTTTCATGTTGAATTTATTCATTATGTTGTTTTATTTTTTGTTCATTCTTATATTTAATGTATACCCAGTGCTTCCTTATGCTGTTTATTTCCTTCTGTGTTTTTTTGTTATAAAAATAAATATATATACTGAAATATATATATATTTATTAATTTAGTTATTCTGGCATCATTTAGTGTATATATAATGTATATAATATATAATAACATTTATGATATATATATATATTATTTAGTCTACACATATCTAACTGTATAAAACTTTCCAATCTCAAATCAATAACCTTGTATCCAAACTGTATCCAAATTAGGTTTTTAATTAACTGCTATAATCATTATTTCTGTTGAAACATTGTATGAAATGAAATTGTGAAAACAAAGGGGTCGGCTTGTAGTGATGGACCTACAGTTTTTTTTGGAGCTTTCTAGTGAGTTTTAGCTCATGGTTTATCTGTCCTTCTCACAACTTTACTGTTTCTGTTCACTCTTACTGCACTTATTACCCTGTGTGAGATAGGATAAGATACAATACATTTCGCATTTATTTAGAACGCCAGAAAAAAAATTTTTTTAGTATGTTCTAATACATAGTATATCAAAGGCAGTGTGCCAAAATACCAGGATGTTCTACGGCATCCGGTTGCATTTTTGAAGAATGTAAGCCAGCATGGTTTTCTGTCTATTCTGACCCACAATCCTCTGTGCAGAAGCTATATGAGCAAGAGGGTCAAAGGTCCGGGTGCCATGCTATGAGGAAGTAGTGTGTCTGAATTGAATGCACACTGCATGCAACAGTTGTTACTTTGTAAGGGCAGCTGCAGTATGTACTAAAAGTAAACAGAAAAAACATGCCATCTGCATATACACACAATAGGACAAACAAAGCTGACCCCTTGGTAACAATGTATTTCTTTTTTAAATATACAACCTGAATATCTACTGAGTTTATGTGTTATGTACACTACAGTGTACGTTGGGAATATGTCCGTTTCTCACAATGTGATTGGTCGATGCCTGGTGTCTGCTCAAAGAAATCAAACCTGTCCCCCCCCCCAAAAAAACAAAACAGAACAGGAATAATGACAGCTTTTTTTCTTTATTTTTATTGTTGGAGTAGCACTTGAATCAACAGAAAGCTGGAATATAGGGCTCCAGGCTGGGATCAACTCATCAGCAAACAACCGTCTGGCCCACAGGCCTTTTCTTATTTTGCAACTTCTTTTTTTTAAAGGTCACAGCCCTTGGATCAATCTGTCTGCTATCCTGTATTGGACTTGTCGCTATAATTGACAGGTTTCCACATTCAGTCACTTCTTTCAGTATCAAAAGGTTTACAGAAATTGTTGTTTGCCTATCGAAGTTTATTCAGAACATGCATTTCCCTCTTGACAGAGTCCAGGTCGGTGATTTCTCTGACATGTAGTTACTCTTGTGCTTTCCTTAGATTCCATTATATTGTTGTTCGGTCTCGTTTTTATCTGATACAATATTTGATATTTGTGATGTAGTCTTTGTTATGTGGGTATGTCCTAATGGTCTTCTTTAGCACTGAAGTGACTGACAGTTGAATGTACCCTGTTATCCCCTCCACAATACTGTCAATGTAATTATTGTGATGGATGCGTTCAATATTCCTAATAATAATTTCCCCTCAGTCTATGGGTAGGTAAAATTATCTCATACATATATATATATATATATATATAAATATATACATATAATAAAGTCTTTGTTGTATAAATCCTGCACTACCTGAACCAATGGATCCAGCAAATCTCCCTGAAGCCAGGTCACCGAGTGGATATTGAGTAAGAGAGCATGACTCAACACATTGATGCAATCAAATTAAGTCACAGTCATCAAAGTTACAATCAAGACTACATTGTCTAGTTAAAAATCACAATTTAATGGAAGTGTGAACGCATTGCAGGTATCTTGCGTGTCATTTTACTGCACACCGTTTTAGTGAAATGGCCGCACTTAAATAAATTTAAGAAAAAACATCATGGTGGGCTTCAAATAAGTACAACCATGTAAAATATGTAGATGTGACATAAGGAAAACATGTCATAATCCCTAACGTAGCGTCAAACACTTTGGCACACCGATATTGGTCTGCTGGTTGAAAGTCCTGTGTTTGTTTGACCAATCCACCCACTTCACGTAGTTTTTCTCACTTTGTACCATGTCATCATTCTTAAACTGCATGTCATCACTCTACATGCAGTATAAGATCTTAAGGGCAACATTTGAGAAAATTGCTTTTTTCTTCAGCTGTGTATCACATGCGGGAAGGCATGAATGAAATGGAATGAACTTGGATTGAATAATGATGCCGTGAAAAGTAACACAAGGAAAGAATAATGGAAACAAAAGTACAGTTAACCATGCCGCCTTTAAATAAGTGAGTAAATCAACATATTAACAGCAGAGAGGGCTGTGTAATCTGTCCCGTCCCAGGGTGCTGACTCCCTTGCCTGCTGCGTCATCCTCAGCGGGAAGGTCGGATTGAGGACTATCATCGAGGCCAAGCTGTCGAGGCACCGTGCATCCACTGCTTGTTGTCACAGCAGATTAAAGCCCTCTGGATTAGGATTAGTAAAATCCATGTATACCTGTGTGCAATTAGTGTTGGCGGAAAGGGAATAAAGCGCTGACCCAGGTCACAGGGCCGGCATCTCACACACTGTGCTGAACCCGGACTGGTGGGAACTTAGTGTAAATGGATTTACAGTCTGTTAGATCCTCAACAGGTAGAGATGACAAAGCAGTTTTCATGCGTCATAGCTTTTTGTATTTTACCTTTGAGTTCCTCTCCTCTCTCGTCACAATACTTTCTTGTGGACTGGAGCTTGATTTTATAACGTATGGTTTGAAACAACCCTGGATTTTTTCAGTGTTTCAAAACTTGCTGAGTGTAGCATTTCAGGAGATCTATTAGCAGAAATATAATATAATATTCATAACTACATTTTCTATTACTGTATAATCAGCTGGAACTAAGTATCGTTTTCGTAATCTCAGAATGAACCCTCCTCTTCCATGTTTCTACAATGACTTGAACAGAAAAGGGAGTGTTTCACGTTTTAAGTCACCCATTTTTTTTTTTAGACTGCTGTTCTGAAGCCTCAAATTAGGCAATTTTGCCGTGGGCGTGTTGGGTTTTTCGCAACCGATGATCAGAAGTAACTATATTTGGAATGCGCAGGAGTGATGTAGAGATGCCGTATATGGCTCTGGTAGTGACCTGTCACCATAAAGCATACCCTGCCTTGCACTCACATAAGAAAGAAGCACTATCAGAACGAGACATGTGTTTTGAATCTAGATTGATGGTGCTACAAACAGCTTTTTTGCGGTCTATGGGTTGGCATAGTGTCCACATCCGCTAAAATACAAGCAACGTGGTAATAAACTTTAGTTTACAAGCATACTTCCTCAGTCAACAGAAAACATTCAGTTTGATTATCAGGTTAGCATGTAGGGCATTCAAATAAACTTGCCAAATTGTGTGATAATGCAATTATTAAACATCATTATATAGGAATTAGCTGATATATGGTGGGCTGTAAGCCTTCTATTCCCCATGGGCAGTTTGATTATGCAAGAAACACATCCAACTGACTGAAAGTTACAAAACATCTTTGTAAAGTTGTAAAGAGAAAGCGTCGCTGAAAATAGCCACACCATTGAATGATTTCTTGGTATTCAAGTACTCCATTAGGTTCTGTCCTTTCAACCGTACGCTCCCTAATGTGCAGAGAGACTTTGTGACTGGTTTTCTATTCGGCCTGGACATCTGAAGAGGCAAAAAAGAATGCTCTTAATGTGCTGTTTCATAGAGTTGACATGGTAATTAATGAGCCTAATGGCTTCTTCCTTTCTGTTGAGGTTTCATCTCCTCATAAAAGAAATATCGATCGAACAGAGTGTCACATACGCTAATGACAGCATCAAGGTGTCTCTAGTACATTTTTATGAGTCATTTTGTGAAAGGAGACCAGGAGGTTTGGTTGAATCTCAGTTCAGTTGCCCTGGTTATGGACTGTGTCTGTTTGAAATGGAACCTTTTCACTCATGCACCAGAATATTGGAAAGTTTCTTAGCTCAAGGCATGATACCCAGTTACCAGGTGTTAGTCATAACTGTCTACTTTTCCATCCTGAAAATATAAAGGTTGCACAACCACAAGTTTTTTTTTTTAGAGTAAATCCCCCGACTGGCTTTAGCCGTTGGTGAGAGTTTCGTGAAATAAATGGTAGGTCGAAGTGCGACCAAATCATAAGATACTGCATAATGTTCCTTTTATTTATTCACTTGTTGTCTATTGTTAGTCAATTTTAACTTTTTTAATACACAACACCGTTTTTAATCATAAAAACGAGAGAAAGTCTAAACATGATGTGGCAGAGCATCAGGATATATCCAGTATTTCTATGAACAGAAACCATGACTTGATGTTAATCTTAAAACGGTTCATCAGACCTCAGCCATGATTCAGCAGATCTGTGTGTGTGAGCAGTTTTTTTATTGATTTATTTTTGCCCTAAAATACATTTTTATTAGTCTCAGTCATTTGGTTGTTGACAGTTTTTGTCTAGTTTAGTCGATGGAAACTAAACAGCAATGGACACACGTTTGTTTGCAAAAGTTTTTATCACTTTTTAAAGTCTGGTTCAATGAGAGTTATAATAATCAATCATTGATCATTCTTCTGAAGTTTACTTACTATGATCGAGATATTGCCGCCTGATGGTTTTACAGGTATATGTGATGAGTCAGCCATTTTCGTAAGTAAACATGATGAGGGATTTTTGTGGGCGGAGAACAGGTGGAGGCAGAATAATTCTCTCTTACGTGTAAATTGATGCTGATTTCCAGAAGCTGATTTCCAGAAGACGACCTTGTCAATCTTCACAGCTAGTTAGCTAACTCGTCTCAAGAGCTCAAACTGTGAGGTAGTCTCCTGGAGGTGAGGAATGAGGCAGAGGGACTGTGGACGAAGCGCTGCCACTGTCCATCAGCTCGCTGTACACGGTTTTTTTTTTGTAACCAGTGAAACGTTTGCATGAAAGAGTGGTGGACTAAGACACGAAGACAGCTTACTAGCTGCTAAATTAGTATCATTTAACAACTTAATTCTTCACCCATGCAGTAGCCAGCTGTCCCCTAGTTAGTTTGATAATTACACTGTGCTTTGATGCTAAACTGGTTACAGAAAATAAGACCAACAGCAGGCAATTGCTACATCATTATAATAGTTTTGCCTTTTAGCAACATATCTCTCAAACTCTTTAACAATTTAGCTGCTTCAGTGCAACAGAAATGATGACCTCAGCTGTAAAAAAAAAAAAAGGTCTATAAATAGCTGATTGACACAGACTGGTGACGCCTCATATTATCTTCAGATACAATTTCAAACATATTTTTTCAAGGATAAGGTCTGCGTTGTCTCCCATCGCTTATGTTAGGACTCTTAGTGGCTGTATGAACGGGGAAAGATAACAACAACCTCAAACTGTTTGAATGTGAATATGGGTTGAGTATTTTTTTGAGACAGTCTTGAGGACTTCCTCATCTGACTCCAAGACTGAAAGTAAACGGGTATGGAACTGTGGAAGGGCCAGACTGTAAAATAAAACATTATCTAACATTCAAATTCAGAAACACTATCTACAACAACAATCTGTATTTTGCTTCATTTTTAGGGCATGCAAATAGTCTAATTTAAAGATACACATGGACAGGGAATATGAAATGAGCTCTAAAATGTCCGTGTTGGTACATGGAGCTTAACCCAAGGGTCAAAGCAAACAAACAAGCTGCAGTGAGCTGCTGTCTCTCTCTCAGACCAGGATGACCCACTTATTCAGTGGTGCTGCCTTGTTGCAGGGAGGCACGAGTCTGACACACGTGCACACATGCACGTGCACACACACACAGATCTGCTGAATCATGGCTGAGGTCTGATGAACCGTTTTAAGATTAACATCAAGTCATGGTTTCTGTTCATAGAAATACTGGATATATCCTGATGCTCTGCCACATCATGTTTAGACTTTCTCTCCTTTTTATGATTAAAAACAGTGTTGTGTATTAAAAAAGTTAAAATTGACTAACAATAGACAACAAGTGAATAAATAAAAGGAACATTATGCAGTATCTTATGATTTGGTCGCACTTCGACCTACCATTTATTTCACGAAACTCTCACCAACGGCTAAAGCCAGTCGGGGATTTACTCTAGTCTGGCCTATTTCTAGGTCACTCTCTCTTTTTCTCTTCTCTGCCTCTATCGACATCCTCTTCAGTCACTTCACCTCTGCCATGATGTCAGTACTGAGAATACCAAGCTGGTGGTGTGTGATGAATGGAAGAAAAAAATAAGAAAAATGCAGAATATACAATTGAAGATATATAAATATATATATTATATATTTGTGTGTTAATCATATTTCAGTTTTTATAGTACACCTTTTTTTTGTCATTTCTGACACGGATAATGTCCATAGAAAAACATGAGCTAGTGCACTTGGCGATTAATGGTTCTCCCTCTGTATGTCACCCTGACAACCACAGAAATGTTTGGCTGTCTCTTGTCAGCCCACTCATATGCTTTAGGGCGGGCTTATGTGATTGCCAGATCACTGACACTACCAGAGACGTATACGGCGTCTCCACGTCACTCCTCCACGTTCCAAATATGGTAACTTCTGTTCATCGGTTGTGAAAAAAACAACATGGGGACGGCCGTGATCCAAGATGTCGATGCCGAAATTGACGAACTCAAGGCTACAAAACGTCAGTTCACAAACCAATGGTCTACGTCACGATGAGTACGTCCACTTCTTATACAGTCTATGGTGAGTACTCTGATTTTTAAACATATTTCATTTTGAAACGCAATTTTCTACAGCCCCCTCAGTCCCTTCATCCTGGCGCCTAAAAAAAGTGTTTTTTATCTACTCGGATACATGCCTATGTCCGTTTCAATGCATA
The DNA here is from genome assembly GCF_027596085.1 of Anoplopoma fimbria. NCBI lineage: Eukaryota > Metazoa > Chordata > Actinopteri > Perciformes > Anoplopomatidae > Anoplopoma > Anoplopoma fimbria. The sequence goes on along the minus strand of NC_072460.1, from coordinate 7,094,072 downwards.
TTAACACCACTAATTAATGTGGTATTTTCAACACCTCACTGGAGACATGCCACAGACCAACCTGCTTCAAGGCCTGCATCATAGTCTCCGTCCCCAAAAAAACAAGGACCACAGGACTTAATGACTTAATGACCTCTGTGGTTAAGAAGTATTTTTAAGTTTCTGTCCAATCCCACCTCAAAATCCTCACTGACCCACTCCTGGACCCCCTGTAGTTCTCCTTCACAGCCAACAGGTCTGTAGACGACGCAGTCAACACTGCTTTTCATTTCATCATCCAGCATCTGGACTCCTTCTGCTTCCTCAGCTCCAACATAACCCAGGACCAGAAGTGTGAGCTGAACATCAGCTCCATCATTATAGAGGATCAGCAGAGGATATACTTCCTGAGCCAGCTGAAGAAGTTCAGCCTTCCAAAGACAATGATGGTGCACTTCCACACTTCCATCATTGAGTCCATCCTTTCCTCCTCTGTCACAGTCTGTATTTGCTCTCCTGAGAGAGTGATTGGCTGTAATCTGCTGTCCCTCCATGACTTGTTCGCCTCCAGGACCCTGAGGCGGGCAAGTAAGATGGTGGCCAACACCTCTCACCATGGACACAAACTATTCGCGCCCCTTCCCTCTGGCAGGAGGCTGCGGTCCATCAGGACCAGGACCTCACGCCATAACAACAGCTTCTTCCCATCTGCAGTTGGACTCCTCAATAACGCCCCCCCCACTGACTCTTACATCCCCAGGACAGTTTCTTACAGTTACACACCCCTGCACATCTTTTTCTATTAATATACACATGACACTTTAATAACATACTTGTTTTGACATACTCTTATTTGTTTGTTTGTTTACCATATTTTACTGTACATTTTCATATTTTCTATTTTTAAATGATGTCTTATACTTTTTCACTGTGCACCAATCACCTAGCCATATTCCTTGTATGTGTAACGTACTTGGCAATAACCAGTTTCTGAATCTGAATCAGATTTTGGAAGTTTTTTTGAATCATTTTTTATCAATTCTTGGGTGGTACATTTTTTTTCAATTTAGCACCAAATCTCTGTAAGAAATGTTATAAACCCCAAAATTGCTACAACAATGCAACATAATACAACGGGGATGGCCTACACTGAACTTTTAACACAACTATAACCAAGATTAAAAAAGAAACATCAAATTAATCTTCAGGTTCCCATCTTTCAGATGATTTACACCACTTCTATGTGGGGTCAACTGTCAGACTGTTATCTCTCGCTAAAGATCCGCTCTCCCCCTAAAAAATGACAAAAATGCAGGCCTATTTGGTTCTGTAAGGGCACATGTCAGAAGGGCTGCTTACTGTGTCGTAAACTGACACCAGTATACATCAACCCCCTCAAACCATGAATGTATGGTGCATGTGCAGCTTTGAGCCCTGCCCTCCTGTTCTATATGTTCTGGAACATGTTGTTCTCTGGCAGACTGAAAACACCACCATCGTATCCTCACTCTGAAAAAACTCAGGTTCCTGCATGTCTCAGATCTACAGCCTGCTGTGGCTACTGAGAGTGCACACATGGCATGGGTTTCCTTTCTTTGTTCTTCAAAGCATACTTAAACATGACTTTACGAATGTGCATTTTACAGATGAAGTAAACCTTACACATCATTTTTTTTTTTCATTGTGAGAGAGGTGATTCAACAGGAACAAAAACACAGGAAAACATTTATTTTTAAAGATATCTTTAAAAAAAACACACAAATTCTGCTTGTGGATAATTTTTCTGGCGACATCTCTCTACAAAACAACAATTATTTTAATTACTCAGTTAAATAATAGAATAAGACCACCCTCCTAAGTACACATAAATAATAGACTGTCTGATTTCTCTCGTAGGGGCTTCAAGGATTCTTGCGCTCCGATTGGCTGCTCGCCGCTCAATGTCACAGCTGTTTCCATCTTCCCTGATTCAGCGGTGTCTTGTAAAAACCCCCCAACCACCTCCCGCCCCTTAGCTCCATTTCACTGTCTGTAGCTGCCCCCCCCTCCCCCCCCTGCCTCATCCCTCCTCCCTGCTCCTCCACCCTTAGTACACTGTGTACCAAGCTGAACATAAAGAGCACAGAACACTGACATATTGTTATCTGCTGCGTGTGTTTGTGTGAGGCATTGTCTGAGCGTCACTATACTGGGGTTTCCCCCGGTCCCCTCTTATCATTAATCCGCATGGTCCAATTAATCGAGCAGCCTAATCAAAGGGGTCGCATGGAGCAGGGCTTTGTTTCGGACCAGGGCTGGGACATGGCAGCGCTGATCCCCCGCGGAGCTGTTTGTTAATTCCGTATTTACTCAGTATGGCAGGGGGTATTCCACTTTCTTTGAGCCAATGAGATTACTGCTCTGTTATTCTTTCTGTATTAGCCCTATCAGCTGCTACCACTGCAGCTGCTGCTCTTCCTGAAGCCTACACAAAAGACATTCCACACAGAGTACAGTACAAACATACACAAAGTTCCAGTGATTTTATGTTGCCCTTCCATTAAGCAGGTTGACACACAATAGAGATGAAAAAAAAGAAAAGTAATTGTCAGAATGCATATTCTTGCAGAGCGTTTGGTTGATAGCACTCATACATTTGTACGAAAAGTACAAATGTACTTTTCGTACAAAAAGTACGAAAAGTACAAATGTATCATCAGCTGGCTAACACAGTTCAGCATAAAGACTGAATATAGGGGGAAGCCAAAGACTGAATATGAGAAGTTGACGTAGTCACCGTGACGTCACCCATTGGTTTGTGGAATGCCGTTTTGAAGCCTCGAGCTAGCCATCTTGTTTTTTTTTTTTAAGTTTTTGTATTTGGAGGTGACACGACAAGGTGGAGCTTAGTAAAACCCAATGCTACATAAGACAGTTTTAGGCGACCAAATTATTACAATTATGAAGTGAAAACACCTATCAATCACAAGGTGGCCCCGCCCTAAAGCATACTCCTCTTTATGGTAAATTTGACTCTAAATGGACCATAATTGACTAAATGAACATCGTGCAGTATTGATAATAAATCAAAATAGAAGGAGAGTCATTTTCTCATAGACTTCTATACTATCAGACTTCTTTTTGAAACCAGAGGAGTCGCCCCCTGATGGCCGTTAGAGAGAATGCACTTCTGCATTGGCTTCACTTTTCAGAACTGAATGTTGCTGTCGGGGGGAAACAGCCAGCCTTGCTTTGTCAAAAGGAAACAAAATCCGACACCTCTAAAGCTCACTGATCACCATGTTCAAACACAGCAGGTTTGTGGGAGCTGATTGGAATATGCAATATGCAAAAGTTATAAAACAGAGCTTAATGATATTAAGAAATGCACAAGAACCATACAAATTGCTCGTAACCTACATAATTCCAAAAGAATAAGGCGGACAACCATCACAAACCACTAATTTTCACTCCTTTATGAAAAGTGGGCCTATCAATTCTGCCAAAAAACATGGTTTATGAATCATGTGGGCTGTATCCACTGAATAAGTTTAATACTAATGTGCTGTTAAGAGTGTTTTAATCAGAGAGCATAAAGTACCAGTATAATAAAGTTCAAATTGAAAACTTTTTTTCAGGGACTGGGAAGTTTTTTAGGTTTATAACTGTGGTCATTGCAACAAAGCTTATTGCAGATTTATTTGATGATAAATCTGATTTATGGATTGTGTCCCCTAAAATCTTTGAATGCATCATGGGTTTTTAGCAACAACAAAAAAAATAAAAACACCATTACCCAATAGCTGTATAGGTCGTAGTTTTGGTAGCAATCAAAGAGTGGAGCTTGTCTGGTGTTTCTGGGTTGATAAAACAAACCCCATGGCATAATCCTGTGGGGATCCAGGGGATTAGCAATAACTGTGGGAATACAACATCCTCTATGTGGTGCCTGCGTCTACACAAACAGTGACGGGACATAGACGCTGTAAAACAAACCAATATTCATTTGGCTATGCGGCACGGCAGCCACAGAAATCCAAGAGTTACAGTTCATCACTGGTACACCTGAAAACTGTGGTCATTGCTTATTCGGCCAAATGTCCGTCAAAAGAGAAATTGGCCTTGTGTCCACATGATGTACAGTTTGGTAGGTGTACAGTTACATAGATCAGAAAGCAGCTCTGAACAGCTTGTACACCATAATAAGTGCTGTCAAATAACTATTTACAAACCCAGAGTTAAGATTAGAGGGTATTTGCTTCCTCTCTTTTACAGTTAAAATATACCAGAAATAGACTGGTTTGCTGTACACATTCGGCTGGGAAAACCAATATCTATTTGGTTTCTGTGTTCTGTAATGAAACATCCCTGAGGAAAGACTAGTCTAGCTTAAGCAGGAAGCAGGAAACCGGAGGAAACTGTGGAATTGAGAAAATGTGCCTAAAATCTGGTAACCCCACTGTAAGGACAGAACGTTGGAAGTTCTCTGAATAGCTTAATAGAAACCACGATGTCTGTCTGTTTCTGTATATCATGAATTCACCCACTGCTACTTCGATTATTATTATCAGTCACATTACTAATACTATTCCCTATATCATTATTTTAATTCTACTATAGTCATTGCTGCTTTTATCAGTATTCTTAACGTTTCCTTCATTACTCTGCTTACTGCTTTTATTATATGAATCATTTATGTCATATACATTGAATGTGTTGTATCTCTGTTATGCTGCTCATTCTGTACACATGACATCTATTGCATTCTGTCCATCCTGGGAGAAGGATCCCTCCTCTGTCGCTCTCTCATAAGTTTCTTCCTTTTTTTCTCCCCGTTAAAGGAGTTTTTCCTGTGTCGATGTGAGGGTTCCGGGACAGAGGATGTGGCATGTGTACAGATTGTTAAAGCCCTCTGAGGCAAATTTGTAATTCTGGGCTATACAAAATAAACTGAATTGAAATGATGAGTAGTGTGCATTGAGTCGCTTTTAAAAGAATCCCTAGCAGAACACCAGTGTGACAGCAAATCACGAGCACATTCCACATTAGTCAGCGTATCGCCAATTCAGTAGTACTAAATGAAAATATTCCCCCTGAGCTTTGCTAGTATGGACGCACTGAAGCATGAATGTCTGGTCCACATCCACAATTGAAAAAGAATATGGAAAGTACTGGGCTCCTACTCATTGAAATTGGGTACTAGACACAAATTAGCACTAATGTAAAGAGCACTGAACAATTTCAGAGGAAAGACATCATCCAGCCATCAACACTGAATTGAATCCTTGATTAAACTCGTTTTAAACTGCAGTCGGACCTTTTCTAATTCAGTTTGCTGATTGTGGGACAGACGGGATGGACTTCTGCACCATCTGAAACATGATTTCATCAAAACATCAGGTTTCAGACTTATGTGTGATATTACAGCTGCCAGTTGTTTATTCTGAATGTTGATATGAATATTCATTCGGGCTGAATGAAAAGATTGGAAGGGCAGAATTTCCGTCCTGCGACAGCCACAGATCCTGGATACTATATAAATATCATTTTTTTAGCCAGAGCATTTGATGTATTGATTGCTGTCGGAATGTAAAGAGAATTTCAACGAATATAACAAAACATTTTTTTTGAAGAAGGTAACCAACCATAGCTCTAAAAGCAACTCGAACTCATTGGACAATCCTCTAATAAAGGGTGAAAGGGAAAAAGTAACCAAAAATGTAACTATTTAGCACGTTCATTCTTGAGTTATGACCAAAAACATGTTCTGTGGGGTCACAGTGAACTTGACCTCTAACCTCTAAATTCAAATTAGTTAGTCTTAAATGCAAGTTTGTGCCAAATTTGAAGAAATTTCCTCCAAGTGTTCCTGATATTTTTAAGAATGGACTGGACAGATGAAAAAAATACTTCTATAGTCAATCACCTACCATAGCTTTAGCCTTTAAATATTTTTATACACAAAAAATCCATAAATGACAGAAAAAGGGTTTTAACATTTTGGCCATTTTGTAGGGAGTTTACATTTACATAAGATTATGAAATGGTTACTGTTGGCTAAGAGCTGCTGGCTCAGGCATCACCATGTTGAGAGCCGTTGAGAAAGCTTCCAAACTCTTATTATGCACCTTTAATGTTGTACTTATTAATGTAATACCTTCATTATAAAACACACATATATATATAATCCAGGCAGTTATAGTTTTTGATCATTTTATTCCAAGAAAAGTTGTCAAACATATTTACAGCAAAACACGATGCCTTCTCAAACATCTAATGGCTCCTGTCAGCTTTCTTAGCAAAAAGCAAATTCTTATTTAACACAGCTTACATTTATGTACACACTGGAACATATATGCACTAAAAGAGAAAAGTTTGAGATGTTTGAGAATGGTGTGGCTTGTCTGTACGGTGTTTACTGTGAGGCAGTGAAACATTTTGCATAGTGTTAAGTGTCTTTCAAGTGGAATCATTACTAGCTTGAAGAGAGCTAAATGAGAAATGGCTCATAGAAAAGAAGACAGCGACAAATGGGTAGGTGGATAGATAGATTGGAGTAGTTGTAAAGGTCCTCAGTTAGCTTGTTACCACGGCAATGCAACAGTTTTACCAATGTTAGGTTTAATGCTTTTACTTAAACAGAGAGCAGGTCTGAGACTCGACATCTCTGAGAGTTAAGGATAGATTTGCTATCTCCTCTGGCGAAAAAGTTACATTTTAACCCAACAGGGTTGAGTTAGCATTCAACAACTACAGTTGAAAGCTCATTTTTGTTGTGTTTTAATCCCAATCGCTCCTGCCATCTCCGTAAGTGAATTAAATCCTACACCTTCAGGATAAAACACCAGTTCTTAGATCAAATTGAACATTCAGAAGGAAGCACTTTAAGGTCTCCGTATGCTTCAACTGAAGTGACCTGGAGGAGGCTGTAACGGCAGGGTTTTCCTCAACGCTTTGAGAAAATCCCTTTCGTTTTGGTCGTGCTATCTGTCACACTAACCAATTTGGGCGCTAATATAACTTTATAGGAGCCGTAGCTGTTGAATGCAAACGATGTAATTGTGGATTATCGCTGTAATTCAGCGATGAAGAGAGAAGCCGACGGGGGTTGCGGATCTAGTCATCGTAAAGGGCAGAAGCTAGGGGTTATTTGTAGCTGAGCAAAACGCCCACACGGAGAAGTCGGCCCAACGATGGCTTCAAGATTGGAGAGGGAGAGATTAAGTCTGAGGTAAAAAAAAACAAAAAAAACATCTATCCCACTCGAGCAGCGACAAATGGGTAGGTGGGTTAACGCAGTTAACCTTGGATCAGAAACTAAAAAGGTAGAGAAGATGTTTACAAAGTGCTGTAAATGAGGTAGGACCACACTACGAAACGCCTCTAAAAAGACAGTCCAACCCAAAATACCTCCTCTGTAGTGCTGTTTTTCAGTCTTGATAAGTTTTGGTGCGAGTTGCCCTAGTTTTAGAGATATGGGCCGTAGATGTCTGCCTTCTCTTGAATGTGATGGAACTACACGGCTAGATCGGCTTCTGCTGCATACATTTGCTCACAACAAGTCTGTGAATTATGAGGTGAAAGGAAAAAATATATATATTTTGGGGTGAACTGTCCCTTTAAATCTACTACTACTGCTGCTGAGTCACTGAACTGAAAGCAGAGGGAGGTTTTGGTCATTCCTCTGGTCTGTTTTGTAGGTCTGTAACATATAAAACCCCTCCTGTCAGACTCACGCCTGTACGCTTTAACCACTCTCTGCTTGCTTTGTTTCATCTGTGTTTCAATTATTGTTGCGTTTGGACTTTTGCACTTTGTTCTTTCCATCATTCCTGGAAATCCCGGTTGCTTCAAGTACCATCTCGGCTACGGATCAGCATCTAACGCAGCATTACGTGCCGCTGCGGAGAGCTCGGAGCGCTCCAGTGAAGACGGGAAGGAAGGAGCGGGGACAGTCAGGATGCGGCTGCTTTTTTGGGGGATTATTTCCAGATGGCAAATCTACAAATTTCCCCAAAGAGTCTCCAAATCAGCCGGTCCAGAAAGATTCAGCCCCGGGGCGTCTCGATACTGCTAGATTGACCCATTAAACACTTCTTATAGGACTTCAATCAGAACCGTTTAAACTCTCAAGGTGGAGTACACATCAACGTCTCACTGTCTCTTACAGACAGATGATTGCAGGTTACCCATCGACTTGATATCTTGAACTGTATTGTATCTCACTCCTAAAATGCCACACTCAACCTCAATGTTAATTAAAAAATAACAAGAAAAAACATTCAGTAAAAAGTTACCAAAACACCATCAAACCACCAAATGTTCATGATTGTTTCTTGTTCACACGTTCATTTCATTCTAAAACAGATATACGCAATTGTATCCGACCGGGTGCTCTTTGGATTTAACATGAACATTAACGCTAATCTGAATTCCCTGCTGGACTAAGTTTGGTTAGAGCAGCAAAGTATCGTGTGGAGTCGATGCAGGCCTGCTACTTCTAAAAAAAAAAAAAAGGTGTGGTTCCTATAGAACACGTCCAAAACAACATCGTTGTTCTGCCTCTGCTTGCCACAGATTTGTGAAATATCTTCAGCATCGTGACTGCTTGTGACCTTTTTGAGTAAAAGGACAGCCACAGACGTATCGCATTATCACATGACATTATCGTGACCCCGGGGGATTGTTTTAAAGAAATGTGACACTATTGAAAGCCAAATATTCCATCGGCCAATTGCGTTTTTCTTCTCTCTACACAGAAACCGAGACAAAAGTGTGGTTTTTGTCCCGCTGTATGAGTTTTAACCCGCCGAATTGCTTGAACTCATGATCCAATCGCACTTGTTGTGAATCATCTTTAAGGCACGAGGGTTGTGTTGGGCGAAGTAGCAAACCGGCGGCGTCGTCTGCTGTGATTCACATACCGTCATCGGTAAAACAATGCTTTGACCTCACGGTACTGGTTCAGTCCAGTACGTTACCTTTACATTACAAATGTTAAAGGAAGGGGCGGGGCCTACACCGGGGCTCTTTGGGGACAAACATCGACAAATATAAAACAACGCATGTCATAAACCCCGGTCGTCACAATCCATCATCCACCAGTTAAATGTCCTCCGCTCCACGGTGACGGCGTCTTGGAACCGCGTGGGGCCTGAAGGGCGCCGCTGTGATCTGGTTAATTATTGGCCGATCCATCGCTTCCCGCTCAAATCATGATAGTGGAATTCTTCACAGTCTTCACAGTTCTTTTATTTCCATTCGAGTCCACGTCCATGTAGTAAACAAAGCTGCAAAGACACAAAGTACAAACAGGTCAGCATGGAGCTACAAGTCAGAAATCTACACAAACGAGGCTTTATTTCCAGATCAGTCCCACAGGTTTTGGTAAGACAGTTGGCTTGATGTGGATATTGTAGGCTTGACTGGTGGTGCGTTCACATTTTTGATAAATAATCATAAGTAATGTGGATACAATGACTGAGTGGGTAGATAACATTCTGTTGAGTTCAGAATATAACATAATTTTACTGTAATGCAGCTTGAAAGCAGGAAAAGACAACACTTATGCCATATTAGATATCCAAACTTGATATTGATATTGATATAGCAATCGATATATTGCCCAGCCCTAGTTGGTAACCTGACACGTCTGGTTTGTTCATTGAAATCATTTGAGAAAGTTGACAAAAGGGCAGGCACTTTAAAAAAAACAACAACAACTTGGCAGGCGATTTGAAGGCACAACGGTCTATAAATCGATGGGGAAGCCGGTCGGGAGGAGAGCAAAACACACCATTCTCCCTGAAGTGAAGCTGCCGGTGCCCAATCATCGCTATGTGTGTCACATGAAGTGTATTTATCTCACATTCAACGTCAGACGGCGCCACAGACTGGCCCGACAATCACTGAGTCCCTGCTTCCACACACACCACCTGCAGACAAACTACAACCCCACCTGACACCTTGAGCGTCTCCTCCCCCGACTGTAGATGTGTGTCCAGCTTTTAGCTCGGCGCTGTGCTGCTAATAATAGCCCAGCAGGCTGGCGTGCCACAGCTTGTGCCAGCAGCGGTTTGCTGCTCTCCTCATAGGTTGCGTAACCCTCACAGCACATGGTATGAACACAAGTGGGTCAGCTTAGCAGGAAGCGCGCATGTTGTGGACGGTGAATCAGGGATGATGTGCTGAATGGAGAGACACGGAAAGTGCTTATGTCAATGCTGTATACCCCTCACAATATGGTGCTATTGGGGGAAAAACAAAAGATATTCAGTCCACAGGTTTCATCCTCTTAGAGCTGCGAGGCCATAAAGTATCCTGACATGCTAAAAGCCTGCCGCTATCGATCGGTTTTCTGGGCCCGGGGGTTGACTGCTGATTTAATCTCCTTTGTTCATCTCCGAGCTTTGGACACGCAGAGGGATTTTGGTGAATCCTTGAGCTGGACCCTGTTTTCTTTCTGTTCCCATCGTACTCCGAAGTCTGTTCTTTAAAAAGGAGTGTTGTTGACAAGCCCCGCTGATGAGTTCATGGTGCCGCGAGGTGTCTGAACTCACTGGTCTGGGTCTAATTCTTCAGCACTCAGCAGTTTCTTTTTGTTTTTACAAGGGCAGCTGGGAGAGACGTTGTACCTGGGTGAACTTTCCGAACTCGTGTTTAAGGAGCATGCCTCGCATACCTGAGTGTACGCCCCACCATGGATAGGTTACGTGACTCCACACAGCCTGACTAAAGGACAACACCAACTGTAAGCAGCAGGGCTAAGTGGAAAAAAAAAAAAATCGGCATCACTATTACATCCTGAAGTTCTACAGTGAATTAAAGATACAAGGAGATATTGGGTTTAATTCTTCAGGAAATGTTTGCCGCTTCACAAAGATGAAGATCTTCCTTTGGAAGAATTATCTGTTTACTGCTCTGTTAAACCGGAGAAGACAAGCCGCTGACAAGCCGCTGTGATCTGGAAGCTCTAAATAACTACTAAATGGCATGTTGTTGAAAACACACGCACAAGCAATTATTTATTTTTTTAAATACTCTGAAGCAGCATTCGCATGACAAACTTTCATCTGCTGAACGGACTGTGACAGGTTTGTAGACAGAAGGTTTGTTTTCCCCTCTGCTCGAGGTGTTTACATGAAGCATTTATGCTCTTTTTATTATGATATAAATAAAAGGTTCCATATTTGCTAGTCTGGGACTTCCAAGTACGCACAAACCCAAACTGTCACACCAGGAACATGTATCTATCTTTTGCAGTAAGGCTTTACTTTAGCAGCTCTGTAACTCCTAATTATTGTCCTTGGAAGTGTCCTGCAAAGAACGATCTTATAAGATACTGATTACAGAAAAACAGAAGCAAAGGTCTGAAACAATCATCAGAGTTTAGTTTATTGTGCTAATTGGAGGCTGAAAATGGATAAACACATCAAACAGTTCCTTCAGTGCATAGTTCTTTCCAGAAAATGTCCTGTAAGTTTGCAGTTAAAAGGTGATCAACATGGTATTCAGAGCATTTCTATTGCCTCCTTATGGCTCTCAACATGGAGATGGCTGAGCCGGCGACTAGCAGCTAACATTGCTACCAACGGCCAACAGGCACAGAGAAAAAACACACAGATTATTGGCAGCTGTTCATTACATTTCCAATACACAGTGTGCTAACCAGTCCACACGATTTTACAAAGTGTTGTGGTTGAACCCCGTCTGAAGTCAACGTATCATATTTCTGCTTATTTCCCAGAGGGAGATATTACTGCTACATAAAAATAAGCAGGACAAAGAAATCTAGGTGACAAACCGAGGCCTGCTTCCTCCTCAGCCAGCCTGCCAGCCATTTGTCGTTGCATAACCCAAAAGCAGACTGCCTCGTTAAAAAAACCAGCAGAGACCGGTATCTTTGGGGAAGTGGTGGGGGCTGGTTTCTTGTGAGCCCAGGACTCGGTTCCCTCACAGCTCTCTATGATAACCAGTTGGAGAGGGAGAGGAGAGGGAGCGTGATGCCGGATTTTTTTACAAACCCCGGGTTGGTAATGTGGGCCGTGTGGAGAGAGCAACATATTCCACTTGGCTAACGTCTAACTGGTCATTATGTAAGTTTAGGCGCGTGCCTCCCAGTTCCCTTTGATGCTGACAAAGTATTCCCAGCTAACGCAGAGGTCGTTCAATATGACGATAACCTTTAATAGCTAGAAGGGAACTCGGAGAGCGCAGACCAAGTGCCCTCATCTCACAATGTTAGAGGTTTTATATGCCTTATTCAGAGAATTAGCCAATTAGCTCTGTAACGATATAGCTAATTGCTCTGCACTGCTCTCATACGGCGGTTGGCTCCGATAACTCCCTCCCAATCATCAGTGGCCTTCTTGGCCCATGTTACACCCGACCACCAAGTGCCAAGAAAATAGGACCCAGTAGTTTTTCCAGTAATCTTGCTGACAAACCGGGCACAACTCTTAACCTCCTTGATGGAGGTTGCCAGTGGACAAAACACCAAGAGTGAAACATTTCAAGGGGTTTGATGACTTTTCAGGATTTTTGCTTTCTAGTAAAAACAGAGCTGCCATTGTAAGAGTTACCTATAAAGTGTAGAGAATGGAGATATTTGACAAATGAGAGGGAGATCTGGTTCTGTACGGTTCCAAATACAACCTAAATGTGAACAAGGACACATCAGTTGAAAAGGTGTGTTTCTCTGTTTGTTTCTGTTTGTTAGACCATCTGCATCCCATGGGTAATCCTGCCATCTTGAAGTTCTTATGTTCTCATTTAGTCTTGGGACAGAGAGCGCAGAGTGGATAGCAGCGTTGATGGAGCGAACCCAAAAACCCCGCAGTAATGTCAGAGGGAGGAGGGCCAACCTCTGCCCCTTTGTGACAGATGCGGACCCGCGTCTTTACATCTATTATTTACAGTTCAAAATGAACCCCGTCAGCTTTGATGCAACCATTCAATTATTAGGAACTTTCAATACAACAGTGTACCAGAGTACAGAAGACAATCCACCAAAAGGCCCAAATATGACCGTGTGTGTGCAGCGGGTTCGATGCTCAGGCTGTGATAGATAGACGGGCAGACTGAGAGGAGATTAACACAGTCTAAAGAGCTTACAGCCCATTAGGTCCAAAACAGCCACCATGAATGGGGACAGCGGAGTGGAAAAGATGAGGATCCATGTTAGTCTAGAGCACCGTGGGATGACAGGGTTTCCTGGACAGTATGGGGCGATGGAAGGCTTTAGATTTTTATGGGCATATGAACACAAAAACAAAAAATACTTTGGACTCGCACTTTTCCTCTTGAATACACACAAAGAGGTTCTCCAGGATCGTTTGTGTAGGAACTCGTTTTGGCAGTTCTTTCTCCATGAACCCCGAGGGCCCGAAAGAAAATATTTACAACCGCCTCAGCCACTGAATGCTCGCTTTTTACAACCACGTTGCATAAGAAGGCCAATGCACTCATAACACCCACTCCCAAAATCTTATAAAAGGTGGCCTCGCTCTGGCATTTCTCCGCCCCTCCGCAATAACCCCACCTCTGACTGAGCCAACGCAGAACATAGCGTACCCTTCTTTCAAACTGCTGTCCATGCAACTTTTCTTTTTTTTTTTTTTTTATAGAGGAGCAACTTCAGCATCCTCTCAGCCCTGCTGTCTTTTGTTTGAAGCGACGTGGCGCTTTGGAGTGTTTTTCCGATAAGATGGCAGACTCGTGCAAAGAGAAATTCTTCAGCCCTGCTCGAAGGCATCAGTGTGTTTGTTACAGCTGATGTGTGCAGCGCGAGGACAACACCCTGACAGTGCCTCGACTTGTAAAAAAAGCCTGTGCGTGCCACTGTTGGAATCAAAAAATGATTCCCAGAGGGAGCGCTGTTCATGTGTGGGGCCGGGGCTTACAGTGCCCTGGCCTGGTTTAGAAAGAGGTGGCACGTAGCTGGCAGCGAGAGGACACAATGTTCCAGATGCAAGCCTCCATAAGCCCTGATCTAGGAGCAGCGCTCTCATTGTCCGGCAATGAGGAGGAGAGGGTGGACGGGATGGGGGGGAGGATGGGTGAGATAGATGGGCAGGGGGATGTAACACAAAACAGATGTGCACATGGGGACAATATGTCGCTGACAATATACATTTTATAAGGTTTTCCCAATCCTGATGTCATTAAATATTTAGTATTTGCACTGTGAATTAGGGCTGTCAACGATTATTCTACATTAAAATGCATATATTTAAATGTTGAAAGAAAACACAACACAGACATTCGAATATATTAATTAATATTCAGTTTAAATAAAAAAAAAGCAGCACTACCGCGACGTCTGCCTCAAGACAGGAGTCACACGTCACTTGCAATGACTGAAAATACTAATTCACAGCAGGTCAAGCTGAAATATGAATAATTCAATAACGATAATGATGGCAGAGAACTCCTGTTGACGTCATGTAAACAAACGGTGAGCTATCAGCTGTGCGCTACAGATCAGACTAGAGAGGTAACCGCTTAAAAGATTAGTGAGTGGTACCTTCAATCTTCTGACGTTTGTGCTTTTTAAACAGGACATGACGTAGAATAAAGCCAAGAGCGATTAGTAAACTTTCAGGTGATCTCCCTCCAGCCAGCTGCCACCCCATTTAGGTATTTGTAGAAAAATTAGGGGGTATTGTATAGACGGTATGTAACGCCTCATTTCAACTTCAACAATTAGATCTTCCTCGTCTGTCGCAGGAGGAATAAATTGAAACAGGGCTTCCGCCAAAAAGTTCAGCTGAGCAGTTCTAAATCGCTCGCGACCAATTAGGACAGCGTGTCATGGACATGATGCGCAAAAATAGATATTCAAATAGTTTGGAGACCTATGTGGGGTTTTTTTTTAGAACAATTATTCGAACGTTTTTCTGGCCACATTGGCTTTTCTGTGAATGCATCAAAGACAGTTTAAGATAAGTTGTGTTTCCTAATGAAACTCATAGCTTTGATCACGGCATCTTCTTATCTATTTTCATGACACACACTGTTGACAGCTGCTTAAGGGGGAGCGCCGGAGAGTAAAGTAGACCTGTAAGCTCTAGAGAAGTGAAGAAGGTGACAAGATAGGGAACTAAAGTCAGGTAGGAGGTTCTGGCCAATACAAACATATTGGCATCAAAATGCACTTAAAGTTCCAAAAGTAAAAGTACTCATGAAGTACATGCAAAATGGCCCATTTCAGAATAATATATATTATAATTATGTGTTCATCACTTTAATGTCGCAACTGGTAAAGGTGGAGCTCTTTTTAATTTAATAATATTTTATATATTAGTTAACTTACAGCTGGGCAGCTTGTGAATTTCGCCCTGTGGACCAATGAGGATTATATCATGTATCGTCAATCTGAATCCTCAAAAGTAATTTAAGAGGTCAGATAAATGTTGTGGAGTTAAAACGACAATATTGGCCTCTGAAATGTTGAGTTGAGTTAAAATAGTATGAAATAGAAATACTAAGTATAGTACAATTACCTCAAATTTGTACTTAGGATACAGTGTACAGTGTACTCAGTTACTTTCTGCCACATGAAAGATGAAAAACCTCATGAAGTTAGCTAATGCTAGCTAGTTTAGCTAACCTTACACAGCAGGGAGGTGGCTTTGAAGCTACGGCACCGCTGCTGCACAGAGCGCTGTTAGCTCGTTTATTAAAAGTTTAGTACTATTGAACATGTCCCGTGTACAAATTGCACCAACGTTATCACTGTGCATCCTTGTGTCCCAAGCAACACACCCACCAAGAGTGACAAAGTTTGGATGGATGGCCCTGGAGATGTGCGAAGAACTCGCACCTACATAGAGACGGAGATTCATTGCTTTAAAGTTCAAAGAAAAATGATCAAACTGCAACATATCCATCCCCACACTGATCTGGCAGATGAGCCCTGCGCGTCGTTCCATCAGACTAGACATAAACACACAACTCCCCTCATCTCTCTGTGTTCACAGCCGTTAATCCCCCCCCCGATCCCACTCTCCCTCCCGTTGCGTAACATGCAACATCCCATCATGCCGCGCGGAAACGAAGCCAGCCGTCTAGCACTCAACAACACCCCTCAGAGTTCACCCTGCTGGACCGCTGGGAGCCGAGGGGTGTGACGTCACAGGGCGAGCGGGCGTGGGGGGCTGACAGGGAATGAGCGCAGGATGGGAAAGATGATTGTCAAACAAGCGGCGACTTAGACCCCGGTCAATGGAGGGTTCAAGTTCGAACAAACAGACGGACGGATTCGGGTCACTGAACATCTACTCGCCGGCTGATTGATGTGCAACAAGGAGTTTCCGCTCTAAATAGCAAACTGAGACAATTAACATCTTACAGGGACACTTTTCCTACACGGTCACCACAGCAGAAAGAAGTTAGTTCCTGCTGACTGTGTGTTTATTTAGGGGGAAGGGGGCGGGAGGTTTCTTCCAAAATATGTCCCTCTTTAGAAAGTGGTGGAGGCTAGGTCATGATTAAGTAAAAGCCAAAAATCTGACAGCTGACATAAAAATGTGATCTGTGCATATCTGAACGTTTTTTGCTCCCCTTTTTTCTGCTGATCTTATCACCGACACTAAACCACTGCGATACGATAAAAAAAATGTGAGTTTTGTGATCCGCCGCAAGCAATCTGACAATCCACAGCCGTGAGAATGAGGAGGCCTGTTGCAGAATGAGCGAAGGCGTTGCCTGTCAGGACAACAAATGTGAGCAGCATAAATGAAACTGAACCAAACAAACAAGGAAATATGCAAATAAAGCCGTAAGCAAGCAGCAGGTTATGATGCGCTTGTCGAAAGTGGCTCGTTGTCAGGATACTCTCTAGCTGAGGGGCTCGCGGTCAGCTAAGAGGAAAAAGACATCACAAGAGGAAGTGACTTGCGTAACAGTCGGTATTTTGATTGAGAACCTCAGTCAGGATTCAGTGCTGTCACAAGTGATGTCATCACAGCCAGGTGTTAATATGAACCAGAAAAATCTCATGTACTGTGTGATGCATCTCTGTCAATAGCTCCTGTTTTCAGCTCGACTCTCTCACAATGTCTCACAATGTCTCTCTCTCTCTCGCTCTCTCACACACAAACACACACCCTGACTATGTGTGTTTTAATTTCAGGCCAAGCTGTTAGCCCTCAGGCTCAGGTTGTATCCCGCTTGAGTCCTCCTCCCATTGTTCACATACATAGCTGTGCTCTCACACCGCCCTCCCCCTCCCCTCCCCCCCCCCCCCCCGAGGTCATCCACACACCTCATGTGAGCTACCTTCCACTTTAAGCACAACGACAGTTTGTGCGCTCTGTTAGTGTCACTTATCTTGTCAACCTCGGTTTTGTGCACTGATGTCGGTGCAGTAGACAAAAACATATTGGCTGTAGAGATGTCTGCCTTCTCTACAATATAATAAAACTATATGGCACTCGGCTTGTTGTGCAGTAACAAAAAAAAATCATTTTAAAGACACA
Source organism: Anoplopoma fimbria (assembly GCF_027596085.1). NCBI lineage: Eukaryota > Metazoa > Chordata > Actinopteri > Perciformes > Anoplopomatidae > Anoplopoma > Anoplopoma fimbria. The sequence goes on along the minus strand of NC_072460.1, from coordinate 7,076,634 downwards.
ATAGTCTCTTTCTAGAAATCACCATCCAGAATCAACTCACGTCAAAACAATCTAGATTGATAAATAACACAACATGTAGGAGGAAAAATATGTTTAGGATTTTTTGAGGGGGACTTTCCCCATTAAGGATAAAAAACAAAAAATAGTTCCAGTTTATTACACAATGGATCTACCTGTTGGTGAAAGCTCGGTGTGCGGTGACATCACTAAACAAATCGTGAGGTTAGCCATTTGCTCTTCTAAATTAGGAAGAGGAAAACAAAAGGTGAACTGTAAAAGTATCACTCAACCGGTCCGTTGTACAATCCACCATCGGTGACAGAACCACATTTTTAATTAAATCTGGATAAACTGGCTCATGTGTCTTGGCCCGTGCGAGTTTGTTGTAATAGTGGTAGGGTTTTCTCACATCGTTAAAATTGGTTCGTGAGAACAATGTTATCACGTCTAAAAGAAATCGTGACCAAGACTAATAAAATAAGATTCTAACAAACTGGAATTATGCTTTTAAAAGAATTCCCCTGAACAGAATTCTTTGCATGTTTGAACTAGAACTCATGCCGGATGTAGGGTGTGTGTTGCAGAAGGACAATAGAGTCAAACAGACATACTTTACCTACTGTCACCCTTCAAATCTTACACTTGCCCTGTACAAATGTCAGCCTGGCTACTGGAGGTAACCGAAACAATGGCTTCTCTCTTCGTTGTAAAGAAGAGCAGTGACCGGACGTCTCTGAAGCACACTCTAAAATGTAGTAAACCACAACAACAGTGACTTCACACCACCGGCGGCTATTAAACAGAGGGATGCTCCAGCCGCTGACCGGGACGAGAAGGGCTGATGGTGTCGGCTGAAAGGAAGATTAGCTGATTTCAGCCGTGGGTCACCTCCGGACTGTGTTCCCTTTGAGCCAGTGTTGGTGAGTCCTGTGTCACAGAGGAGCCCGCAGGTTTAATTTCCCACTAATCACTTGAGCAGCTCCTTTTAGCTGACTGCTCCTCCTGTCTGGTTCAAGGTGGATGAATAAACTAAAACCCTGCAGGTTCCTCGGTTTTGCACACAACTAACTTAAAGCCGCAGCTGGGAGCTTTAATGAGAATAACTCTTTCACATATTTGCTGTGAATGTCACTATATCCTGACAGTAATACACGAGACAGATAATCTATACAGAAATCTGGTTCCTCTGCCTCGTTTTAATGCTCCTAAATGGCCAAAGGAGAAAGGACCAAAAAACTGTTGACGAGCTGTGATTGACAGCTGCGTCTCTGATTGGTGGTTTTTCTTCTGGCCCGGTGGAATCTTCCAAATGAAATTAAAAGCACTTAAAAGCAGGTAGAGAAACTTGTTGTTTTTTTTCCAGATAATATGTCTGTTTGAGCAAATATGACAAAAAGTTACTTTGTAGCATTCCTAGAAATACTGATGAGTTATCAAGGAAGTCGAGCTTACCTGGGAAGGAAAGGGTTCCCTTCTTTGACTGGTTCGGGTAGAAAAAAGGAGAGGTTTTTGGGAAGGTGGGCGCCGTCATGCGGCACACGTGACTTGGTCCATCCGCACCTCCAGCTGGAAGGCGTCTGGTCGGTCCTGAGGGTTGACTGCGAGCATGTCCTGGAGGAGTTTCTTCACACCTTCGGACATGGAACTCCTGGCCTTCTGAGGGATGTGGAGAACCATCTTGGGGTTCTCCAACAAAGCCTCTCCGACAGGTACAATCTCTGTGCCCTGCCGTATGTAGGTGCCCAGCAGTTCGCGCTTTGACTCTGCATCGATGAAGGTGATCCTCTCGATCATCGCCCAGATGATGATGCCAATCGCGAAGATGTCGGCCTTGGCTGTGTAGTGGCCCTCCCACACCTCGGGGGCCATGTAGAAGTCCGAGCCGCAGGCCGACGACAACCAGAACTTGTTTATGTTGATGATGTTGTTCTGATTGCTGCCTTTACCGCCCGCCCCCGCCGTGAGGCGTTCCTCGCTGTTCTTGGCATTAAGGCCTGCGCAAACTTTACTGAGGCCGAAGTCGGCCACTTTGAGGACGGGCGAGCCAGATTTCTGTGAGATGAGGATGTTGTCCGGCTTCAGGTCCCGGTGGACGATGTTGTTCTTGTGCAGGAAAGCCACGGCACTTGTCAACTGGCGCATGAAGCTCCGGTTGGTCTGGGGGTCGGGCCGGCGGGACAGGATGTACTGGTTGAGGTCCCCGCCCTCGCAGAACTCCATGACGAACCAGAGGTAGCACGGCTCTTCTGGGTGACCCAGGATGCGCTCGCCTGCAGGGGGAAGATCGAAGATGGACAGATATGACCTGATTAGTGAGATAGCAGCTGGCAAACTGTGACATTTAGCATACATCCACACTACTACGTTTCTGTTTTTAACCTTTCTCTGTACATTTCACCAGCAACACATGGGCCTTGTTGATCTCAGCTAACTGTCCAGGACTATCTGAGACTACGACAGGTCAGGGAAATGGCTCAGCAGAGGAGGCAGTAAGCCACCTGGATCCTGACACATTTCAATTCATGAGATTCTCACGCTAATTTAATATATGGCCTTTGTCCTGAAGAAGCACCTCTACACTCTACACTATGCAAGGTGGTCAACCTCTTCTATTAAACACATGGTAGGACTGTAAATGCTGGTTATTAAACTGTATAAACTGTATCTGTAATAAGCTGGTATCAGCTGATGAATCGGACCTGAGGATGAATCAATCGGGCTTTAACAGACGCTGGTGATCTTTCAAATATCAATTCTTTAATACAAAATAATACAATGTAACTTTGAGGTAACAGTGAAACTCGGCTTTTCAAATGTCCAAACAGCGTTGCTCCCTCCACGTTGCCCTGCCCTGACCATCACTCTTGTATTGCTGTTGATTACTTGGCTATACAGGAGAAATAGATAGAAAAAAACAAATCCCTTGAGTTCTTAATCCTAAAACCATCCCGTATTGCCATTTGATGGCCGCAAAAGATGCAGGCTCAGTATTAATATTTCATTTCAAGAGCCTGAAGGGTGACACTTATGTAACAGCCAGGCTATTAAAAGAAGGGGAAAAAAAGACAATAGACTGTAAAGATTCAGTTATAACCCAGATGCAAAACAGCACAGGTCCACATTAGCATTTACATTCTTATTTCTGTATTTTCTTACGATATATTCACCAGCTATCCATTTATCTACTAGGTGTGCTGAGCAATAACAAAGGAAGTGGGAAGTAGGTCAAACTGGATTGATGACAACCATGACACAAACAGAACTGTATGTTTAGGGGGGGGAAAAACACCCAGCTTTCATGAAATAACTCTGCAGTATGTCATTAGCATATAACACGTCATTGTTTAGTGTCGGAGTTGTCGGTCAACAAGCAGTGTGGTTAGCATGCTGCCAAGTAGTACACTGTGTTCTCTTGTGAGGGAAACACAGTGTACTCTCTGTGTGCCTCCTATGGGCAACGTATAGCAACGTCACTGACCGACAGAGGGGCTGCAGGAGGGATGAAAATACATGGATTTAGAGTTTAAGCTTGCAAAACCACTGCCACTTAGTTCACTATGTAGTAGGTAACATATAATAGACATTCATTTGCAGTATAGGGGCCACAGCTCCCAAAATAATGCATGCATTATTCCATCATTTGTAAAAGTATTACTGTTATTGCGCTGCAGATAACTGAGGGATAAGTTTGAATGTCATCTGCATACCTTTGAGCGAGGTCTCCACCAGGCGCAGGTACTGTTTGGACCTCTTGTTCCCGTGGCTCATCTTCTGCGCCAGGCCCTTCTTCTGCAGGACGCACTCCTCCAGCTGCACCACGTTCTGGTGCCGGTTCTCGAGGCTCGTCAGAGCCCAGAACTCGGCCAGCGCCAGCTCCACGTTTTCCGGGGCGTCGCACTGGAGCCTCTTCACCGCCACCCTGGCCCCCGTTTTGCGGGCCACGGCCTCGTAAACCACCCCGTAGCTCCCGCGGCCGACCTCCCGCAGCAGGCTGTAGCGTGGGGACACCGCCACGGCGGGCTCCAGCCGGTCGTTTCGGAGGAAGCTAATGGAGAAGCAGTCGCCGTCCTCCTCCTCCTCCTCCTCCTCCACCTCCTCCATGGGCTCCGTGCGGTGGTTGTCCTCCACCGTCAGGGAGCGGAGGACCTTGCCCACCTTCATCTTCACGGTCACGCTCCTCCTGCAGCCCCGCACGCTGCCGCTTACCTGTCGCCTCTTCTTCCCGTCGCAAATATCCATAACTTCTTCTTTGTTGAAAGTAAGCATGAAGGGAGGACGTGTTTATCTCTCATTACTTAAACTCTAAACTAATAAAGTTTGACGTCCTTACGTCTGTCTGCTTGACGTCCGGAGAGGTTAAACGCCAGCCTGTCAGCAGCGCGGAGCTGTGTCGCTGTTGACAAACGGAAAGTAGGGACTAATTTACCTTCATAGACAAAATGTCCCAGATCCCCAAAGTACACACGGAGAACAGAGGGCGTGGCGTCCTCTGCAGCCAGGCGGTGATTGGAGGAGGAGAGGAACGAGAGGAGCTGAGATCCCGTTTTGGTGAAAAGGGGGCGGAGCGAGCAGCGAGCACCGTGAGAGCAGCACGCTACTTTTGTTTTTATTTTGAAATGGGACACTGGTCAAGATGCGGGTCCGTTATCACGGGAGGCTTCCGGATTGAGACGCTTATAGAGTCAATTATACAGAGTAATTATGAATAAAAGAACAAGAGAGGGCCGGGCTCACGTGTACACCTTGTGCGGAAACCAGCACATGAGAAAAGTGTTCCCCCCCTCCTCCTCCTCCTCCTCCTCCTCCATATATAGCTTCCCACTGCATCACATATGACAGGGAACAAAGGTAGACATGGTTTTAGAAATTAAACTTTTTTTTTATTGATATAGAATTATTCTGTTAACTGTCTTGTTATACTGTTTATTAAAGGTACTTTCAATTTTACTTGGTTACACTTTTACTTCAGATATATAAATATATAGTATATATATGAAGTAAAACTCTATACTTCATATATATATATATATATATATATATATATATATATATATGAAGTATATATGAAGTAAAACTCTATACTTCATATATATATATATATATATATATATATATATATAAAACTATATATATATATATATATATATATGAAGTAAAAGTGTAACCAAGTAAAATATGTAATAAGCAGGCTGTGCTGTGAATTTAATGCTACACAGTGGCTCCAGAAAAAGTAAAAATGATACTATGGGGAGAGGTGAGAAGGGGGTTGATCAAGAGATATAATAATATATATATATAATATATATATATATATATGTATGTATGTATGTATGTATATATATACAACCAGGCTCAAAGGCTGTAACATGAATGGGAGACCAGACGACTGTAAAAGTAATAAATAAACACTTTTTTTTATAGAATACATAAACCAAACTAAACAAACATTGAGAGTCAGTAATCAGTGATGTCAGCATGTGTGGATGTGTCAAAATGTGTAGGCCAAATAAAACAAAACAGTAGCCATGTCAGCAGACCTCCCCTTCCAGGTGCTGAGTCTTTATATCTGGAACGCCCACCAGGCTCAGGTGTGGCCAGAGAATGTCTAATATGAGGAGAACTGGCACTCGGGGTTAGTTCCGGGTTTCCGGACTGGTTGCAGTAATAATCTTTGACCATGCGGGGCGCTCGTAGGCGAGTCCAGAATGAATGGGAGCCAACGGGGTTTTATCCTCAGAATCCACTTTTCTCACGATGTAATTTTTTGTCAAGTAATTTGAAAGTTGCTATCAAAGGGTGGGGCTAAAATAATAAACTCAGCTGAATATTGCATTTTTTAAGGTCACGTATCTGTTCTAAAAGGTGTTCAAAAAATGCGATGACGTCACACTGTCAGAGGTACTGCTTTACGGCAGTTTCTGAATCACTTCGGCACTTCCTTTTATTAACATATAATAGTATAATATATATATATATATAATATAAATACAGTACGTATGTATGTATGTATGTATGTATGTTGTTACAACCAGGCTCAAAGGCTGTAACATGAATGGGAGACCAGACGACTGTAAAAGTAATAAATAAACACTTTTTTTTAAAGAATACATAAACCAAACTAAACAAACATTGAGAGTCAGTAATCAGTGATGTCAGCATGTGTGGATGTGTCAAAATGTGTAGGGCAAATAAAACAAAACAGTAGCCATGTCAGCAGACCTCCCCTTCCAGGTGCTGAGTCTTTATATCTGGAACGCCCACCAGGCTCAGGTGTGGCTAATCAGCTGATGAACAACACCTAAAACAAACAGGACACACACCCCTTGTGGAGGGGAGGGTTCATCACAGTGTGTATATATATATATGAATGAATACGAGTAATTTTTGTCAAGTAATTTGAAAGTTGCTATCAAAGGGTCGGCTTTATTGGCCATGTACATACATAGATACATATATACACAAAATTTTCCTTCTGCATTTAACCCATCCCCGGGGAGCAACTTGGGGTTAGGTGTCTCTTTCAAGGACACCCCGGCAGGTTGACTGTAGAGGCCAGGTTCGAACCACCAACCTTGTGTACATATATATATTTTTTTAAGATTATTGACTCAATGGTCACCCCCTCCCCCTGTCATTTTACTGATGCCTCACAAGAGATGTGTGAGCAGTTTTTAATCTTTTTTACAAATAGAGTTAAGGACATAAGGCAACAAATTCCCCCCCCAGACCGTATTTTACATGTCAGTAGGGATATTCTTAATTATTTTAGCAATTTTGAACCTGTATCGCTGTCCTTCTTAGCTGAAACTATATCCCATATGAAATCAACCATGTGCAGCCTTGATTTTATACCAACTAAATTTCTTAAAGAGGTGATTGATACAGTTGGGCCCAGTATTTTATTGATTATTAATAGCTCATTAGCAACAAACATGCTGTGATCCAACCTCTTTTAAAGAAACCTAACCTTGATCCCTCTGCTCTTAGCAATTTTAGGCCAAATTCTAAACTTCTGTTTTTAACAAAAGTTTTAGAGAAAGTGGGTTCAACCCAACTTTTAGCTTTTATGTGTCTTAATTATGTCTTCGAGAAGTTTCAGTCAGGTTTTAGAGCTTTACATAGTACATTAACTGCCCTCCTCAAGGTATCCAATGACTTCCTTTTAGCAGCTGACAGGGGGAGAGTTCAATTTAAGTTATTTTAGACCTAAGTGCAGCCTTTGATACAGTAGACTATGCCATTTTAATCGACCATCTTAAAACTAGGTTGGCATCCAGGACGCTGCACTTAGTTGGTTTTGTTCTTACCTTACAGAAAGAACCAACGCGGTCCCCATAGGTAATTACTTATCCTCTACATCTCATATTACCTGTGGTGTTCAATTTTAGGTGCAATTTTATTTTCCATATATATGCTCCCACTAGGTCAAGTCACAATGTCTCTTTTCATTGCTACGCAGACGACACACAGATATACCTTCTCTTGAGACCTGATGACCCAAGCAGCCTAGCTGCTGTTTTAGACTGTCTTAATGATATCAACTGTTGGATTTCACAAAACTTTCTTCAACTCAATAACTCAAAATCGGAAATCATATTATTAAGTCCCCTGAACCCCATCAGTCCCATTGAAAGTACCCTTGGTCCCCTGTCTGTTAACATAAAGTCCATTGCCAGAAACTTAGGAGTTGTATTTGACTCAGATTTAAGCTTCAAACCACACATCACAAAAGTTGTCCAGTCCTATTTCCTTCAAATCAGAACCATCTCTAAAATCAACCCGATACTCACTCACCCTGACCTGGAAAAATCATTCATGCATTTATCTTTTCAAGACTGGACTACTGTATATCCTTCCTCTCTGGCGTCAACCACAAGTCACTCTCTCGCCTCCAGTTCAGAACGCAGCAGCTAGGCTTCTTACTGGTTTTAACAGGCGACATCACATCACCTGGATCCTGGCTTCTCTTCACTGGCTCCCTGTTCGTTTTAGAATTGATTTTAAGATTTTACTGATCACTTTTTAAGCACGTCTGGGTCTGGCCACAACATATATAGTAGAAATGTTGAGCCCGTATGAGCCAGATCCAGCTGTAGATCCTCAGGTGGGGCCTTTCTGGCTTTTCCAAAGTCGAGGCTGAAAACTAAAGGTGATCGTGCTTTTGCCATCAGTAACCCTCGGCTTTGAAATGACCTGCCTGAGGAGATAAGGCTCGCAGAATCAGTAATCTCTTTTAAATCACTTCTTAAAACCCATTTTTACAGACTTTTATGTGATGTCGTCGCTTTAATTCTTTATTTTATAATTGGTTTTACTAAATTCTTTTACAAAATTCTTTTCTATATTATTCTACATGTATTTTATGTTTTTTTGCCTTGCTTTTCTGAGTTTTCTGTCAAAGCACTTTGTAAACTCTGTTTTTAAAAGGTGCCCTTTAAATAAAGTTATTATTACCATTATTATTATCCCTACTTTTCTATTTTCCACTGGGGCAGAAGCCCCTGATGCAACTTGATACAGAAGGTTGGCGCGTGGTTAGGTTTATGCAACAAAACTACTTGGTTATGGTAAGAAAAACAGGCTTAAAATAAGTACACCTGTAACGTAACGTCAGCTATGAACGTAACGTCACATGACTCAGTCAAGATATCTGGGTTAATATAAATATATCTTCCTGCCACTTTCACTGACATCATCTTTAAGTAACTTTTTCACATTAAATGTATTCTTTAATTTTTTTGCTAAGTCATGTTCTATTTATTATTTAGCTTTTTTTCTTCCTTTCTTTTTTTAAATTGATCTGAGAAGATCCGTTGTATGAATTTTTTTATTGTCACATCTGTTTAATTTCGATTAACTGGTTTTATGCTGTATGTGCATAAATAAAAAAAATGTAACTACAAAAAAAGACTAGCAGAGATTTGCTGATTTGAGAAGCTCAAGTGATTCAAATTATTAATTGTTAGTGGCCCCTGGAGTTCTCGCTATTCCTTACACCCAAACAAGCCCTGAGGGACCTTAGCTTTGCTAGCAGGGCTAAAAACCCAGCACTGTCAGATAAAAACAAGTCCTGCCCTTTGTATTATGCCATCCCATTGTGGCAGTCATTGCCCTGCATACCAGGCTGGCTGGACTTAGAGAGCAGACTGTCTATTGTCACAGCTCAGTGGCTAGAAAAGCTTTATTTGTAGCTCTAATCAAAAGAGGAATTTACAGAGGCTTAGGCCACTGTACTGCAATCAGCAGGAATCTGACAGAGGGCACAGCTTCATAGACTCTTTTCTTTGCAGAGCAATGCATACTCAGTTTATTTATCAAGCATCATGTCACGTCACGGTTTTACAAAGAAAAACTTGCAGTTTACTTATTAATAATTTTAACATTAGGTGAATAGGGTCAAAAGTTTTATTAATTAATATCATAATAAAACTTCCCAGTTGCTTACTTCAATTAAACCGATTGTTCTTTTTAGTACAAGTTTTCTGAAAATGTTATATTTAAATATCCCAAATATGTGATCCTTTACAAACATATCCGGCCAGAAATGTTAACATCGGATAAAGCCAGGTTAAAAAATGTTGTTTCATTATAATTGACATATTAGATTTAAAGATTTGAGAGGGGATTTGGGATATCTCTTTATATCACTCAATGATTCAGAAAATACTGTCAACAGCCATAGACATTTCTGCATGTTTTTAGTGATAAATGTTGTGTAAATCCGGCTATGAAAGATATAAGAGAATATTCAAAATTTAGATAAGAATTAAACCAAAAAGTTTAGTGTACGCAAGTGATTCTTAAGTGGAGATTTCTGGTTCAGAGTCTGAGAAAAAACGCATTGAGAGAAAACAGCCTTTAAAGTTATGTTTCGTAAAATTCCATACATTTTTGAAGACACTACAGGTGAATAAGGTGAATAAATCCACTAATAGATATCACCATGAAACGGTCCCAGTTGATTTCATACATTAAGACAATTCTTTTTTAGTATCAAAGGTTTTCTAAAATGTTATGTTTGAAATATGTAAATGACTCATTTTCTAATGGTAGCTTTTAGTGAATTAATGAGAAATCTACTGATGCAAATAGACAAGGTAGTATACACCTTTTGTGTGTATTTTGCTACCATTCAGCTGTGGAGGGTTCAGGGACTCTTTAATCATATCCACGTAGATCACTTTTTAATCAACATCCCACTTTGCTCAAAGTCAACCCCTCAGCGTCAAAACTGTAACATGCATACAGATTTCCAGAATATATATAAAACAGAATATAACAGATCACTAACAATAAACACTGAGTTTAGAATATGTCTGATTTGTGAAAAGGAACACCGAGGAGAGCTAACGTTAGCTAGGTCTCTTTATTGTTGTCAGGATGTGGCACCAATTGTCCAATTTTATACTGTTATGCCTCTATAAATCTGAACTTTTACGGTACTTGTTAGTTTTTTAGTCAACGTACTAAGTAAGCATTTGCACTTTGTTTAGCTACCGTTAGCTAGCAATATCTCTGCCGAGTGATTTTACAGCCTCTTCAGCTTAATCGCTGTCATGATGTGCATGTTAGCTAATACGATACGCTGCAATGAATGTAAATCAGAGGCAAAGTAGAATACAGTTAAATCCTTTATTAAGCTAACTCTGACAGGCCATATCATTGAGTCCGACCAGTTATTATCAGAGCCATAAATAAGTTCATTTGGTAATAATTGCAGTCTGGTTGGCGTTAAGTTTGGTCATGTATCAGGATTTGGCCATCTTGAGTTAGAAATACGCAGCTGCTGGTCAGAGCCCAAAAACAAGAGAACAAACGTTTAAATAATAAGTAACAGTCAACAGCAGAAAATGTGTTATTTTTTCTGGAAGCATTTTTCAGTCAAAGGTGAAAAAACATGTTTATGATTGGGTTGTTGGACTTGCAATTTTCAACCCGTTAACATCAGCAGAACTGGCACCAATGCAAAATTGGTCACGATAATCGTCACGATGAAGGTATGACACTTACTTATATATATCTTGATCAAACCCCCTTCTCACCTCTCCCCATAGTATCATTTTACTTTTTCTGTAGCCACTGTGTAGCATTAAATTCACAGCACAACCTGCTTATTCCTCCCTGTCTTCATGCTAACGTTACACTGGTTACAGAAAATGAGAGGAACAGAGGGGATGGTGGCCAATTCCCCTGTGCCATGAGACAACAGCCGGGAGGAGAGCGGACAGTCACTTCGGGGACCAAGGGGCCAGGGTTTGTGCTGGCTGAATTTAAGTTGCTACAGCTGCATGGTCCGTCTCCGGAGCTGGCACTCTCTCAACACAGTCTCACGGCAGTTTATGATTTGTTTAATGTACAGGGACACAAATTGTCCATATTTTTTCCTTGTTGCTCGAAACGACTTCTTTTCTGGATAAAAAAAGATCATAGTTGAGCTTAAATTAACTACGTCTAATTAGATTCAATCAACAAAACCACTTAGGTTTGGGAAAACCAACACAAAAGTTACGTTTTGGCAATAAAACCACAACACTTGTTGAATACTGCTCTCGCAGGTTAGATCTAAACTGTTCTTTCTTGATACTTTATTCCTGACCCATGAATAGTCGCATTAATGCGTGTAATTCGTGCGTCCACTACAAGAAGGGACCCTAAGTTACTTTCCATTGGCATTGTTTTCGTCCTGAGCGCCATAATAAAGACGGATTCCTGTCCATGTATACGAAACCAAAAGATTGCATTTTGTGACTATTTAATTTGTCAAGTAAAATAGCTGTGAAGTAAATGTTGACTAATAAAAATGTTTTCATCTGAAATGTACAGTACCAGTCAAAAGTTTGGACACACCTTCTCATTCAACTACTTTGAAGAATCTAAAATATAAAACATATTCTGGTTTCTGCATTTGTTTCTTTACCACATAATTCCATATGTGTTCCTTCATAGTTTGGATGTCTTCAATATTAATCTACAATGTAGAAAAAAAGAAAGAAAGAAAGAAAGAAAGAAAGAAAGAAAGAAAGAAAGAAAAACCATTGAATGAGAAAGTGTGTCCAAACTTTTGACTGGTGCTGTAGTTGTGTAGAAGTATAAATTCGCAAGGAATGGAAGTTTTCAAACTGCAGGTAGAGGACGAACATCTGAGAAAAACAGTACATCCAATAAAGATCCATAGAAAGTGATAGAAAACCAATCACTGCCATCATTATCCTTGCTGTTCACTCCCCCTGACATACGCCGAAAAACTTAGAATTTAATCAATTAAAAAGAGAGATGCACCAAGCCTGTTTAGATGCAGTTATCATTTTTTTGACCATTACACATAATGTAAGGCATCTAACTGTAATGAGCTCACAGTAATGGAGACTGTGAGGACTCGAAAAGCATGCAACCCTGACCTCTTGTGGCCGAGGGCAATATCATCATGCAGATTGCAATTCACAGAATTATTTTTCACCTGCTGGTGAATCAGTATACTGAGACAGCATTAAAAGAAGAGTGTAATTTGGATGATCTCTTCCACATGTCTGGGCTCTACCCTTGCTGATGATGGAGCTCCGGAGAACACACTGAAGTACTTTTATGAAAATGATCAGATTTGAAAATGTTCAAGTAGCAGTGTAATGCTAATGTTTTGATACAGAATTTGTTTTAAACATCAATTATTCATTCATGTAAAATCCCCGAGCACCGTGATAGTGCACAAGAAGAGGTGTGTGTCTTCAGAGAGATATATCGTCATCAAGTGGAGGTGGATATCTATACTCTCTTCAAACTGGGTGTATGTGTGTATGTGTGTGTGTCTCTGACCCTTGCCTGCAGAGGTTTTGTGTTGGAGCGGTGTTCTTGCTTTATTATTTTGTCTGTTCCGCTCCCGGATAAATATCTTTCACAAGTTTCAGGGACATTTACTTTAGCTTCTGACTCACAACCACATCTCTATGCCTGGTGTTACCATGGCAACGGGAAGGCCAATACCGCTGAGGTAGAAATGCACGGATGGAGATATGGTGATGCTATTGGAGTCTTTTGTCTTGAGTTTCCTCTATAGTGAGTTTATTATGTGGAGGTGATACAGGTCTCTGAATGCAGCACAGACACTAACTGAAGTCAGTCTGAGATGAGATCATTTCCATCAAACTACAGATTTCTGACGGAAGTCTTTATTTTAAGTCTGTATTTAATATTGTATGTGTACGGAGGAAGAGTTTTCAACTCCATACTGATTTCATTTTTTACCCACTAGACACAAGATGACGAAAACACATCAAATGTTACACAAAGAGAACAGTAATAGTACAATAATTGTTTGGGTTTTGCCTGCATTACCGCCGGTTTTCAACATCCTGTTGATATGTGTGTATATGGAGAGACATGGAGTTCACAAGGATATGGAACACTTTCATGGAACATTGGGAGCCTTAGTTCTGTTGGGGAAAATACAAAAGTCCATTTCATCGGCATCATTTTTTTCCCGAATTACCATTTGGTCTGAATATATTCTTAGTTTGTGCCACCAGAGTAACCATCATGTTAAGGGTGATGTAACCAATAGAGAAGGTCAGTGACATTTCAAGCAGATTTATAAACATTTATTCCTTGATGGACACTGGTGGTACTCGCTGGAACGCTTGACACGAAAGACTAATATGAACTGACACAGAGACAGGGGAACACAGGGATTAAATACACTGGGGAGGTGTCGGTGATTAGATACAGGTGGATCCAGACAGAAGGTGGGAAAACACACAAAGGCAGGAAGTGATCTGAAACAACCCGAAAATATAACAGGAAATAATGACATTTAAGAATAAAGTAAAACGCAACTTAAGGAACAGGATGAGACATAAAACAAAGTTTGAAGGGGATCTGGTGGTCTTTCTTTTTGCTTTAATACAGAGGTTCCCTTTCCTTGCACGCAAACTGGATTATCGCGATAGCATGAGATCTCGCTAGAATTTAGTTCACATATCAGATGAAAATATATCTTGTCAGGCTTCAAGTAATGCGTTAATGTCAAGCCACAACTGGTCACGGACCAATCAGCGTCCTTCACACACTGGGAGCTACTGGCGTTTTCTGCCAGTAGCTCCTGGTTTAGGTGTGTGAGACAACACGAGGAGGCGACTATTCGTTTGACTCCTAAAGAGGTTTGCACAGATGCTGTAATAGCTTCAGGTATACCAGAGCTGGAGGGTATTTCTTCACTGACAGAAAAGCTAACAACAGCACTGAAGGCTTTTCTTGATAGAAAAGATCTCTCTTTTCCTGACTAACTTTGGTATGAATTTGATTGACGGATGGTTAATCCAATCACAAGCCAAGACTTTTTTTTTAAAGTGCCTGCCAGTTTCAATAGCTTTTAAGATGGTTCTCGCATGTCAGGTTCAATATGATTAATAAAAAAAACACTAAATAACAATCAAATAATAGGCTATTTGTGTGGTTATGATTCTGAAATCTCTGAAAAATAAAAAAATTGGGGGGTTCAATAAGATGTGTTTTCGTTATAATGAGAGAGATCTATTATAAAAACTCAGATGTATTTGTTATTGTATAGTTGTAACACTGAAAAGGGTCATGCTGCCTTAATGTTCCTTTGGGCTTGTTGGAGGAACTTTTCCCTCTTCCACGACTGACACCGCACTATGTCACACAGGAGGAAATCAGAGGTGTTGAATCATGTAGCAGCCGAAAACACAGGACTTCACGGGTTTCACTCCACCGAACAGTCCAACAGCTCGTGGTGAGAAACACCTCTTCACCCAGACAGGAAGCTGCTGTGCTGTTTGATTTTGATAACTGGTCAACAACTGCTGCCTCATGCTGTTTGTGAGGAAGAATTCAAACACGCACAGTCCAGACCGGCTACTGCCTTTAAACAATGAAGACTAGGTAGATTTATGGCTGGACAGTGATTTTCTGTCGTGGTCTCAGTAGTATTTGATATTTGTTCTTACTGAAGTAGCTTATTACATGACAGATTGAAGCTACGTTGAGTTAAATAAATACATTTAACAATCTAATTATGTTAGTTTCAACGCTTTGTTGTTCTGGTTTACGGATTTAAAGTGTTATTGTCCTACTTTAGTGCTGTGTTTTTGGGTCAATGTCCCAGTCAAACTGCTTTGTAGTAGGACAAGTGCCACAAGATGACATGAGCTACATTTAAAGTATGGGAACCGTGCAACTCACAGAATTTTCCACGACAGGATTGAGGGCCCTGTTCTCGTGCTAGAGAACATGCGCCAACAGGCCCCAAACACCCAGGAAGTAGATGGCGCTTGTGCGCTTAGAATAGTGGTAATCCACAGCTGTTGGGAGGCCCTAACTGCCAAAACACAAGGCACTGTCCAAGGATGGGAAGAGTGGGCAGGTCTGGGATCAGCCATGGCCCTGCCACTGTCATCCAAATCGGATCTTGTGCACCCTGGATATTGTGAAGCACAATTCGAACCCTACATCAGGCACAGGGCCGTGGCACGTCTTCGACCTGTCCTAAAAGGGTAAAACATTCACCTTCAACTGCATTGACATAAAAGCCAGGCAGTTCCCTCTCCACTCAGCTTCCATCAACACTTCAGCCACAACAAAACAGAGAAACTGTGAACTTTCGGTTTCCTCGTCAGAGCCACCCACCCCCAGGATTGTCACAAGTGTCACAGTAAGTATCATCAACCCTCCCTAGAGAGGGCCAGGTTGCATTTCCCCCTGTGCCTGCTCCCTATGTGTCTGATCCTTCTCAGGTCAGTCCGTCATTCTTTTCATCCTTGCGTTCGTAGGCCTCACAATATCCCTACGCACACACATCCTTTCTTCCCACCATCCCTTCCTTTACCCTTCCTTCAGCCGTACAAAGCATCTCTGCTCTTCCAAACATGCCTCTGACAGCCAACACAAAAACCCAAGAGCCCAACCCAGTGGCTCAAGGGGCCCCACTGGCTAACCTAGTTGTCTCTTCTTAGCCTTCTACTTTATTTCCCTATAGTCTATCCTTTTCCCTCCTCGGCTGCTCCCTTTCCAGCTGCCTGCTTTCTGCACACCTACTCCCCTGTAGATGTGTCCATGCCATGCCCCCCCCATCTCCCAACCACACCTGCAGAGTGACTAGCAAGGCACCTGGGCACACCCGTTAGGGTAAATGATCGAGCCACTGCTCTAGAAAACCATTCGTGTAACTAGTTTGTTCACTTTCTCACAAATGTTCCCTCCACCATCTCACCTCCATGTCCGGCATTAACTGACTCCTGGCCCCTGAATCAGAAGTTCCTCACCAGTCAGACCATTTTCGGCCACAATATTCCACTAGCCCTACAGCTGGGAAACCTAGCAAACGTCCTTTGAGCCACTCTCTTGGCTAACTGACTGGAATTGTTACAAGGCATATAACACCACCTACCAGCTGCCCTTTCCCTCTTAATTGTATCACACACACTTATTTCATTCTGAAAATCCAATCCTCTATCATCCCAACTAGTTCTCATACTACCTTTTCACATATTGACACTTGGCCTCACTTTCTGATGCACTGAGTAGCCCAGCACACAGTCGAAAGTTTAGAAGGTTTAGAAAAAACGTCATGGTTAGGCTCACAATAACATCGTAATGTAAGATTTGTACGAAAAACCCGTCACAAACCTAAAAAAACGTAACAACTTCAACAATACTTTGGGAAGCAAACATCGGTCATAATTAGCCATCTCCTGGTTGAAAGTACTGTGTTTGTTTGACCCATCCGTCTGTTTTCTTCTGGTCTTTATACTGTGCGTTGGTATTTGACGCCCTCGGAATGAGAACGGGCTGATCATCCATACCTACTTTTTTTATCAAACTAGTAACTGGCAGCTAGTGTCCATCTACCCATATCAATTCATCCATCCTCACCATCCTATACTAATCAATTTATGTACATACTGTTAAAGCGTGATCATTGCTAGAGAAATCCAAGATGAGAAGAGGAGGTCGTATAACCCGTTGTTGTGCATGCTATAATCGCGGCTCGAATGGCTTGAAGAGATTCCGCTTAGAGTTGTGTCTGCAGAAACGTTTCCCCTGTATCCCCAGGATTAAACCCTAGTGTACAAACAAACATCAATGAGCTTTAGAGGTGTTAGTGGCTCTATTTTTGACCTTTTGACTGCAGCCAGGCAAGCTGTTCTCCCCCCTACTTCCATAATTTATGCTAAGCTAGGCTAACCACATCCTGACTCCAGCTCTTTATCTAACACACAGACATTAGATTTGAGAGCCATCTAAACATCTTCATTACAATTAAAGCGAACAATCATGTTTCCCAAAATGTTCAACCACTCCTTTGAATGGTAATTTAGATTTATTACAACTTGTGTCTTATTTTTGTTTCCGCCAATATTTGGACAACTTTTGGAAAAAGACCTGTCTGATGTGTGACTGATAGTTACAAGCAAATTATGCTGGTCCCTTAAAGAAACTGATATTTAAGGGAAAAATCAAGAGTGTAAGAGGTCAAAGATGACCTGTTACTGAGGATGTTTAGGGGAACCCTCACTGTGGAGGACCTCCACTGAGGAGGATGATAGTCCAACAACAACAACAGTTTCTTTCATTTTAACACGTGCAGAATGTGTTTGATAGTGACCTTTTATGGGGTCACACACTGAAATAGCCAGCGTAGCATGCAGCAGAAGCGAAGTCCTGCTGCTCGACATCCGGCAGGGACGTCCGTGTGATCTTGTCTAGATTCAGCATGCAGGGAAAACCACTCCATATTGCAGGAGAGGAAATGACAAAATGCTTTTAGGTGCCTTGCAGGACGTCTGAACGACACACTGCGTCAGAGCAACACAAAGGAAACGTGGGAAGTCAAGCAGGTGACTGTCTGATGCATCATTTATTAGTGAGTCTCACAATAATGGAAAGTCACCGTTATCTTCCTCAAATATGCGACAGGATAAACAGGGGAGGCGGATGTGAACCGAAAAGGGAATTATCTTCGTCGGTCAAAAATTGTATGTAGTCGGCAAGTCTTCGGAGCAAATGATACCACACTCCTATGTGCTTAATTGTTGACAAAATTACTATTCTGTTTTATTCTAAGTAATAAGTAGAAGTTTATTACTCAAACCTTTTACCTTTAATACTGTAAGTACTATAATAACACCCTGTAATCCCATGGCCTTCCCTCCAGCACAATCATTAAATAAACGATGAAGACAGATACCGTTTTTGACGATTCAATGACCTGTTCCATAGTGCCATCCATCAAACATTTTATCCCCCTGCCAGCAGGACTCTAAGAATAGCTAACTCATCAGTGCGTTGTGTATTTTGTAAAGTCCTTTCAAAGACCGTTGGGTAATTTACGGACTGCTCTATACTGTTTGTAGGTCAGTCTCATTTCAAAACATATTTCCATATTTATTTTTAGTTCTTTTAGTCAAGTGTATTTTAATAATTCATTTTTTAGAGCACTATCCCTCAACAAAGCATGTTCTTTGAAGGCAGCTTATTGTTCATGATGTCGTATTTCTGATAGCAGCATATCAGTAAGTCTATCACCGTCCACCTCCACCAGCGTCATCTGAATCAGTGTCAAGGCTGCCTTTTCACACACTTTTGTTTGGTAGAGATAATTTTTGTGTTCCATTTGATTCAACCCTTTCATTTACTCGGCACACAGGTCGGTCTCAGTCTCAATGTATTATTTAAGCCTATAGTTGTCCTGCCAACGAGAATAACATTAACTTTATGACAGCTAATGCTCTGTGACTTTGCAGTTGTAAACATTTCTGTTGCTGCTCCACAAACAACATTTAGCCCAGTTATAGTTATAATATTCTACTCTAATCCACCTCTAAATTTAAAGACAACCAGGTTGACATAAAAAATGTATTGCTAAATACATACTTCAATAATAACATTGCACATTTGGCTCAAATTGTGCAAGCCTACTTCTCATCCATGTGATGTATGTTTAAGTGTTTAAATGTTTTTTGACAAGTTTGGTATTTACTTGTATTTGATGCTGTAACAAAGGGGTGGGATGTTGCGATTGACAGCTGCTCTGAGTGAATTTAGTCAAACTAAGACGCTCTAGGTTCCCCTCTAGCGTCAGTTTTTGACGTTTCAGTTTTTTCACTTGTTACATAGTGTCTTTTCAAAATAAACTTCCAAAGTAGTTTCACTTAGTTTTAGGATTACTTGGTTGCGCTTAGGAAACAAAACTACTCAGTTAGGCTCAGGCTACAAAACTACTTGGTTAAGATTGGGCAGCAAAACATAGTGTCTTCTCAAAATAAACTGCTGTGTTCACAGGAAACGTGCAGTCACACTGTCTTTTTAAAAAGAGTTAAATAAAAATAGTTTTTAGGATAACTTGGTTAGGCTTAGACAATAAAATGTTAATTGATAACTTGTGTTTGGGTTAAAATGAGTGCCTTTGTTACATTTGGGTTAAAATGAGTGCCTTTGTTACGTATAACTATACTTGTTACGTAACTTACGTATGCATTGTTAGTCAAGTAGTAAACTACCTTACAAAAGTAAGGTAAAATAAGTTAAAGTCGATTTGGTTTCACAGGGGACACGTACAGCAGTCTGCTAAGTGAAATACCTCTGTAGGACACAATCATCCACCCTGATATCCTCCCTAGGCAGACCTTGTGGCTCTTTATACATCAGTTTACATCAGAGCTTCTAATACTGATGAGGATGTGTTTACATAGGACTTAGTTGTAAGCCGAGTTGGTCTCATACAGAGGCTAAAGGGTGCCTCGCTGTCAGACGCTGAGTGGGCCTCCGACGGAGCGTCAGTATTGGACAAACTGACGAGACGGTCGGATGGGACCTGCTTTTCAGCTCTGCACTACTTAGCTGAACTATTTCGCCACGTGAACAATCCCTGCCTTTACAGTATCAGCTCTAATAACTCCACTTTCATATCATAATTAGCTGTGTACAAGAAAGAACAAGAACAAGAAAGAAGTCATTACAAAGTAACATGCAGAATATTAAAAACAATTTCCCTTGCCTATCCGGATCGCCACCGCCTCGTGAGTCTGTCTACTCAATGGGGCGAAAATGTATGAAATCATCCTCCACCCATCAAGGAAGTTTATTTATGGTGGTGATGGCAGATATTCTCAACGGCTGCTATGGTTACCTTCACACCAGATACAGTGAAGAGCTCAGGTTGGCGGTGTTGTTGTCGCTTGTACGCTCACCTCACTTTTGTCTCATAACAGATCTTGTTCATTGGTGGAGGTGTGAGGCGTCACCGAGGAGTCAGTGGGTGGGGGGATGGCGGGGAGCTGTGTGTGTGTGTGTGATGATGATGATGATGATGCATGGAAAAGCCTAAGGAGAGTTTACCTATCACTCACACTGTCAGCCACTCGGTGGTGTGTGTGTGTGTGTGTGTGTGTGTTTCTAGACATAGAGGAGCATGTCGCCGAACCAGAGCAAGGAAATGGAAAGACGATGAGGACGGTGACGATTTCATGGCCATTGAACACAAGACAAACAATACAAGGCTACTATCTGGTTTTGTGTGTAATTGTGCTGTAAATCATGACACATAAGATAACGCCAGGCTTTACAGTATGTGTGTGTGTGTGTGTGTGTGTGTGTGTGTGTGTGTGTGTGTGTGTGTGTGTGTGTGTGTGTGTGTGTGTGTGTGTGTGTGTGTGTGTGTGTGTGTGTGTGTGTTGTGTGTGTGTGTGTGTCAGGTCCAACTACATGTGGGAGTATTAAGCTTGGCTTCTGTGTGAGATGCAGGTCTCCAGGTTACTAGGGAATGTAAATGCAAACAAGGCTGCTCAAACAGGAAGGGGGAGAGTTTATGAAACCCAAGGTGACACACATCGTTGAGTATTGTGTATGTGTGTGTGTGAGAGAGAGAGCGAGAGAGAGAGAGAGAATGATATTTCATTGGTCAATATGGCCGTACATACGTATCAGCCATTGTGTATGATGGTTTAGGACTGTTTGGGGACACCGAGGTGTTTTCACACTTTCACACTGTTTGGTCCGGTTCAAACAAGCTGTGTGTTTGCCTGTTTAGTTCGCTTCGCTTGGGATCAGGTGCAGACCAAACAACAGGACCAAGACCGAGGGTGCGGGTCTCAGCCTGCTTTGACTCGCTAGTTGACAGTATGCATGTCACAATTTTGACACGCCGCCTCGACACACTGAAAACCAACGCTAGACGGGTCCCTAGATCGTCAATCTCCCTGACCCACAGTGTGAGAAATAAGGAGGCTGTGGTGGGTAAGAGAAGCCTTGATTGACACTTCAGACCCCCTCATAGCCTCAACAGCAGCATTTTAGGGGGTTCTCTCAAATCATTAGACAAATATTTGTCATTTGCAATTGTCACTACAATGTCTTCCCAGCTGTTTTCATTATTCAAACCGAAAAACATTTATTCACAAATATGAATAGTCAATCAAAATCCAACTTATATGGCAGGAAACTAAAAGAAAAACCTGTTGAATTATGAAGTTGTATGAGTGGCTATTTTGTTAACAATATAAGCCTTAGTGATATGTGTGCAGCCTAGCTGCCTCGGCTTGCATCCATGAAATATTGTTTATTGCTTATTGAGTCTGTGTAAGAGCATCATAGCGGAACACCTGGGTTGGGGTGTTGGACGGGAAACGTCCAGTTTCTCAATGAGTTCTAATTTGTTTTATACTATTTTTTTATTTATTTTGCTAGACGTGGAGACGTTTTGTCAATCTATAAATACTCAATGCACTTTGTGAAAGCAGTTTGTGTTTACTTACACTGGTACATACTCGGAGCTCAGTTCCAACGATGACAATGGTTTGTAAATCATCCTATTCATGCTGATGACTTCTATTAAAGAAAAAAATATGTGGGCAGCTGATGCATTCATCAGCTATTTTGAACAAGAATTCAAAACCTAGCAGAGATAAAAAAAAATATATTTTACTTTTTTGACTTCAGTATATAAAAAGTATTTCTCATATCATCACAGATGCCACTGAGAGTGAATAATCCTGTGTTTTGGATGTTGTCATCGTACCGTCAGTGATGTGTTTGAGTTTCTAACACCTTTCCGATCCTGTCTGAAGATCTGTGCGCCGCCTTTAAAGAGGTTTTTAAGACCGCCGGTACACAATAACCTTTTGTTTGGTTCATAATACGTACCTGCAATCACAAATATGTAGGATATTATTATAGACATCTTACATGGAAATACTATTTTCAGAAAATTGTTTGTCTAGCATCTTGTGGTTGACCTGCCAAGTAGCCTCCTAGCTACTGCAGTACTGCCAGGCTGGTACTAAAAAGGTCAGTTTTAGCCAGAAAATAATATGAATAGGGGGGTTGACAAACCAGGCCCAAATTTTGTCAACACACTGAAGCTATTTTTTAACATAATCCATTCTAAAAACTGCCAATTGGGCTGAAAATGGCCCAATCTGGCAAATTTCCTCCCCAGATCCAGTTGTTCTTGGCATGTTGTCTCAACTAATCAGGGGCCACCAAAAAGGCTTGCAGAACTTCTTAATTAGTCAATGCACGTATTTCTAAAATTTGTGAGTTCCTTAGTAACAACTAAAACAGCATTGTGCATGATATACTGTAGATATCCTTGCTCAGGACATTTCTGTTGTATAACACTCTGATTGGATCTATTATGTGTGTGTCTCTCCTCCAAGAATGCCATTACTCTGGTCTGACGTTCCTACAGTAGTAGACTTCTACTGTGTCTGTCCCATGATGCATGTTTTTGACGTAGAATTGGTTCACTTTGACTGATATGTAAAACCCTTCTGTGTCAATAAAAAATATACTGGCCCACTGGATCGGTCAAACTTGTGTGTGTGTGTGTGTGTGTGTGTGTGTGTGTGTGTGTGTGTGTGTGTGTGTGTGTGTGTGTGTGTGTGTGTGTGTGTGTGTGTCAGTGTGTATGATGAGTGGATTAATCATTTATTGAAAATACGGCAGAAACAAACAGCCTCGTCCTTCAGGAGGTGAGCAGAAACATCAGTGTCTTATTTAGTTTGCTGGACTGGAAGCTGTTTCAGGTGGCGGGTGATCAGAGATCCTCCTCTTCAACGTGTCATCTGAGTTGAAGACGGCAGTTAAACACTGAATAACCTGAGTCAAATACAAGAGAAAGATTTAGCAAGTGTTAATGTCTAAAACCAACCCAAGATAACCGCTTCAAAAATATAAAAATACTGATTTATGTCCCAGATAAGTCGGTAAACTAAACGTCGTGTGTGGGTCAAGTACATCATCCCAATTTCACTGAGGTGTACTCACTTTATCAAGCAAACCACACATCAGCTGCTTAATTACAGCTGTATGAACTCGAAATAAACATATTTGCTGTGATATAATTGCAATAAACAGATAAAAAGGATGCCTAAGTAACTAATTGATAATGCAGATTCAATCCATCAACACATAATTTAGACATAGAAACCGCAGCAGCGTTATTGTTTATAACATAGATAGTCTATGGTTTATACACATACATTTATACACAGTTTCATCCAAATACAAATACAAATATGAAGTACTATCGTATAACTTTTGGTGACCACGGACTGCTACTCCTCCAATTCTGATTCAACAACATCTGGACTTCTGTGACGACATGAGTAGAATCCCAACGCTGATAAGCTTCACTACACAGTGTCACCAAAGCTTCTTGTTCAAGTTTAATATTCCATCTCGTGCTAATACACAAATGATGTGATTTGCATATTCCCATCCTTAGTGTCTTTGTATTGACTTGGCTACTAATCATGCAGCGTCGAGAGTTCCTTGTTTAGTGTGAACACACCTTAAGTCGTCATAGTAGCGGTGAAGGTGAAGAGATTGCTACCGTTCATCTTTGCATTAAAGGATATGTATTATTCTATATTTGTCTTATTATTTTTAAATCCCATGAACAGACCCAAAAAACCCCAATCTTAGTCTCTCAAAACCATTGGTTTTTACTAGGACATAAAAAAACACACAAATATATAGTTTTTATTATGAGTAATTTTCTAAAACAGCTGGTCACTATAGTTTTTATCAAACTTCACTCAAATAAGAGGAAGTACTGCATTTGTTAGGGACTATTTTCAGCTGTGGATTAATCAACATTTTGTGCTCTAGTGAGTATTTGTAACAGCAGGACAATGTATGTAAGATTTGGGTACAACAAGCTACAGTGTGTGTGTTGATGGTAATGAAGGAACATGTCACCCAGTGCAACAGAGTGGCTCACTGATGTGTTTTTAATGGAGCTCTATAGCACAGAGGAAGAAGATCTGTCAGGCTTTGAAACTAGTATATAGTGTAGCCATACTTTTAACATGGTCTATCTGAGACTCAGTGATTCATATGTACATTATTACACTCTTGTGTTTTACTGTAACATTAGCCATAGAAACTATTAGCATCCCAAAGGAGGAGAGTTTGCATGCTATGTGATTTAAATGAGATTAATACTGGCTGATTTAATGTTTGAAATGACTGTACTGTTTAGGAAAAATGTCCTTGATACTCGCAGTTTTCTTTTGGCTGATGATTCTCTATAGCCCGTTTCCCAGTGGACCAAAAAATACACTAACACTCACTAACATCTGGCTTCACCTTCAGTAGGAAAGGTTACAATCATTTAACATTTAAATAACTCTCTTTATCGGCTCCGGCTTCAATCGGCAGTGATGGAAACATGACATCCGAAGTCAAAGTATTATAAATAGAATCTACAGGGGTTTGGACAATTATCCTAATTGCAAACCCTGTTTTGGTCAAACTAAACCCTTAATTCACAGTGTAAGATGTGGAAAAGAAACAGCTGATATATGGGCTCCTCAAAGCAACCAGACTCCATTGACAGAAACAGTCATTTAATCCCTCTGTGATCATTGTAAATCACACTTAATTTAACCTTTGTTGATCCAACAATCACCATCTCTGGCTTGAGAGTTTGAAATAGAGACTGAGAAGTAACAGATGTATTCTCAAAACATCCTAAGGCTGAAAGTCCCCCCTTAGTGGCTGAGTTAGAATAATGACAGTAGGGTTGGTATTAGTCCTAACTTTACGACTAAAGTGTTTGGTGTAAGAGTTATTTGAAAAGCGTTTTAGCTCTAAAAGAATCTCCCCAGTCTGAGTAAAGGTAGTCCACAGGACTGGTGTGGCTCATTTTGTTAGAAATGATGACCTTTTATCAGCACATTTTGATATGGGGAGTTAGAAATCAGCTCAACAACAAATGGAAACAATTCGGTTAGACCGGAGTATAGTTTGCAGCTCTACTATAAGGACTGTGCAGTGCTGAATCACTTGAAATTGAAATAGCAAGTCAGCAGGTCATACAGTTGGATACAGTTGGTCATACACTTAAATTTGTTTATCGAAAAGAACTGGAAACCAGGGTGATGAGAGACTGAACCAAAACAGTGAGTTTACAAGAGGAGTTTGGCTGGGCACTCGTCTTCCTCATTCCCACAGTACCGTCCATGGCTAAAAACTGTGAAACCCCTGAGAGAAGGATGAGGAGGAAGGTTAAATGACATATGTAAAGTGGAAAATGATGACATGAACGCCTTTTACTCATGAGGTCACCCCTTTTGTAAAATGTGTTGAAGATGAATGTGTTCCATCTACATCAGCTAAACAGTCAACGGTTATTCAGCACTTTTTCATGAATAGGTTAGCTACTGGCTACTAGACTAATAGATGTTCTGCAGCAAGCCTGTCGCACACACCGAAGGAACCGGAGTCTCCTCAGAAAGACCAGTTCACTCTGTCCCTCCCTGGGGAAGGAGTCAGCCGTCCCTCCATGTGGACCCCCGAGGTGCTCGTCGACCCTGCCCACCTCCTACCCCTCCTGGATGACAACAAGAGCAGAAGTGAAGAGGTGTTTGCTTTTGTCCTAAACGTGATTCATGCTTCATCAAGGTCAGTGTGTGTTTGCACCAAAAATAGCACTGCTTTTAAAAAGAAAAAAAGAGAAAAACAAGGAGCTGCGTTGGCGTGGGCGTGTTGCTAACAGTGCTGATGAAGACGCCGTGGTTTGACGAATGCATTGATTGTTTAAAAGGTCATTGCATATTGGTAACGTCACAGCAGAAAGTTGGCGACAATAAGCAAGCTGGGTTAGCATTGAGAATATTCCACTGTCACAGCTGAACCTGTGAGATAAGTAATTCACACGATCACAATTATTATCCTGAGATACTGAAGTTATTTTATCTTCATTGTCTCTTTATTTACCTCAGCTGCAGACATGTCTTTATTTGAAACGTCGCTTTTTATTGCTCTGTTTTATATTTCATCCTATTTTAGTTAGAACTATTCAATTCCATCAACACAACAACAGAGTGATGTCACACTCATCATCTTCAACGTCAGTGTCTATTAATGGACCTCAGCTGTTCATCCGTTCCATACCTCTCCATTAAGCTTGTGGAACAAGGAAGTGAGGGTGTTTATTTTTCCTGTGCAGGCTTGTGCTGATACAGGTCAGTACATCTGTTAATGGGAGAGTTCAACATCTTAGGATACTGAACCAGCATTTGTGCTCTTGATGAGAGTGAGATAAGAAGATCATTGCATCACTATTTCTTGGCTGGGGTTACTTCCTAAAGTCTCTGCCTGTAGCCTGGCAACGTCGTGATGACAACACGTCAGGAAATAATTGCTCTTTACATGGACATGTTTTGAGATGTGAGTATAGATGTGTAAAAGAACCCTTAAATTCCTACAAGAGACTGACTGAAAGCGTTGTTTTGCATGTCTCTTTGTGGTTGTTTGGCATCTCTTTTAATTATTTAGCATTTATTGTGGTTTGTGTTTTACGGTCCCTGTGGTTCTGATTTTGGTTATTTTGCATTGCTTTTGCTCAATTATGTCTCTTTGTGGTTGTTTGGCATCTCCTTTTAGTTGTTTAGCATTTATTTTGGACAATTTTTTGTTGCTTTGTGATCATTTAGCATTGCTTTTTGGTCAATTTATATCATTTGGTGGTTGTACGGTTTCTCCTAATGGGAATTATGTGTATCTTTGTGGTGGTTTAACATCACTTTTGTTCCGTTCATGTGTCTTTGTGGTTATTTAACTGCTCTTTGTGGTTGTTTAGCATCCACTTTGGTCAATTGATGTCTCTTTGTGGCCATTATGTGTCTCTTTTAGGTTGTTTTACCATTTCGTTCTGGTTGTTTGATCTACTTTCCAACAAAATAATGTAGCATCAAACACAGCCTTTGTGCCTGGTAGGTTGAGGCATTAATCCACTGCCTTTTCTAGTTTGGTATGTGCACCACACATTCTCATACATGTTATCTTGTGTTTGTGGATGGGGGGTCAAACAGCAGGATGATCTGGCCATAGTACCTCATATGAAATTTGTCTGTCTGTACACCTATACAGCGTGACCTTAAGGACAATCTCATATATTTAACCTCTCGTCCATCGCATTACAGGTGAAAGATAATCACTGGATCAATGGATGATAAAAGACAGAAGTGTGTAAATATAAGAGTCTAACACATAAAGAGCCAATAAATCAATGCTGCCTGTCGCACCGTGCTTCAGCCAAGGCTACTATGAGCGTCAGATCGAGACAATGATGGAAGAAAGTGAGAGGACCACGGAAAGACATCCCACTCCAGGTTGCTTAGGAACCTTTTGGGCAAAGTGACAAAAGCTCATTGAGAAGGAGATAACGTGATGCTCAAACACTTAGAGGTCGAGCCCTTGTAGAGGGCCACAGACGAGATAAACAAAAACACATAAACACAGCTTCTTCATCATATTTCAATATGAATAAAGGAAACACGAAGCACATTTTGTCACCGCTCATACAATATGTCCCGAACACAAGGTCGGCAGCAACAAGGTCGGCAGCAACAAGTTCTGCGATTCCGCCTCGTTTCTTTTTTCATTGATTCTTTTGAGTCTAAAGAACTGAGTTTTAAACACAGCTAGAGCATTACAATTACCAATTTGTAATTAAATTTTTTTTTTTGATCCCATTTCTGAGTCAATGAATGATTTCTCATTTATATCTATACATGTGATTTACAAATGGTATGACTGATTTTAAATATAATTCACATTTCTTTCTGTTCATAGCTGACCTCAAGAATGATTTGGTCATCAGTTGTTTGCATTAGGTGCGTACACTGCAATGGATTTGTTACTTTGGTTATTAGTGTTTTTTGTTTTTATGGAGCATAGCATTAGTTCAGAAAAAGCACCTCACAGTTACATCAGCGGTTTCAATCACTCCTCTCATTCGTTAGCCGTGCAGTAAGCAGCTGAATACTTGACATCCAGTTATTTATGAAGGTTTACAGTGTGGAAATTATAACCTTGTGACTATTGCTCTACCTCTTCCTCCACCATCACAACCACCTCATGTGTTGTATTATTGATTATTTCATTAAATAAATGAGTTGATAGATATTAAAGTCTTGTGTACTGTCACCATGACGTCACCTATCGGTTTGTGGACTACCGTTTTGAAGCCTGGTGCAGCATTTTGGCCGTCGCCATCTTGTTTTTTTGGGAATCTGGAAGAGACCATATTTGGACGAGAGGGTGGAGCTGGAGAAAAGCGAGGCCCAGCAGGGGCAGGCACTGTTAGCACGATAAAAGCTAAGTTAGCAGCTAATGCTGCAATAGTTAGCAAGCTTGGTTATCAAGGTGCATCCACAAATTCATGCTGTGATTTTAATTCGGAGGCCAATTCACAAGTTTGTTTGTATTACTTACCAGAAAATAATTAATAGTTGACTCCTTCGATTTTCTTTTAGCAGAGCCAACTGCGGTACAACACCGCTGTTTCGACCTGCACTAAATATAATGTAAACAGGTGATTTATATAAAAATTCAGCCCCTGTATAAATGAAGAGGGAAATTAGCTGTGGAGCCCAACCTCGTAAACTTTTCTGCTGTAAAATCGGGCATTTTACCATGGGCCTCTACGGGGATTGATTTGCTTTTGGAGTCAGCCTCAAGTCGCCGTTCAAGGAAGCGCATCCCTGGAGGTTGCTGCTTGGAACACTTACGTATGATCATTCTTCATCAGAGGTAACCATACCTATACAAAGAATGTCACTGCAAGAAGTCCAGTCTATTCAGCTAAAAAGTCTGTCAGGATGACATGCTGGTAAAAACAAAAAGGGAAAAAAAGAACAGTTATATATTCCAGCATCTTTGTGTCAGGTTAGGAAAAAAAAGCAAAGAAAGATGTCCAGAGTAGAACCAGGATTTCCCCGAAACCCCCCCCCAGAAATGCTGAAGAAGTATACCACGGTCACCATAGTAACTATTATGTTCTACTCTCTATCATTCCAGTACCTACCCATGAGGGTTACTTTGTGATTTTTTTTGTCTTGCATTGTAAGGAGGCACTGCATTGAAAATGTTCAGGGTCAGTTCTTCTCTACGCAGGGAGAAAGCTTACCGACTGCTGTGAAATAACAAAAGAGCTTGTCGATACAACTCAGGCTTTGAATCGACAAACTGTAGCCGTCATATGTCCACGGGCCAGGAAGTGATTAGTCACATCACACACAATTGGGTTTAAAAGGCGACAGAAAAACAGGAACTTCTGGCTGTAAAAAGAAAAAAGATTTTGTGAAGAGTTTTAAGGTTTCCTGAGTAAGATGCCCTTTACAGATTGTCCTCCCAGGAGGAACGACTGTCTGACTAGCAGCCAAACAAATTCTGGCTTTTGCCCGTCAGGTGATGTCCATATAGAGTGATAGAGAGTAGAGTCCTCAGAGGAAGGACAGTGAGGTGGATATACAGATCAACAACAACATTTAGACTTTCTCACCAGAGAGGCAATCTTGATTTCTTTTAACCACCATGGTTCCACCATTGTTCCATCCAATTCAATTTATTTTGTATAGCCCAAAATCACAAATTACAAATGTGCCTCAGAGGGCTTTAACAAGCTGTACACACAGGAAAAACTCCCCTAAAAAAACCTTTAACAGGGTGAAAAAAGGAAGAAATCGATGGGGGAGCGACAGAGGAGGGATCCTTCTCCCAGGATGGACAGAATGCAATAGATGTCATGTGTACAGAATGAACAACATAACAGAGATACAACACATTCAATGTCAGTGTGGTGAGTCCAGGTCAGGTCCTCACTGATATGAACCCAGAGGAGCCTGAAGCTTTTGACTCTCTCCATAGTAGTCCAATTGATGGACATGGGGGCATGTCCTTCTCTGTGTCACTAACTGTAGTTCCCAATCAGCTCCTTAGTTATTCTGACGTTAAAAATATTTCTGTTGTAAGCCAGCAGATATTCAGGCCAAGACCTTTCCTACACGCTTGGCAACTTGAGATGCGAAACTGGAGTGAGAGTTGAGAGACGGCGTGTTCGACCGCGTTGTTTCTCAAGTAGCCAGTTTACAAGCAATAAAAATTGGTTCATTAATTGCATTTCAGCAAATGCTCCTTTTCTCTACAGACGGACTGTTCACCTGCACTCAAGCAAAGCCTACGCAAACTTTATTGGTTAATACTATTCAGACAACAAATGGAAAACCAGAACGCTTCAGATACCAAAATCCTGTTCCGTTGAATGTAGAACCTGTTTATGTAGATAAGATCGGGGCTATCTTGCTCTGGACCAGAGTGTTGGACGTACTAACAGAGAGACTGTACTCGTGACTTAAATCCTTGTGCTTAAGCCCTGCCACCAGCATGTGAATACTGCAGTTTGGCTATGTGAGTGTTCTGTGTGTTGAAAGGATGTATTTTAATTAGAGAAAGCGTCAGCCCCCTGAGTATTGCACGGCAGCACCTTCAACCAACTAGAGGAACATAGCGCCGTCACAGTGTAGTAAGTGATGACATGTTGAACACAGTTGTCATGGTAATTACAGAGATGACTTTTTATCTCCAAGTGAAAAGTGAAGTGAAAACCAGCTGAAAAGAAAAGTGCAAATAGAATCAAATATCACATTGTTAACAGGAGTGTAATGTCACTTTTAACATCAGCAAACCAAGAAATGATTTCTTATCTTGGTGGAAGAAATATCAAAAGCAATCAAAAGGAAACACGTGCTGTCATACCAGAGTGAAAAGCACTCGTGGACTGCATCGGTGTAGCTCCAGTCAGTCGCACGCCCAAGGTTTCTCTTCATCCGTCAACTAAAACATAGATAAGTAGGCCCCACAGTGTAGCCTTGGTCTATCAATGAGCTTCGTCCTTGAAATGGGAGAAGGCCCCCGATTGTCATGTGTGGATCATTTCACCAGGGGCCCTCCCACAGAGCACTCGCTGACCTCGCTCGCTGCTTATATCAAACACAAAGTGGCCTGAAGGCATTCACCGACCGCACAACACCGCACAAATGCAATGATGACACACGGTAGGTGTAGATTTGCCCGATATTGGCGAGGGAGGAGTGAGCGTATTCCACTCAGATCAAGAAACCATTAGTACCCGACACATGTGGTGCATCATTGTCGCTGTTGGGTGAAAACCTTGCACTTGCTTTTGGATCAACATGAAACTCTTCTGGTTGCATCATCACCCAAACAAAGAGGCGCTGAACTATATAAAACTGCGCCTCAGGAAAAAGTCAACGGTACAAGGCCAGGTTTAGCAAAACAGTCAACATCCCTCTTGAGTTCCGAGAAGCATTGTGCTTAAGGGGCAAGCATGCTTCATAGTTTTGGCTTGGATCGTTAAGCAATGTCCGAAATTTCCTTCACATGGCCTCAAAGCAGGGGTAATCACGCCCAATTAATATAGTGATTGGTCAGGTGTGCAAAGGTATGAAAGTAGGCGGGGGTTAAAATTCAAGCTCTTCACAGAACTACTTACTGCCATTGCAACATTTTGAATAACTTTGAGGGACTGTCAGAAAGTGTGCAGCGTAATTCATTGCATCGAGACTTCACTCCACCTTCGAGTGTTGCCGTTTGGAAAAGATACTGTTAAAAAGCACTTGTCTTTAAATGTAATAAGTTAAGCATACTAAGGCCTTTAAGCAAACCCTCTGACTTATCACCAACACTAAAGTTCCCTTGGGTTCAGTGGAGCATTTTGGCTCATCTTTTGGTTTTACAGCCCGTGACTCTACTGTTTTGGTTCAGTCTCAGCGCTGTCGTTAACCACCCGCAGCAGGAAGCTGTTTTTAGTGAGAAATCTTTAATAACCAGGCAGCGACCTCAGGGTCTAAAAGCCAATGCTGAAGTGTCTTAAACCTGCATTCTCTCTAATGAGAATGCAGGTTGTAAGAAATAAGTCTTAAAGACCTAAACAATGTAAACAGGGGCGGTCCTAGGGGGGACCACAGGGGGTCGGTTGCCCCATAACGTTAAGCCAGGACCCTCCCTTCCTTCCTCAATACAGCAAGATGTTTATTTAGTAAATGATGGTCCCATTTAGAGTCAAATAGACCATAAAGCAGGGTATGCTTTAGGGCGTGGCTACCTTTTTGATTGACAGTTTTGCTACTACAGCCTTGTCCAGTCTGGGAGTTGTCTGTGTTTTTCTCTTACAACTTTAACCCTTTCACGGTGTGAAACTTCAACATTTTTGAACCCTAAAAATGTATTGTTCTGCTTAAGGTTGTACTTAGTTCATCGTGTCACTCCTGGTTGCAAAAAAACCCCAAAATGGCAACGGCCTAAATGCTGAACTCGAGGCTTCAAAACCGAAGTCCACAAACCAATGGGTGACTCAGGAATCGTTATATATATATATATATATATATATATATATCGTTAATAGTGGACTTGAATTCATCAGGGCGACACAAACGCTACAGATAAATGATCATGCTACTCCAAAACAGCTAGGTGTGACAATAGTCCCCTGTTTGTTATATGAACTACAAAGTTAACTCATTTATTTGTGATAATGTCGGTGTTGTGTTCAAAGGTTTTTCCACTACACTCATGTAGCCGAAAAAAAGAAAAGGTGTGGGCTGAGGGCCACCAAACCAGCCTTATAATGACTGCATAAGTATCATTTATTTTTTAATCATAGATCATGGTCTTCTATTTAATTCTAAGTCTCTCTTGTAGGTTACACTTTCTTCTCAGTCTCAGTGAAAAAGAGACTTTGTTCATTGATGTCAGTGTGTTGTTGTTGTTGTTTTTTTACAGCACAGGTTTTGGCCCCCGAGAGATGGAATGATGATGGTGATGATGGTGATGGTGATGATCCGCCGATGGGATGAACTGCGTGTGGGCGTTGTTGGTTTCTTTTTGGTTTTTTTAAACCCTCCCGACGCGGAGAGGCGGTGGGTTTTCATTCACGCAGCACATGTCCCCTCCCATTGGTCCTCGTGAGGAGCTGCTCTGATGCGCCACGGTGACACGGCCCAGTCTCCGGCGATAAAAAGCCAAGGAGACGAGCCGCCAAGAGAAACACGAAGAGTTGGAGGGCGGACGTTTGATGGTAGATGCGCCTCTGCAAGTCTTACTACGGCTGGAAGTATCTGTCCCAACTCCTGAGGTACAGACTCCACACTTTTCTTTAACTTTACTGTCTTTTCACCCGTCTGGAGTGAAGACACGCTTCATGTTTCTCTGGGCTCCAGTGCGCCATTACGCACTGCGCACAGGTCCACATGATCAATAACAACATCGTGTTCTTCAACGAGCTGTTATCAAAACTGACTGAGTGTTGACAGGAAAAAAAAAAAAAGTATTTTTATTGAGTGCAAGTGAATTTCTACAGTAATTCACGCAAAATCGAGCCTGGACACTCACTGCCTCTGTTTTCATTTTTTTGTGTGCGTGTTTTGTTTGCGTGTGCCGGGGATCTGGTGAAGAATGGAGTGGCATGTGCTGGTGCTGATGCTGAGCCTAGCGCCCTCCATCCGCGCTGACTGCTCCACGCAGTGCGAGAAATGCGTGCAGAAGATCCTTGGCCCCGACGCCGCCTTCAGCAGCCTGGTAAGACCGGAGACCCGAGAGAGAGAGAGAGAGAGAGAGAGAGAGAGAGAGAGAGAGGGGGGGGTATATACAAAATGCTGCTGTTTGGAGATTTTTTTGGGGGGGATTTTATTGCATTTTATTGCATTTTTAAGTCAGTTGTGTGTTAAAATGAAAGGCTGTTGACGCCTAAACTGGATTTGGGTTAACTTCTGACTTCTACTTGGTGGTCGCAGACTGATCATCCAGGTCAAATTGTTGTTGCCAACAGAACTTATTTGCTTCATTTTGTTAAATTTAAGTTAAAGATGCCAAATGTGTCAGTCTAAATGAACGTACAGCCTAATAGGCTTCTAATACGGTGTGCGTAAAAATCTTAGGCTTGAACCCCCTCCGGGCTTTGGACACGCAGAGTGTGTGGTGACAGCACTCACCGGGACTTAAAGGCACTTAAGGGGGGAACGTAAGGGAGGAGATCGGGGTTCAGATTGTGGTGTAAGATGCTCAAACTAACACTGAGACCTGCTATTCAACAAACACAAACAAGGTGTAAAGTTGACTTCTATCCCCCCCCCCTTTGTGATCCGCAGTCATGCAGCTCGGAGTGCGAGGGGCAGCTGGAGGGCTGTGACCGGACTCCGGGTCTGGCGGACTTCAGCCAGGACGAAGCGGCGGCGGAGGAGGAGAGCCAGCAGGCGGACCTGGTCAAGCGCTACGGCGGCTTCATCAAGAGGATCGACAAGAACAAGAACAACATCTTTGCCTCTCCGTGGCGCGACAACTACGTGCTGAAGGCCGCGGCGCTGCCCAAGAAGTACGAGGACCTGCTGAAGAGGCTGGAGGAGAGGGAGGCGGAGGAGAGGGAGGCGGAGGAGCAGCCGGACGACGACGCGGCGGAGGAGGAGCAGCAGGCGCTCCGCGGTTTGGTGAAGCGTTACGGCGGCTTTTTACGCAAATTTGGCCCCAAGTCAAAGAGGAGTAGCTCCGCAGAGACGGAGAGCCAGGAGCCCGAGGAGCTGCAGAAGCGCTACGGGGGGTTCATGAGGCGGATCCGACCGAAGTTGAACAACCTGAAGTGGGACAAGCGGTACGGAGGCTTTCTGCGCCGCCACTTCAAAATCTCGGTGCGCTCGGTGGAGGAGCCGTACTACTCCTACGACGACCTGAGCCTATAGATGGACTGCGAACGACAAAGAATAAAAAAAAACTACAAAGAACTTGTGCAGGTTCACTTGATATGCCACCATTTATCCAGAAAGTATCATTATGCCTGCCTATATTGCTTACAGCCAGCTCGGTTGCCTTCTTCTGTGTAAAAAAAAAAAAAAAGGAATTCTCATCTCTCTGTAATTGGCATCATATGTCTGTCATTCAATAAATGATGCTTGTTTAATAAAACCATGAATAAAACCACTTTCCTGTTTGCCCAACGACTTAGAAGGACTGATTTTAGCCCCAAACTCCCTTCAGCATGTTGGCAAGTTTATTTTTTTCCCCCACTATTGATAGAATCATAACTGGAGGATACTGGACTATATGTCTTAAATAAAATAACAAGATATGAAGAAACTCTTAAATTCGGTATATACCTCATGTTTAAACTGAGAGGCACTTTAAATATATTTTTTTTAACTTGAATTGTTAATTTGGTTCATATTTTAAGTGGAATAATGGTACATATAATAATAATAATAATAATAATGAGATGCCTACTTTTGTGCCAAATGTATCCAGAATATTTTAAAAACGAATATTTCTCTTAATATTTTTTCTGATGTGAGTTTGAAGATAAATAATAATAATAATAATAATAAACTCAAAACGAAAAAATTTGAATGATCTTACCACAAAACATATTTGGTAAGGAAACTATTGGCGGCAAATCACAGCAAATGGTCTGAGCAAAAACTGCGTTTCACCAGCCGACTCATTTAAAGTGTTCCTGCATAATAATAATTATTTTATATTTTTAATTTTTTTTTAGAACGATATATCCTTCAAAATTCTAAATAAATTCACGTTTTGGTATTTTTTTCCCCTCTCTTGTTGGCGTCC
Organism: Anoplopoma fimbria; assembly: GCF_027596085.1. Classification (NCBI taxonomy): domain Eukaryota; kingdom Metazoa; phylum Chordata; class Actinopteri; order Perciformes; family Anoplopomatidae; genus Anoplopoma; species Anoplopoma fimbria. The sequence goes on along the minus strand of NC_072460.1, from coordinate 7,040,700 downwards.
ATCAATCATAAATGGTTGTTTCAGAGACACATAGTTCACTTTCCTTATTATTATTATTTTTTTTTTATCATGAAACAAAAACAAGCGCATTATTGTGCGTAAAGAATCCAAGAACCTCTTTTTTTTTTTTTTTTTTTTTTTAGGAGCCCAATAAAGCTGAATTGTGAAACACGTGATGAAACCTGATGCAGTCTGAACGAAGGAGAGCGATGCGCCCTCTGGTGGACAAAGCACAACATAGACTGAAATGATAAAAGGCCTCAACGTGTCTTCTGCATTATGACTTTATACACTTCTTTAAACACCCTTTATTTATTTTTTTTAAACCTTTGTTTTAATCCAATGCCGCACTAGATGAAGAGAACATAGCTGCCAACCTGACTGGTGCTGAAATGCAAAGAGGATATTACATAATATGTATCTCATATACTTTCTATGTGGCAAATGTTTATATTAATGTAGCCCGATGGTCAAGATCACGTTCCTTAATAGGAAACACAATATTAGTGTTTGAAACATTGTCCCTCACTCTCCACATTTAGAATAGTTATAGTAGTAGTTAGTGGGATGTGACCACAGCCGAGACGCTTCCATGACAACGGAGCCGTTTGATGAAGACATCCTGGTTTAAGCTCGGAAATTGACTTTGAGCTCATTTAAAAAAAAATAAAAAAGCTTTAAAATATACGATCCAGTTTTCTCTATTTGTCACTAAAGAACACGTTCATATTTACTGTATATAGTGAAAGAACACGTTCATATTTACTCTATATAGTGAAAGAACACGTTCATATTTACTGTATATAGTGAAAGAACACGTTCATATTTACTCTATATAGTGAAAGAACACGTTCATATTTACTGTATATAGTGAAACACGTTCATATTTACTGAATATAGTGAAAGAACATGTTCATATTTACTGAATATAGTGAAAGAACATGTTCATATTTACTGTATATAGTGAAACACGTTCATATTTACTGTATATAGTGAAACACGTTCATATTTACTGTATATAGTGAAAGAACACGTTCATATTTACTGTATATAGTGAAACACGTTCATATTTACTGTATATAGTGAAACACATTTTGTTCTTGAAAACGGAGCGTTTATTATCAAACTAAACAACACTGGTTTTCTTTTCCAGCCTATATGGAATAACTCCCTACAGAAACAGCTGTATCAAATATATTAGTTACCAATACATATTTACAGTACATCACGCACCGCTCACACCAGATGCCACAAGATAAAGTTAGGTATCTTGAAAATTGAAGGACATGTTGAATGACAAATGAACACCGAGCATGAGCTGATGTGTAAAAGTCAAAATGTGGACAATCCCTTCATCCGTCCACGTTCAGTCCAGCGTCTAGAATTATTGAAATGAAGGCGATAACGAGCTGTGGGACCGGGGGAGAGGCCAGCTGTCCTCTGTCTCACTGCTGCTCTCCCGGCTGCTCCCCGTCCTCCTGCTCTGGCTGACTCTCCTCGTAGCCGTCCTCCTGCGGCTCATCTGCAGTGGCGTCCGCCACGCCGACACTGCCAACCACCTGCTGCGCGGCGGCCAAGCTCTGCAACGCGGCCGGCAGCGTCACCAGCTGGAACTGGGGGCCCATCACCTTGACGAAGCCGCCAGCAGCGCCGTCCTGACACCCCGCCGACAGCAGGGTCAGGTTGGAGCCGTCGACCCCCAGCTCGGACCCGGAGAGCGACGAGGTCAGGAAGGTGTAGCCGCCCAGGTTGGCGCCGGCCTGGGCCCCCGCCATGGTCAGCACCTTGCCGAGGGGAAGGCCCGTCAGCTGGCTGAGCGGCAGGGTGATCTGGGTGGGGGCGATGTTGACCGAGGCCGGGCCGGAGACGGCGCGGGTCAGCCGCGGGCGCTTAGGAGCCGGCAGTGCGGGGACCGGGGTGAGGGTCATCAGGACGTTGTTGAGGTGCTGGGATTTGCTCTTCAGCTCCTTGGCCCGCTTCCTGTGCTCGTCACACTGCTGCTCCAGAGCTGCAGAGGGAGACAACCCCATTCGTATTAGTTGTTGCACTCACTGTATTCGTATCAGTTCGCTGCACTTATTGAATTCGTATTCGTTTACTGCACTTATCCTATTCGTAGTAGTTTGTAGCACTTATTATATTCGTATTAGTCTGTTGCAATTATTGTTTTCGTAGTAATTTGCCTCTGCACTATACTTTTGCTCTGGTTTATGCTTTAAGATGCTTGTTTAAGAAAGGAGATGCACTTATGACTTCTGGTGACTAGTAGTTCTCTTGAATACCTATGTTGAATACACTTCCTGTAAGTCGCTTTGGATAAAAGCGTCTGCTAAATGTAATGTAATGTAATGTAATGTTGTTTGGTATTGGTTATAGTATATTATATAGGTGGAGGCTTCAAATAAGCCCAGTGGGCTTTCTTCCTCTTCCTGCACTGTAATATTATTTATCTATGTTATGTTTTTTTTTTTCTTTCTATTTTTCTATTGTGCAAATAAAATAAACATAAACATAACCAACACATCATCTGCATGCAGGGTCCTAGCTTCTCATGACTCTTGTACTGACCGGCGAGGCTGCGGGTGTACTGCTCTCTGTAGCGGTCCATCTGGCTCTTGTGACTGGCCAGAACCTTCTTCACAAGGTCCAACATCCCGAAGTTCTGCACTATGTTGTTGAGCAAAACGGCGTCTGAAAAATAAATAAAAATAATGCTCAATGGGACACAGCATGTTAAACATTTTACACATCATGGTGGGTTTCCAGCTGCTGGGGGTACTACTCTTTGCTGAGACATGTACAATTGTGGGTATTCATTTTATACTGCTTACTCCCTGATTGTTAACAATTAAAAGGAAAAGCAACGTGTTCGTCGCCATGTCACTGCTGTTTATTCGGTAAAAGCAGCTCTAACCACCCGATACGGACATTAGCAGATCAGTTTGAAATGCTGCGGGGACGAACGGTGCAAACAGAAAAAGAGCGAGCTGTTGGGTGGAGAGCTGCAGGCGACAGACTCTTACTGTAGTTCGTGACCAGCACACCTCCAACACACCGACAAGTGTGGAGGCAGACTGCCGTGTGTCATAATGTTATTGTCCACTGCAGTTCTTTTCACCAGAGAAAAATCAAGCAGGGCTGATTTGAGTGGGATGTTTCTAGGCCCTGTGTGTGTCTGTGTGTGTGTGTGTGTGTGTGTGTGTTTCTAACCTTTGACCTGAAGCGGTGGGTCACACACTCTCTCCTGCAAGCCCCTCAGCACCTCCTGCAGCTCCTTCTGGAAGTCCTCCACCACCTCCTCCAGCAGTCCAGCTTCCTTCAACGAACGCCAGAATGCCACAGAGTCCTCTGAACACACACACACACACACACACACGCATATCATTAATAATACAATTGTCCCCTCAACCAGTCCATTCCACATGATGCTGAGTGTGTATGCAGGTTGCTGATCACCTCCGATGGCTGTGACCCACTCTGAGGTTTCCTCCGTCACGTCTGGAAACGAGGCTGCTCCTCCGTTCACTACAACAGCAGTGAACAACATGTCTCAATCTATGGCTGTATTCATTCTGGGTTAGCATGCACATTTTGAATATGGCTCAGCAGATTTTGCACCCTGACAACATCACACTTGGCCAGTGTTGCCACGTTTGAAGTAGCTGCCCCTGTTCCTCAAGTGATCAGCTTTCATTTGGCCTACATTGTCAGCATTCAACAGTGGAGCAGAGAACTGTGGAGGAACGAAAGAAAGTTTTGCCGGCTGAGGATGTGGAACTTACAGTCAGCTGATGAGGGGGTGGAAGGAACCAGCTCAGCAGGCTGATCACCGCCAATGGACACTTTGGTTCCCACCAGGTCTATCTTAGTGCTGCGGCAGGTGTTGGAGCAGACCTTTGTGTGCTGGTAGAAGTCCAGTTCACCAGAGTCCATGATCTTCCTGTGAAATGAAATATGATAAAAGGCTTTTTAATTTTTGTTTAGATTACAACAAAGAGCCACAAGTTGGGCTGTAGACTAAAAGGTCTTGGCACTAATAATAAAATATATAAAAATGGGTATGGAGCCCTTAGATTCAGCCAGTGGTGGAAAAATAATAATAATAATAATATATATATATATATATATATTAGAGCAAATCTATGGTGCCAAACCTTACCATTAAAGACCAGACTTAAAAAAAAAAATCTGAATTGAAATAGAAAAATAAAAGAATGGAAGTATTAGCAGCTAAATGTACTTAGGTTTCAAAAGTAAAAGTAGTCATTCTGACTGGTTTCTTTCACAGAAGGGGGAATTATCAATGCATTGCCTAAATCTTCAAAATCACAATCATCTCTGCGTTATTTGTTAGAGCCTGGATTATGACCAAATTCATGTAATATTTCTGCAGAACGATCTCGTCTGTCCTGGACACCAGCATTATCATCAGGTAGTAAACCGGATTCTCTCCAATATGTTTCCATTAAACAATAAATAAATAATAAATGTAGGTTTTGTTGAGTAAAAAACAAGCCTTTGAGGGTTGGTATCCTATATTACAAACCAAGTCAAACTCCCTGTTAGTGAATTGGACGAGTCCAGACCTGAGCATGGTGCCGTTGAGACGGATGGCTCTCTTCCAGTCCTTCAGCGTGGACTTCCCCGCTAAGCACACAAACTCCTTCGGGCTGATGAGCTGCTCATTGAACTGCTCAGAGAGAGCGAGGGAAAAAAAGATCTTAAATTTTATCTTAAAAAGTGTTCGCGAATGAGTTTTTAATGCTTGACTCTGTGGTTTCTGAGGCGACGGCGCGTACCTGGACGCATTTCACGTTGATCCCGGGGCAGACGAACTTCTTCCACACCAGCGTGGCTTTGGCGTCCCCGCAGGTGATCGGGTAGAAGACATCGGCCTCCACGTCCACCTCCTCTGTCAGCTTCACTGCAGAGACGGAGACCAAATACACCCTCACACAGCCATCCAGTCAATTCTGTCCTCTAAACAAACAAACTGAAGATGGATTTACATCTTAAAGAGTATTCTGTGATATGGATCACTAAAAAGACTGCACGTTTCAAAAAGCCTTGCGGGCCACGTTACCGATGACTGCCTCTTCCCTCGACATTGAATCTTCCCCGCCGGTCTCAGCTTCTGACTCCACCGGTACTTCCGTGAGGATGTCCTCCCTGGAAAGCCCACACAGCGTTTAGAAGTTTCAATATAGCAAACTGGACAACAAGACATGCTCCTACTTTGCCTCACATTCAGCTCTGTGTGTGTGTGTCTTAGCAGTGTGTGGAGATACGTTACCCTGGCTGAGGGGTCAGCTCTGCAGTCACCGGCACCGCGTTGTCCTCCTCCTCCACGGACGGGAGGTCCTCGCCCATCGTCTCCGGTATGGTGACGATCACCACCTCGCTCACGTCCTGCATGCTGACCTCTGAAGAGGCCATGGAGGATGGGTGGAGCTTCACAACACAGAGCGAGACAGCAGAGAGAGAGAGAGAGAGAGAGAGAGAATACCTGAGTTATTAATATTATTTTTCTTATTAAAATGAAATCCTAAACTGCTGTAAATACACTCTGGAAAGCAATGTTCAACAAATTTGAAATACAGCAAGAACGTTGGGATGGGACGACACAGACGTGTGATAAAACGTTCACAATAAGTTATTTGTGGTGAATTTCCATTATCAAAAAATCCTTAAAAAAAAGCTGTCTAGCAGTGAAAAATAATGCCCCCTTTTTTTTTTTCAAATTCAGGAATTATCATGCAATAACACAATGAGACCATTTATTTTAAATGTATTTATGCTTTGTTTATTCATGGGACCATATCATTTTTAATTATCTTATTTTAGATTGTTCATTCTTCAATAAAAATAAAAATAAAGTTTATTCAAAACAAATATTTGTTTCCTAACAAAAATGTAAGGTTAAGGGGATTCCGGTATTTTTTTGAAACATATTTTGGTGTACTCTGAGGACATAAATAACGCTAGACAAACAGGGTAAACTAATCACTGTTTAACTCCACCAGTGCATAAACATTACTGTATGCAGTGAACAGTGTCAGTGTCGTGAAGGAACACTTATAATCACTATGCTTTAAGGCCGAAAAGCTCCTTGAGACTTTTTCCCACTTGTGAGAATATATTGTGGAGAATTCCAACGTTTTGTCTGTAAACGTGAACGTTACATCAAAAGCGATTTAAACTTTGTGACGTTTGATGCGACTCAGCGTGCCCTTTCATTGAGCTAGCTAGCGCAGACCGAACAGGACCGCAAAGGCATTTGATATATTAAATAAAACTTACCTTTTGGATTTTATCAAAAAAAAAAAACAGTCGTTAGTTGACTTATGTCGCCTCGTCTTATGGTGAAAAGATGAATGGATGCGTTAGCCTCCAGCTAACGTTAGCTGTGTGTTAGCTAACAGGAGGGGGCAGTGAATAGATTCACCGCAGGGGTTTCCTTCATATTTCTAACACAATACTGCCGAGCAGTTCTTTAAGATGTTTGGTGACTAACCGTGCAAATACATTTAATTTCATCCTCACAAGAATACTGCTTATTATTCCTTCTTCTTTGTGTTTATTTCAAGCAGATCGTAACATCCTTCTTTCTTCTTCTTCGCTGCCCTTTAACGGCAGCTAGCAGCGTTAGTTTGGCGCTACTGCCACCTACTGGACTCAGTTAGCTCCTACAGTATGAGTGTCCAGGGCCTTGTGTTATTACTTATTACATTCAATGAGCTTTGTTTGCACGACATTTGACACGTGTTTCCAGAACCCAACAACGATTATGAAAGACAATGAACAAAATATAGAAAATGTGAATAACAGTATTAGTTAGAAGAATAATAGATACAGAAAAGAAAAAGAAAATAATTGCTGTGTTATCTGTACAATGTTACATTTTGACGGTACATTTACAGTAAATAAGTGCAGGTGTATAACTCAACAGTAATATACACTTAAGACATTAGAAATTAATCGACATATCTCACCTCTGTGACTAGAAACCTGTGTTTCATGGTTGTGAGATCACATCCAAACCTCCAACTAACTTTTGGTGTGGTTCAAAGTAGTTTTTTATTTGGCAAAAATAAGATATGATTTATGGATGTGATTACATCTATTTTCTGTTCAATAAACGTTTTATTGTTGGACGCCATAACCTCTGTATTTCATGCCTACAATACATGTTGTTTATCAATAAGTGAAATAGTAATGCATGTCCTTTGTATAATATTTTGTATTAGAGTATTAGATAGTTAACAGATAATAGTTTTAAGTGTTGTGGCTGTCTTCTTTGACATCGAGAAGGCATATGATATGTTGCGAAGAGAAGGGTTTGGGTATTAAGGATCCAGTGTATGGATGGATAAAATTGTTTTTATTAAAAAGAGTTATAGAAGTCAGAATAGGAAAGAGTTATTCAGGAAAGTTTGATATTGAAAATGGACCACCTCAAGGTAGTATAGTCAGTCTACTATTCTCCGTAATGATAAATGATGTGTTCAGTGAAATAGAAAATTATTTGCAGATGATGGGGCAATTTGGAAGAGGGGGGATAAATGTGGAATTTATACTAAAGAAACTGCAGAGAGACATTTCTAAGGCATCAGAGTGGAGTTTTTAATTTCAGTAGATAAGACAAAGACAATGTTCTTTACAAGGAAACGAATTGGTAGTGAAGTAAAACTAAAACTATATAATCAAGAATTAGAGGGAGTAAAACACTTTACATTATTAGGTTTGTGGTTTGATGAAAGGATCACATGGGCTGAACATATTAAAAAAGTAGTGGACAAATGTAAAAAAAAAATGCTAAATATAATGAGGTGTTTGGTGGGAAGTGAATGGGGGGGGGGGGGGGGGGGCAATATAACTGCTTTGAAAAACATATATAGTGGATTAAATAGGTCTATATTAGATTATGGTTGTGTGGTGTATGGATCAGCAGCAAGCACATCTCTCAAAATATTTATAATATTCAATATCAGATAATGAGATTATGCACTGGTGCCTTTAAAACACCCCCGACGGCTGCATTACAGGTGGAAATGGGAGAAATGCCGCTAGCATTAAGAAGAACCCAGTTAGCATTAAGCTATTGGGCTAATCTACAGGGCCACAGTAAAATAAATCCAACACAGGGGACTTTAAAACCTTGCTGGGAAAAGGAGAGGAGAGAGATAAGAAGCTTTTTTTTGATGGACAGTAGCACAAAAAGCAACAGAACTTGACAAAGATCAATTCAATTTCAATCCAACAGTACCATTGCCAGCAATATAACCATGGATACTGAAGCCACAGTAGACTTTGCTTTATTAAAAAAAAGAAGAACAAAGGGCAGAGGGGGTGATTTCATTTTGCAAACAATTCTGGCACATATTGACATTTATCACGGTTATGTCAAGGTGTTCACAGATGCATCAAAGAGTTTACTAAACAAGGGAGGAGGAGCATTTATTGTTCCAGAATTTAAAGTCAAAGTAGGTAAACAGATAACTGAGGGACTATCGGTGCACACAGGGGAAATGTTGGCAGTAATGTTAGCACTACAAAGGATAGAGGACACAAGAGCGTTGAGGACAATACTTTGTTCAGATTCAAGTTCATCATTAGCCAGCTTACAGACCAGACATACTTATTGAAATACAACAGACATTCTATAGAATTCAAAGGATGGGTCTGACAGTAGTATTCCTATGGGTACCAGCACATATTGGTGTCAAAGGAAATTAAATGGCAGATAAAGCTGCAAAAGAGGCTTAAAAAAAACCAAACAGCTGCACTGATGTTGTAGTCAGCTTCAGTAAATCAGAAACAAAAAGTATTATTAAACAGAGGTTGAAGGAGAGGTGGCAGAAGCAACGGGAGGAAGACAGAAAAGGACGATGGTTTCACAGAGTTCAGAGAACAGCGCGCTACTAATAGTAGGAAAACATGATGCAGGCAAATGCAACTATTGTGGGCAAGAGGAAACAGTAGAACATGTTGTTGTACACCGTCAGAACGATGAGCAAGAAAGAGTACATTTAGATTTAATAGATATTCTGCAGAAGAACTCAAGAAGTAAGTGCTATGAAATACTATTTAGGTATCTTAGACTAACTAATATTATTGAGAGAGTACGAGGCCCTTTTTTTCCCTCCTTAAATTATTATTTTTTGTTATTAAATAGAGTAAGTAATAGACATCCTGATCCACACTCCATACCAGTGGGTGGCAGTAATGCACCAATTCGTTGTTTGCCAACCGCCAATAAACCTCAAAGAAGAAGAAGAAGAAGAAGAAAGCCCGCCAGCCACGAAGAAGAAGCAGACATGCGCAGAGCGCTTTAAGAAATAAACATCGCATTCAAAACATTAGCTTGATTAGCATGGATGCGTGACTAGCAGTCGTCTCGTCCACTTCATTTAAACGCGGTTACGCTCTGGGTGCTTGAGAGGCGATTTGTTAACAAACTGTAAAATGTCTAACTCTGCCTGGTCCCAAAAAATACTGCAGCTCCTCCGCCGAATGAATAACTTTTATTTACCAGGTGAGTTCAGACACAGCACCCCGTCCACGGTGTGAACGGTTGCTTATTACAGTAACAATGTCCGTCTGGTCCCCACAGGCTCCTGTCGTTCTGAGTGTCTGAGGTTTCAGGTAAATGAGGCAGTGGTAGGCTGGATTCCTCCTCATGTGGCGCCACTGTTAGCTCGGTATCCGGAGGTGTTCACTCCGCCGCACGGGGGCGCTGTGTCTCTGTGTCGGAGCCTGGACTCGTACGAGAAGAGGTCCGCGGCTGTGGACGCTGTCCTTCAAACCATGAGACAGGAGGGCTCCCTGACCTGCCTCAAAGGATGGAGGGACGAGGTGGCGCACGCAACCCCACTCACACATACACCCCTGTGTGTGTGTGTGTGTGTATATACTTGTATATGTATATATATACAGTACCAGTCAAAGGTTTGGACACACCTTCTCATTCAACTACTTTGAAGAATCTAAAATATAAAACATATTCTGGTTTGTTGAGCATTTGTTTGTTTACCACATAATTCCATATGTGTTCCTTCATAGTTTGGATGTCTTCAATATTAATCTACAATGTAGAAAAAAATAAAAATAAAGAAAAACCATTGAATGAGAAGGTGTGTCCAAACTTTTGACTGGTACTGTATATATATATAAAATATAAATATATATTATGTATAATATATAGTATGTTTGTATATATGTATTGTTTATATGTGTGTGTATATATGTGTTATATGTGTGTATATATATATATGTGTTGTTGTGTATATATGTGTATGTGTGTATATATATATATATATATGTAGATATGTGTGTGTGTAAATATATATATGTAAATGTGTGTAAGCCATATATAATGATGTAGTGTGTATATAACTTTATATATATATAGTCTATATGTGTGTATGTATGTATATATGTATGTGTATATGTGTATATATATATGTATATATATATATATAGTCTGTATATGTGTATATATGTATGCATGTACAGTATATATGTGTATATACTTGTTCATATATATATATATATATATATGAATAATATACAACCAAGCTTTTAATATCTTTGTAAAACATGCTGACAATGTTAACAAAGTTATTACCAAAGCATAATGCATTGAGGGACAGAAAAAGTAATGTGATCGATTGTGTCAAAGGCCTTGTAAAAAAACTAAACAAGAGCCAAAATTGTATTGCAAAACTAACGCTGAATTTACTGACCGAGAGGAGATGCATTTTACTTTTACATTATATTTATGCAATAATGTTGTTCACGTTTGTTAGTCCTCGTTTAAAATGTAATTTGATTATGCTAAACTTTGAAGTTTATTTTTATTATGAAAGGGGATTCTTTGAATATATACAGTGGGTACGGAAAGTATTCAGACCCCTTTAAATTTTTCACTCTTTGTTTCATTGCAGCCATTTGCTAAAATTGAAAAAGTTCATTTTTTTCGCATTAATGTACACTCAGCAACCCATCTTGACAGAAAAAAACAGAAATGTAGAAATCTTTGCAAATTTATTAAAAAAGAAAAACTGAAATATCATATGGTCATAAGTATTCAGACCCTTTGCTGTGACTCTCATATTTAACTCACATGCTGTCCATTTCTTCTGATCCTCCTTGAGATGGTTCTACTCCTTCATTGGAGTCCAGCTGTGTTTAATTAAACTGATTGGACTTGATTAGGAAAGGCACACACCTGTCTATATAAGACCTTACAGCTCACAGTGCATGTCAGAACAAATGAGAATCATGAGGTCGAAGGAACTGCCCAAGGAGCTCAGAGACAGAATTGTGGCAAGGCACAGATCTGGCCAAGGTTACAAAAGAATTTCTGCAGCACTCAAGGTTCCTAAGAGTACAGTGGCCTCCATAATCCTTAAATGGAAGAAGTATGGGATGACCAGAACTCTTCCTAGACCTGGCCGTCCAGCCAAACTGAGCAATCGTGGGAGAAGAGCCTTGGTGAGAGAGGTAAAGAAGAACCCAAAGATCACTGTGGCTGAGCTCCAGAGATGCAGTAGGGAGATGGGAGAAAGTTCCACAAAGTCAACTATCACTGCAGCCCTCCACCAGTCGGGGCTTTATGGCAGAGTGGCCCGACGGAAGCCTCTCCTCAGTGCAAGACATATGAAAGCCCGCATAGAGTTTGCCAAAAAACACATGGAGGACTTCCAAACTATGAGAAATAAGATTCTCTGGTCTGATGAGACCAAGATTGAACCTTTGGCGTTAATTCTAAGCGGTATGTGTGGAGAAAACCAGGCACTGCTCATCACCTGCCCAATACAATCCCAACAGTGAAACATGGTGGTGGCAGCATCATGCTATGGGGGTGTTTTTCAGCTGCAGGGACAGGACGACTGGTTGCAATTGAAGGAAAGATGAATGCGGCCAAGTACAGAGATATCCTGGAAGAAAACCTCCTCCAGAGTGCTCAGGACCTCAGACTGGGCCGAAGGTTCACCTTCCAACAAGACAATGACCCGAAGCACACAGCTAAAATAACAAAGGAGTGGCTTCGGAACAAGTCTGTGACCATTCTTGACTGGCCCAGCCAGAGCCCTGACCTAAACCCAATTGAGCATCTCTGGAGAGACCTGAAAATGGCTGTCCACCAATGTTCACCATCCAACCTGACAGAACTGGAGAGGATCTGCAAGGAAGAATGGCAGAGGATCCCCAAATCCAGGTGTGAGAAACTTGTTGCATCATTCCCAAGAAGACTCATGGCTGTACTAGCTCAAAAGGGTGCTTCTACTCAATACTTATGACCATGTGATATTTCAGTTTTTCTTTTTTAATAAATTTGCAAAAATTTCTACATTTCTGTTTTTTTCTGTCAAGATGGGTTGCTGAGTGTACATTAAAAAAATGAACTTTTTCGATTTTAGCAAATGGCTGCAATGAAACAAAGGGTGAAAAATTTAAAGGGGTCTGAATACTTTCCGTATACTGTATATATATATATATATATATATATATATATATATATAACCTCACATCAGATTTTTGTGATTTTGGTAACTAATGGCTGAATTTCTATGAGATCTTTTGTGGACATTCATGCTCACAAGAGAAGCAGTGCAATGCTTGTCATTCCCTGCTGATGTCACAGTAATCCTGACGCATTCCTTATCTTTCAGAAGTACAGTGTGATGTCAAAATTCTCCGACCCTCCTGTGATGTGGATGGAAAGAGCAGCTACCAGTAAGTCCCGGCACACACTGTGGCCGCTCCGTCTGTGTGATCAGTACCAGTGTGTGAGCTCACTGTGATGCTCGGCCACAGGTCTGTTTGGAGTGAAGCGGTACGGAGTCCACATCAATGGCTACACCGTCAGCGACAGTGGGGAAGTCAGCATGTGGCTGGCCCGACGCTCCGTCACTAAGCAGACCTACCCCGGACTGCTGGACAACGTGGTGAGCACACACTGTGACTGACTGACAGCAGATACAACAATCAGTGATGAGAAGTGTGAATTTTAAAAAAAAAACATGTTCACTTCAATATTTCAGATTTTTCCAGAAATGAATCCAGAAGGGTGATGTGTTGTGTCTTTTGAAGGCAGCGGGTGGTCTGGCTGCTGGTGTTGGCATCAAACACACCCTGGTCAAAGAGTGTGAGGAGGAAGCGTGTATCCCAGCAGCCATTGCAGAGAAGGCTCGCCCTGTAACCAATGTAAGGTGAGTCTCTTGGAGTGAAAGGGTGAGTCTGGTGATTTGTTCTCAACTGAATCTGTGTTAACACACTCATCCGTGTGTGTGTGTGTGTGTGTGTGTGTGTGTGTGTGTGTGTGTGTGTGTGTGTGTGTGTGTGTGTGTGTGTGTGTGTGTGTGTGTGTGTGTGTGTGTGTGTGTGTGTGTGTGTGTGTGTGTGTGTGTGTGTTTTTTTTTCCTCTGCAGATATAAACAATGCAGGTTTCAAAATGTTCCCAAAAAATCGACTTTGGAAATGTTTTATAAGAAAATAAGTTCATTTAACAGACCTCAAGGATAAACAGAATGCAATTTGGTGAGAACCGCTACATGTGAACATAGCCTTTTTGTTTGTTTACATACACGTCTCACAATGAGAAAAGGAGACACTGGGATTATTGGAATACACCAGAGGATAGACTGGACCCCCCCCCCCCCCCTCATGGGAAGCATCCTTCTGTTCTACAGGAATCCTGTCGTTATGAAACAAAGAAGAAGTGTTGACCAAGTTCACGCTTCACAAGCTGGCTAGCTCAAAGTTCAGTTCACACCGACGGAAATGAACCAGTTAATGTTCCTCGTTCACAATTTAGACGTTTTAACTAACAACAAAATTGCTCGTTCACGTTCACTTCTTCTGTTTTTAATTATTTCTAACCGGTGTGATCGGCCTACGCATTTCACGAGCGTTGTTGAAGGGAGCATGTCATTCGTCGCTCTTTACATTCCATAACTAACTACCCGAAGGCGTTTTCTAGCTACACCTACGAGGAAGAGGACGGTGTGTTTGCAGAAAGTCAGTTCATCTTTGATTTGGAGCTTCCTCTGGAGTTCAAGCCCCGAGTGGGCGACGGAGAGGTCCAAGAGTTCTACCTGCTGCCCATGGATAAGGTTAGCGTCGCTGACATTCTGTGGGATCATACCGAAAGCTCCGAGATTTATACAACGCCAGATGATACGTCTTGGATTCTGTCTTCTGTCTTGGTTTCAGGTGAAGGAACTGCTGGTCACTGATGACTTCAAACCCAACTGTGCCATGGTGGTCTTGGACTTCCTCATCAGACACTCGTTTATTGACCCAGACACAGGTTTGTGGCTATCTACAAAATGTCCCCTGTTGAAATGAATTTAAAAAAAAAAATAATTTAACACCTTCTGATTTTTATAATACGTCTTGTGTTCACTGTATTCTTTTCATTTCAGAGCCATGCTATCAGGAATTTTTGGCGGGACTCCATCAGACCTTATAGAGTGCAGCTGAGGTCAGAGGCCCGCTGTCAGAGGCGAGGACGCATTCAATCTGTTCTTCACATTTAACCACAGCTAACAGGGCTCGAGCTTAGGGGGGCCAAAAATCTGATTGGTGAGGATGAAAATAATTTATGGGATAAATTTGGGACTTTACTTTAGAAGTAAAGTCACTCTTGCTGGATAATAAGGCTGCAAAGAGATGTCCTCATCGATTTTGTCCTTTTTAAGCACTTTTTTTAAATTTTTATTTAAATGGTAAATGGACTGTACTTGTATAGTGCTTTTCTAGTCTTCCGACCACTCAAAGCGCTTTAACACTACATATCATTCACACCCATTCATACACTGATGACAGGGGCTACCATGCAAGGTGCCACCTGCCCATCAGGACTCTAAGTCTAACTAACATTCACACAACATTCACACACCGATGGCTCAGCCTTCGGGAGCAACTTGAAGTTAAGTGTCTTGCCCAAGGACACATCGACATGCACTGCCGGAGCCGGGGATCGAACCGCCGATCCTCTGATTGGAGGACGACCCTGCTCTCCACTGAGGCACAGTCGCCTTTTTTTTTTTTTTTTTTTTAAACTCAAAATCAAAACATGAAATTTGATGATGATCAGTTTACTAAACCAAAACTGGACTGTCAGTGACAGTTTAACAGTCTCACAGTTTGGGCAGAGCTAATGAAAACCTGGTGAAACATTGAAAATATGAATATTCAAGCACTAAAATAAAGCTTGTAAAAAATAAATAGTAGAATTATAATTCTATTATGTTTGGTTTTGTAATACAATCTTCTGCTGCTGCTGCTGCTTCTTCTTCTTCTTCTAGATAATACACTTTTAACAGACTTTAATTGAATGGCGGCCTGTGTGTTGTTTAGTTGTGCGTCCTCATGTGTGAAAGACTAATCTGCCTTCAAATAAGCCTTTGTGTGATGTAGTACAAAGTGGCCTGAATCTGATTCATGGTGAGCTTGGCACTATTGTCTTTTTGTTGCTAGATGTATATATGTGAAACTAAAATGTTTGCAAAAATGTTTGCAAAGCTCACACTGCACTTTGGCCCATAAATATATTTTTCACAACAAAATGTGCAGATCAGCATTTGATGAAGTTCATTGTACCCACATGATAGAACAACTCCCCTGATTGTAAGTCCCTTTGGATAAAAGCACTAGCTGAAATAAATCTACTGAGCCTATCTATGCCTTCCTCTCTAGCTTGTATTTGGGTTTCAGCTGTACTCGTCCTCTCTTCAGCCTCCCCTCATGTTTTTCTTTGTTGATTTTATTTTATCTCAAATCACCGTAAGCTGTTGTCAGCTATCATGATGCTGCTAGAAAGAGGATCCAGGTTATCTCCGTGTCCTTCGAGGAGGTCGTACCCCACTCACTAAGTCATAGTTTACTGTTGAGGAGGAGCATCGTTCACCGCTGACCGTGTCCAACCACCTCTCGTCTCGATCATTTGCAAGAAAACTCCTCAATATCATCATAATTAACAACAAACAGGGCTATTGTTTGTAATCGCAGGTGGACATGTCCATGCAGATAGGTGGCATTTCATTTACTGAATGCTGTTGGGATGTAAAGACAAATATATTCCAAACAAAACTTCTGAATGAAATTGCTTACCCTGGCTTTACCACAGGCCCTATGTTGGTCATTTTTTTAGAACTTAATAAGTTCTATATAACAATAGTTTAATAATTGAGACAATGAATTAAAGACAATTAAAATATCAAAATCTCTGTTTTGCAGTAATAGCTTTTTTTTGCAGTAATCGCTTTGTAAACGATTTTTTAAAATTTATTTATTAAAGTTCTTTCCACAAAATCCAACCTGACAGATTTTTAGATCTTTTACTAGGATTTAAAAATGAATGTTCATTCGGTGTGAACTCAGTTTGGGCACACAGACTGACTTTGTGAAGACGGCCCTGCCTGTTAGGGGCCGGACAAAAAGAATGATTCAAAAACAATAACTGAAATGAAGACAAAGCATGTTAGAATCCGGTCATTCTCAGTTACAATTTATTTCCTTTTAGAATACATTAAAAAAGACAGACCGGTGAAATGTGAGGATACGTTTGTGTACAAAACAATATTCCTCTTACAAATAACCAATCCTTTAGGAGTTGCTTGCATTTTGCATTTCATATTTTTTTTAATCAAAGTGTGTATACCACACCGACATTTTTGTTTTAAGCTGTGTGCAAATAATACAATATAAGCCAGTAGAATATCACATAGTTAAAATAACATACAACAGAAAAAGAAGCAGAAAAAAAAAAAAAGAATAGTTGTAACCCCGAGTGAACAGACACAGTGGAAACAAAACACACTTCTGAAATCACCCTGGCATTCAGCTACACCACAACTTTCCAAATAAAAGCTGTCATTTAAATAATGGGAGTGTCCAATAACAGCTGGACAACAAGTAACAGCTGGGTAAAAAAAAAAAAGTTACTGTAATATGTCTATATGCTAAAGATATGTATAATGTATCAGTACAACGACGAGTCCCGTCATACTCATAACAGAAATACACTTGCTTCCATGTTGCAGTTTGTTTTATTGCTGTTAAGTTACTGCCTGGTGGTCGCTACAAGTGACTGTAAATAATTAGTAACTGAAAACAGCATTTGTGTTCAAAAGAGAAACTCCGACATGAAGCCAAGTGTAGTGCTGGAAATGTTGCTGTAGAAATGATAGTGAATTTCTTAAGGCGATGGGGAAACATGGAGGTGTTGAGATTGCATTAATGGCAAAATAAAAACAGGGGCGGATCAGAAATCAGGGAGGCTTCTTATTAAAATATGATATGAAATATTCTTATAAAAACAAGGCAAATTAGAAATAAAGTCTCTAATATAACCCTGTTTTACATAAAAGGTATTTTCCTCTCAATTAAGGGGCAACAACTTTTTGAAAATGAGCAGTTACTGTGGTTTGGGGGGGTACAGCTTTTTTAATAATACAGCTTTTTAACCCTGTAAATACCCAAATGTATACAGTGCGTCTGACCGTCCACGTCAATTCAATCATATTTCAGATTGAAGGCAAAGTTAAGCTTAATGTAATCTGGATTTGTTAAGTGTTGCATTCATTAACAAGCTAAAAACACTCAAATGAATTGGTCTCATTACCACCGTGTGTTTATCGGCCCTGGAAGTCTCCCAACGGTCAGTCAGGCAGGCATACATCAGGAGCGCTCTGAGGCACCTGATCTCTTCTTGAACCGGTCTCAGCCTCAAACCATAGAGCTATGGTTTAGAACAGAAACCCTTCATGCCCTCCCACACTTCCCCTTTAATAATGTCATGTCTAAAGAATCCTAAAACACAAGATTACAGTATTTTCATTTAAAAGCTAAAAGCTCTAACCTTGTACTTAAATGTATATACTCCCTTTTTCCCCCATTGCATTTGACCTTTTCTTTTTTCCCTTTAGCCTGGGTTGACTTTTTCTTTTTATAACCCCCCCCACACGATATTGCCCACCTCTGTGACGAAGCAGACACGGAGTAGGGATTTTTCTTTTTTTGGCCTGGTTCGTTTCTCCCTCTCCTCCTGGTTCCTGCTTCCCCAGACAGACACTCTATAGCAGGACGCAGCCGCCCTTCTTGCCTCGCCTCTTGGCCTGCAGCGCCGCCCTGGTGGCCATCTCAAACACCTCCCGCACGCCGTCCTTCGTCTTAGCCGAGCACTCGAGGTAACCAAAGGCATTGATCCGGTTGGCCATGTCCCTCGCCTCGTCAGACTTCACTGGCTCCTGTTTGGGGTAAACCAAAAGCAGACAAGGGATATCATGGACTTGTAGGCAACAATACATCATTTAAAGTAATTAAGATAGTTATTATTAGTGTCTCACCACGTAGATAGGACTTTCGATACCCTTTCGTTACCTTTTGCTATCTGTTTGTCTTTGTTTCTAACCAAGTCTCTCACAGAGACTATTTAAAACAAGTAGTGAGCATACGACTGGATAAATGAGACTTGGATTATACTGCATGAATTGTGTGAATGTTTTTAAAATGGGTGTTTTGATATAGTTTTGCTGTTGTTAAACGTGGCCTCCATTTACTTCAATCCATCAAGACTTTTATAGGTTGTTTTTTTTGCTTCTTCGTTCCAAGCATGAATATAGCAGCGAACAGCTACGGCCTATGTGCAGACACAGTGGAGTACACGTCTATCTGAGCAGAGAATGAAGTTGTGCTTCGGCTGCGAATGCTTTAAGTGTATGCTCGTGCACGTCAGCGTGCACCACTGGTGAGCCCACGTCCGTACAGGTACAGACCGTTAGCCCCGTCGGCACGTTTGTCATTCTTTATACTGTTAGCGCTGTTAGCTACAGGCCAATCAAAACGCTACCAATCTCGTATTATGCCCCCGTCAAGAATTCAAGGCAACATGGGGAGTAATTGATAAACGAATGGACATTTTTGGGAGTATTCCTTTTAAGTGTACATTATATTTAGAATATTTTCACCACTTTACCTAGCTGTTAGACAGCCTTTTCTGATGGGGGATCTGAAGCCTTTATATATATCTGTGCTCTCTTCAAAGCCACAAGACTCCATTGACAAAAACCTTTTACCTCACAGAAAACAGAAGTTGCTGGTCTACCGCTGCCTTAATTGGTTTGTTTGTGTAAGTGTGTGACTTTAGTGAATCCCAACTTACCCTTTAAAAACACCAGAGTCACACAATAACAAAAACTTACTAACTGATCTAGGCCGACTTGCACTTCCTGTGTTCTGTGAGGTTAAATTGCTGATTTTGTCAAAGAGGAACAAATAGATAACATCTTCAGATCCCTGTCAGAAAGGGCTGTCCAACAGATACAAATATTCTAAATATAGAGTACACTTCAATCTATGTTGATTCTTTTAGGTGTCTTAAATGCTACAAACTATTCGTATTAGTTTGTAGCACTTACTATATTCGTATTAGTCTGTTGCAATTATTGTTTTCGTAGTAATTTGCCTCTGCACTATACTTTTGCTCTGGTTTATGCTTTAAGATGCTTGTTTAAGAAAGGAGATGCACTTATGACTTCTGGTGACTAGTAGTTCTCTTGAATACCTATGTTGAATACACTTCCTGTAAGTCGCTTTGGATAAAAGCGTCTGCTAAATGCCTGTAATGTCTCTAGACTCAATCTCCTGTTGTAATACACTGACTATGGAGAAGAACCTGATGCAAACAAACTTCAAAACGTCCAAACTATCCCTTTAAGCTATTCAGCTTTGTGCTAGCATCAACAGAGTTTAATGCTAAGCTAATCTCGTGGGTGAATATCAAGCGTGCACACGTCATACGATAATTTTCCCCCGTATGTAACGTGAAGTCGTCGTATGTACTGGGGCTCGTGTGAGTTTTGTGTTAACTCGGCAAGCTTGAAAAACACACAGCGGCTGAAGAACTGCTCCGTGAAGTGCCGGCCTCACTGACCTGTTTCATCTTGGCCAGCTCCCGACGCGTGTGATCGTCATTTCGCAGGTCTTTCTTGTTTCCCACAAGGATAATGGGCACGTTGGGGCAGAAGTGCTTGACCTCGGGGGTCCACTTCTCTGGAATATTCTCTGCATCAGGCACAAGGTATACACGTTGAACACGCGGATCGGGATGCCAACAGAATGTTTAAGAAAATCAACTGTGTCAAAAGAAGAACCCTCACCCAAACTGTCAGGGCTGTCGATGGAGAAACACATGAGGATGACATCCGTGTCTGGGTAGGAGAGAGGCCTCAGACGGTCGTAGTCCTCCTGACCCGCTGTGTCCCAGAGAGCCAGCTCCACCTACAGAAGAACGGGTGTAACAAGACACATCTGCATGTCAGTTTCTAAGTTTATTCACTAGATCTTGACATCTTAAAAAGGGAGCAAGCCACGACAGACACTCCTGATTTCCATAAAGAGGCATGGCTCTCTATATATTATGCAAAAATGTATGAGAAAATTCAAAAGTCCTCTGTAAACCTATGAAAAAATGTAAGCACAAGTTATATTAATGATGAGATTTAACAGGACAGAAAGTTAATGTCTTCACAATGACCGTTAAATAGCTCAGCATATAGTTTGGAAACGGGGAAACTACTAGCCTGGCTCTGTCCACAGTTACCCTGCCCACACATGTGGTATTTGGCTTACTATATGAAATCCTCTGTACTGTAAATATGGAGAAAAAAAACCACATCATTTGTCAGTATAATAAACAGCTTACCTGTTTACCATCCACCTCAATGTCTGCCACATAGTTTTCAAACACGGTGGGCACATAAACCTCAGGGAACTGATCTTTGCTGAACACTATGAGGAGACAGGTCTTGCCACAGGCGCCATCACCGACTATCACTAGCTTCTTTCTGATCGCAGCCATCTGAAAGAATAACAAGGGATGTTTACAGGAGAGTTCAGGGAAGTCAGACACACAGTAAAAACACACAGTAACTTTTAGAAACCTTATCACGGACAGCGGAATGAACAGTGTTGTCACGGAAAACAAATGACTATTGAGCCGTGGAATCTGAAAAGGCTCAACAGGAAGTGCTGAGGTGAGGAAAGTGTGAAAATATGTTTGCACCGGTATGCATTGAGCAAAAGCATGTTCTTTGCTCAGCCGACTGCTCAAGTTGATCAATAATCAAAATTTGCTGCGTTTTAGCAGAGCTTAAATAAATCCCTCTTTCAAAACCCGGAAACATCTGCTCATTATTCACACGCTCCTAAAAAAAATCACATCAAGTTGAGCTGCAATGTTTCATCACAGTTTATTTTTAGAAAAGTTAAGCAACCGAGCAATGTGAACTGCTTAGTTTCCAGCTCTGCTCTTTGGCAACAGTGGCGTTGCCGTTTCCTATTTTCTTAGGTGCGCAATTCTTTTCACTCTTAAGTCTAACTGGTGATGGTGCAGCCAAAACTGAGCTAGGTTAAGACTTTTTGGTGTGATTTTAGCTACAGACCTCCTCATGGAAATAAACGAGGGGGCTTCACTTTTCATGCAGTACTGTTGTCGGTCTGAACGAAGCCTCCATCTAAGAATTGACAACAATTCTTAGTGGTACTCTGACATCAGCATACATCTGTGCCGCAATGTTTTTCGATCCAAGCCCGCACTGACGTCACCTGGATGTGTGTCAATGCTGGTCCATGAGATAAACACATCACTGTCCTATAGTTCAGCGTTGTTGTGCATCCACTCCCTAGAACAAAAACAATCCTCTCACAATCACTCCCGGGATCTGTAAACCCCGACTACTGTACCTCGACCGTTTCCTCTGTATAACGTATGTGAGGTGAACTACAATAGAGGTTTGTCACTTTACATTCTGTCGCACTTTAGACAACAGATAAATGTGACCTTCTTGTGTCTCAGAAAATGTCATAATCAGGCATATTTCTTGGCAAATCCATCTGATATTTGTCAAAGATATTCGTCTCTCTACAAAACTGTTGGACTGAAGAACATTGATTCTTTTTTTTCCATTCTGTTATTCTGGCACAAACAATAAACACACTTTTTAGGGTCATGCCTTTCAGTGTGGCAACAAAACAAACCAAAAAAACCCCCACTACACCAGTGCTCTATAAGCTTGTGCCATCGATCGGTCTAGTTTGGGTCGTTGTAACCAACAATCACTTCATTAAACGAACCGTGTGACAGTAAATCACAGTTTAACATGATAACCAACAACAACATTCTTACTCTGTTTATTCAAAAATGGGCCTAAAAAAATCAACATATATTGGTGATTTGATGTAAATATATGGTAATCCAAAAAACAGATGAAAAAAATATGGATATGCCTTCACCATTGAGCCTAAATACTATTCAGTCAAACCAACTGTGGCTTGTTGTTGGATGAGGGTCTCCTCATCCTCATTCAGATGACGTCATAGAGCCTACAGCCAGTGGCTCGTCCACCAGCACCAGTACAAACCACTGACCCAGTCCAGAGACAGACATGGGCCGACGTGCTGACGTGGTGACGTATCTGTAGAGTTTGTTGTCAAGTTTTCGTCGCATTATAACTTCACTTCCTCACTGCTCGCTACCTCTCACATTGAAGGGCTATTGTGTCCGTTAAAGTCAAAGCCTCACGTTACAGATAACTCTCACTCCTCCTGTCACCCTAGTCTACCTTCACAGTCTCATTTGGCCTTCAATCAGCGTTTGTCTCGGCTAACCAGTCCCTCTTAAGAAGGAGGCTAACTGTTAGCATTGCTAACTTTGCCGAGTTTTCCGGGACAAACTGGCCTCTTGTTAAACTGGACATCTCACATTTTTTTAAAGCACTATATATATACACACATATATATATATATTGCTTGGTTGTAACAACTACCCGTACCTACACAGCAACTAAGCAGAAACATGCTACGAGTAGCTACTTAAACGCAGTTTTACCGTATTATTAGATATCCTCGCCTTTCTTTAGTTTTCCTGTCGGACCTTTCAGCCCCGCCCCCTGTGCCACATAGAACAGGCCCCGCCCACACCGCTTACTTTAAGCCAATGGACACGGGGAAGTTATTTGAGTGACGGGTCCCTTAGCCAGTCAGCTGATGCGTGTATAAAAATGCCCAGTTTTGTTTAATGGTTTTACCCTATATCAAGTTATATGGGCCCGGTTTGCCTCAGAGTTATGTTTCGCCCTCAGTTTGCGGACAGAGTTGGCATAACGCGAGTAGTCTGGATTTGGGAGGGCAAGTAGCTGTGGATGGAATAGATAATCCAGTGTTATTGTGTGGTGATGGACAGGATGCACACAGTCTGTGGCAATACAAGTTCCTGATTGGTTACCTAACTTTACACATCACTGAAACATTTGACACCAGGTTTTTTTATTTTTGTTTAGTCAAAAGCTTCTTAAAAATATATATATAAATAACAAACAAGATATAAGTGTAGTTATAAAATATATAGTATACAGCAACAATGGCAAACAAACTACAAATAAACGTATCTGTTAATTTTAAAAACAAATAAATACAGCACAAACTATTTCCATCAGTGGTCTTGAACAGTTTGCATTTACAATGCCTATAAAAAGTATTCACCCCCTTGGATGTTTCACCCTTTTGTTGCTTTTATACATGAAATCATGGTCAATATAATTTGGCTTTTTTGACAAGAATTTGCAAAAAAAGCTTCTTTCATGTCAAAGATGTGGAAATGTGTTCAATTGTTAATGTCAGATATGTGCTATTAAAAATAAAAAAGGGTTCCTGGTTTAAATTGGATTAAAAATGTACTGCAAATGCAAAGTGTACAGGTACTGATACAACAAAATACAGTTCAGCATCTAACCAGAAGTGCAAAAAGCAGTTAAGTGCAGAGTTATGAACAGATAAATGCAAAATATAATATATATAGAATAATAATGTGGACTAAACAGTATGGGGTATGAATGCACTAGATCAGGGTTCAGGCCTCCCCTCAGACAAGCTTGGAAAAAGGCAGCCCCTCAACCCCCTTGGTTTACTGGCTTGGTTTCAATCAATTCCTGGATGCCTACGGGATCATGATTATGTTATTTGATCCCATAAACACTCAGCAATTGAGCCAAGATAGCCTGATATTGCTGTTTGATATAACTTCAGACTACACCTTATACATAAAAAAGGTTTGTCCTAAGTTATTTATTGGTTTCTGACTCTGGAAAAGTGTGAAAAACAGTAAAATTGCCAGAAGTTACCATATTTGGAATGCCGAGGAGTGACGTAGAGACGCCTTAAACGGCTCTGGTAGAGGCAGCCACCTGTCAAAAATAGTAAGCCCGCCCTAAAGCATACTGGGCTTTTTTTTGTCTATTTGACTCTAAATGGACCATCATTTATTAAATGAACATCATTCTGAGATTCAGCGACCACCGCCATCTCTCTGCTCGCTGACGCATCCTGTGTGTGTTTGTGTCTATGTGTGTGTGTGTGTAGTTGGAGGAGCTCAGCCTGACAGATAAGGAAGGGGAAATGCTTGCGTGATGTTCAATTATCCCAAAACATTATAAAGTACTAACAAAAAGCACTACTTACGTCGGAGCTTATCAATACTCCAATCTTTAGTAATCCGTTGCACGTTAAATACAATAGTTTCAGTAGACATCCATCACTTTAGGTAATGCAATAACGCCACGTGCCGGAGCCAGTGTCCGTTCTTTGCTGCTGTAAAAGACATGGTGGTGCAACATGGCGGACTTCTTGGAAGAGGACCTGCTCCCTGTGTAAATCTAAATGACTTTTTCTAAGCTAAATAAAACATAAAGATTCTTATTCTCAGGTCATTATACACTAATTAAAACGTAGATTTGCATATTATTTTCCATTTCTGCCAATTAATCCCCCTAACTGTTACACACTGTTCCTTTAACATTAGCAGTCAGACGTAGAGTGTCTACTCTATATACTGCTCTGACCGCTGATTGACTAAATTTGTTTCTGTGCTTTTCTTTCATTAAACAACACACATTGTGGGATTATTACCACAAATGAACACTAAACCACTAATTAAAATGTCAGACAGTAAATATGGTGTACTATACAGTAAATAAGGAGTGATGTTAGACACAGCCAAAGTGTTCATGAAGCTGTTTTGAATGACATGGTGATGCATCACCTCTGCAGGAATGCTATTGGCTGATAGAGTGATCGAGGGATGGCACTGTTGGTAGACATACTTGTAGTCCTTATTTCAAAACACATTGATGTGTGAAATCGGTAAAGATAAGACTTGGCAAAAGGTTACTTTTAGCATCTTTAAGGCACTTTCACAAGAACAACTAGATGTATTTTAATAATTTATTAAAAACCAAGATTGACAAGGGAGGCTTGAACTAGTTGTATCTCATCTGCTTTGCCACATTTGTTGTGGAAAAGCTTCTACAGGTAATCCGCCATAGCATACAGGCACAACAAACCCCTAAGAACCTTATGTAGAAGAGAAGAAAAGGGTGGGAGGGAGTGACGGTCGCTGAATATGACAGCGGAACAGCAGGAGTGGATTAGGCAGCATTTAGGGAAATTAAGGATGCGGCCCGATTTAGGTGTGGACCTGCTCCTGAAATTCCTCTCGGTAGCTTCAATATAAGTTATTCATATTACTAAGACTCCTGAAAGATGAGGACCACTCTGATGATCATTTATTACTTCAGTCGTAAGTAAGTTTTATACATACTGGATATTAAAGAAGGTTGTAACGTTGTGTGTTTACAGAATTAAACCCACTCTGTATACAAATGGCCAGGTCAGTTGTCTTCGGAGCGAGTACTGTAATGATAACAGCGTGAGACATTGTATTGCAATGCAATCCATCAATACATTTTATTTACAAAATGTAACAAAGTAAAACTAATCAAACAAAGTTAACTATCCAGACATAATTTTCAAAGGCCAGAAAACAAGTAAACACATATAATGAATTTTGAATTAAACCTCCACAGTGGTACGACAGCAGCAACAGAGGGTAGCCATAATTTGACTGAATCTGTAACTCCATTTTATCATTCTTTTAGGGCCACCAGTGGAGGCTGATGCTGCAACAGTGTAGTCTGTTGGTTTTGCTCCATCAGAAGACCAGGAGGCTGGATCTTCAACAGAGGAGAAGGGAGGCAGTCCTCCATCAGAAGACCAAGCAGTTGGATCTTCATCATAGGGGTAGGGAGGTTGTCCTCCATTGGAGGACAAGGTAGCTGGATCTGCATCATATGAGGAGGGAGGTAGTCCTCCAGCGGAAGAACAGACAACTGGATCTTCATCATAGGAGTAGGGAGGTAGTCCTTCATCAGAATACCAGGCAGCTGGATCGTTATCATTGGAGTAGGGAGGTAGTCCTTCAACAGAAGACCAGACAGCTGGATCTTTATCATTGGAGTAGGGAGGTAGTCCTTCAACAGAAGACCAGACAGCTGTATCTTCAGCATAGGTACGGCGAGGCAGTCCTCCATCAGGAGACAAGAAAGCTGAATCTTCATAATGAGTGTAGGGAGGTAGTCTTCCATCAGGAGACAAGAAAGCTGGACCCTTTTCATAGAAGAAGGGAGGTAGTCCTTCATCAGAAGACCAGGAAGCTAGATCTTCGTCATAGGAATCGGGAGGTTGTCCGCCATCAGAAGACAAGAAAGCTGAATCTTCATAATGAGTGTAGGGAGGTAGTCTTCCATCAGAAGACCAGACAGCTGGACCCTTTTCATAGGAGAAGGGAGTTAGTCCTTCATCAGAAGACCAGTAAGCTAGATCTTCGTCATAGGAAATGGGAGGTTGCCCTCCATCAGATGACCAAAGAGCAGGATCTTCATAATAGGTGTAGGGAGGTAATACTCCATCAGAATACCAGAAAGCTGTATCTTCATAATACTTGTAGGGAGGTTGTCCTCCATCAAAAGACCAGTCAGCCCAATCTTCGTCTGAGTAAGTGACTCGATCTCTGTCAGATGAGAGTGTGGTGGGACCATGTTCATTGAAGACAATGGCTTTGGTTCCATCAAATGACCTGATGGCTGAGCCATCGTCATTGGAACCAGAGGGTAGACCTCTGAAATAAAACCCAGGCTCGGAAGCTGCAGAGGTGTTCACCCTGTTTGCTGAGGCCTCCATTGGGCAGATGCTTATCATAGTTCCAGTGGTGTCTGGACTGGATGAAGTACAACAATCAATTAGTGAAACAGTCAGTCAATGAATAAAGCCATCAGTCCAACCAACCTCATGTGTTATCTACTTCCAGTGGGAGCAGTCCCACTGTCACTTACTGGGCTCTGCTGTCAGTGTGCTCAGTCAGGTGGGACTCTGTGATGAACGGATTCTGCAGAGCTCGATGGGGAGAGATTCTCTGATCCCCGTCAAGATGCAGAAGCTGTTTGATGAGGTCGACAAAAGCCTTTCTGTCCTCAAGTTCAGCAGCCTCACCTTTTGGATAGATCTGGATTTGAAAACAGTTTCAGGTCAGTCGATCTCGCCTCTAACTCTCAGACACTGGTTGATAACTTACGTACTGATTCAGTCT
Source organism: Anoplopoma fimbria (assembly GCF_027596085.1). Taxonomy (NCBI): domain Eukaryota; kingdom Metazoa; phylum Chordata; class Actinopteri; order Perciformes; family Anoplopomatidae; genus Anoplopoma; species Anoplopoma fimbria. Next base: position 7,013,210 of record NC_072460.1, on the reverse strand, counting down.
TTAATCATTCAACAAAGCTGAGAGTACCTACATTAACAAGGTCATCCAGAGAGCTGGGAAGGTCAATGAAGCTGTGCCGCTCTTCTACTTTCACGTCGTTGGCGACTATATATTCTTCAGGCAACTTAAGGAACAATATATAGATATTTATATGACAATCATTTTAAGAGTTAAAATATAAGGATTTCACCAACTCAATCAAAGAAGAAGATCTACCATCAACCTCCATGTTGGACGATTTGCAGCCTCTTCCTCAATGAAGTAATACTGCGTATATATCCCAGGACAGAGCAGGTGGTCCTCCGGCTGACCCAGAACCTCAACCATGCACTTCATCTGCAGGCAAAATATACAGAATCACATCAGCTGACATTCTGAAAAGTATCCACTTGGTTCTGGACGTTGGTCTGAGGTAGCTGACCTACCATCTGATAATCACAGTCGACAGGGAAGAGATTTTCAGCCAGATAGAGGAAGGCCATGGTGCAGCCGACTCCCCACACATCTATAGCCTCGGTGAATGGGAGGCCAAGGGCAACTTCTGGAGCTCTGAGGAAGCGAGACAAGTGCCAAAGATGAGAACTCTCTTGGCTTAGTTGAGGACCAAGAGCACAACATGTATTCTTAGAGGAATGAAGGATGAACCCACCTGTAGCCAGTTGGCTGTAGCTCCATCCCAGGCTGGACTTTAGAGGCGGGAATGGCTTCACCAAAGTCTATTAATTTAATCTTGAGAGGCTGGTCCTGCATATTTACAAACATAACGTTGTCGGGTTTGATATCGGTATGCAGGATACCGATACCCTTCAGGGCATCCAAGGCCACCAATAGCTGCAGGGACAAAACAAGTTTGGGATTTAGTTTTCCATGTGCTACTGTGTTAGGTTTTTTTATTCATTAATGAGTAATAGATATATAAAAGTATCAATAATTGGTTATATACAACAATAATGCATACCTGCTTTGCGATTGGGCGTATCTCGTTCAGAGGGAGTGGTTTCCAGTCTCTTTCTTGGACCAGCTGATAGAGACTCCTGTCCAGCATCTCGAATGCCAGACAGGTCTGTCCCATATATTCAAACCGCTCAAAGAATTTCACAACGTTAGTGTGGTCTGGATTCAGGACACTGATGACCTCTAACATGGACACCTGGGGAACAAAGAGGTTCCTTGTAGATACTCTGATATAGCAGACACAATGTAAACATGGGAATACTATTTGTCATAAGAAGAAGTCAAAAAATCTACCTCTTTCTCAGTGTCCGGGATAAAATGAATGTCCTTCTTGAGGATCTTAACAGCCACTGACTCTTTAGTTGCCAGATTTCGGCACTTGGCTACTTTACCATAGCAGCCTTCACCAATAAACTCCAGAACAGAGTAACCAAAAGAGCTGCTAAACAGAGTTTGGCCTGCCTGAACCTTAGGTGCCGTCAGTGTGACTGCGGGAGTGAACGTGGAGTCAGTGTATTCAGTCAACACAACATGATCAATTACATAGCTTAACCATGATCATTCAATTTATCAATTTAATTATTTATTTAGGAAAATAGATTTAAATTAGATAGATATATTTGAAACATTTTACAACCCATGATTTTGTAAGTCACTTTGTTCCTAATGACTTAGTTTCTGTTTTATTAAGTGCTTTTTAAAAATAAAGGAAAACTTTCCTCCTGTGCTCTGTCTCTAGTTTTACCCAATATGCAAATTAACTGAAACATGTTTTCCTAAAATATGAATATTGTTTCTCTTTAGATGACGTAATTATATAACAATTAATGCTTTGAAAAGAAGTCCTGGTATGTTAAATATGTTGGTATCATGAGGGATAAGATAGGGGTGATAAAGTAATTGTCAAAACCCACATTGGCCATACTAGTAACAAACACTGGTATGGTATATTTCCAAAGAACGAACCCCCACTCAGCATCATGTCAAATGTATTTTGAGCGTGATGAGTCGATCTTACCTGACACACCAGCGGCATCTGAACTCCACGATGACATTTTTCAAAGTCAAATCTTCTCAGTTAACTATTTCCAAGGTTGAGAATGAACCTTCAAGCTTTAACCTTTTCAGATCAGAACGTATGACCGTCTTTCTACAAATGACTCTTGTCCCAAATTTGTGTCTCTGTCTCTCAGTGCTAATGGAAAAATGACCAACATTGAAGATCTACTTCTAGACCTGTACCCCCTTGTGACATCATAATATCATTTAGAACTCGCTTTGTATTCTGTTCTGTTCTTTTTAGAACTCGCTGACACGCAACTTAAAATACAGCAGCTACAGGCTGAAAAATGCTTTTTTAGTCAAACAATCCAGCTCCTGATGAAAAATATTTCCCTGCACTTTGTTAGATTATATTATTTAGAGAGTACTCATGCAGTCAAAAGAGCACCTGGCAAACTTGTGTGTGTGTGTGTGTGTGTGTGTGTGTGTGTGTGTGTGTGTGTGTGTGTGTGTGTGTGTGTGTGTGTGTGTGTGTGTGTGTGTGTGTGTGTGTGTGTGTGTGAGTGTGTGATAAATGAAAAAGACTGAAAAGTTATCAACACTTTTTTTTTAGTTGTTATTGCCACATTTTATTTAAAGGGCACTATCCCCAATTACTTTATCATGCCCAGCCAATATCCTATCCCATTAACATTCCATGGGACAGCTGATGTGTACATGAGCATGGGACCTCCTCTTCCCAGGGCACGCCGTGCACGATTTTGGTCTGTCTATATTTACGTTTAAAGACTCTGGCTTAGAGTTAGTAGCCGATATTACTTGGAAACAGCTAACATTGTGCTCATTTGGCTAAGAGTCAGTTTCAGTGGAGGTCCTGCACCAGGTCACCAGATGGTCATTCTCTCACATCCAGTGAGACGCAGATTTGAGGGGGTAACAGTGCTCATTGGTCCCAGAATCAGAGGCGTCTTTCAAAATCTTAATATTCCTTAAATTTGGTTCATAGTTGTTTGCAGTCATCACAGACATCCAGTCAAGAATAAATAAATATTTATTTTCCATAATAAAATCCCCGGAACTAAGTGTGGTCCATAATTAAAATAATAAAATACAGTTATATTAGCATAGAAACTACAATAGTACTCAGCAACATACCAGTGCAGTTTATTCCAAAGCCCAACAGAGGGCAATCCATGACTACAAATGGTCACCATAAGACTTTATTTATTAAGAAATGGGGACTTCATCCGTTGCGATCCTGCAGTAAAAATGTAATAGTACAGTATGCCTTGAAAATAATAACATAAATAATACAATTATATGTCTGAAAATATGTTGAAGTACACTGTGCCTTGTTATAATAATAGTATATTATGTCATAAAATGACATAGTACAGTATACTATTAAAAATAATACTTAGTACAGGATGTCAGAAAAAACTTGCACTATAGTATGCCGTTAAAAGTGTGATAAAAAACGTCTAGTATAGTATGCAATACAAATTGTCAAATAAAAATGTATGTAAAAAGCAGTATAAGTAACTAATATATTATCTATAAATATATGATATAAAATATATAATATAGTATATCAGAAAAAAATCATGAAATTAGCATTGTATGGTATGTGTTAAACAAGTCATAGTATGCTATACATATAATTAAATAGTAATGTGGCAACATGGTAAAAAATGTAATAAAATGGGCGACTGTGGCTCAGTGGTAGAGCAGGGTCATCCTCACTTCAGAGGATTGGCGGTTCGATCCCTGGCTCTGATAGTTTAGTCGATGTGCCCTTGGGCAAGAAACAAACTTTGTTGTAATATCCCTTGTGCTACTGTACATCCACTTATCTGTAATGAGACGCTGGAAACGTCTTAGCCCCTCTTCCTCCCCAATAAAGGAATGTTGAAGGTCAACCACAATATGTGCTGACTGTGATCTTTTTCCCTTCAGAATGGGCCCGGTTCACGATAAGTGGGTCTCCATCCACCTGTTTTTATGCACATTTCTAATTTGCTCATACAAATCTGGAGTGGAAATGGCGGATTTTTTTTTTTAAATATAACAAAAAAACCCGTCTTATCCTCGGCTGAGTTGGAAAAGTTTATGGATAAAAACAAAATGTGACAAAGTGAAATGGAAACAGACTTAGCAGATAACTAATGACATACATGAGGCGAGTGAATGAAACATCTTTGAAGAGATGAAAAAATTGTCTGTGAGGAGCAATGGGGGAGAATTGGTACATGAAACATTTTTTATTTGTTTGAGGTTTGACTAAAGCTGTTTTATACAATTTTGGAACCGCAACAAAAATTTTGAATTTCATTTTGTGGAAGTCTTTCCTGTGCTTGTATTTTCTGAATTAGTCAAACTGTTAAGCTGAAAAATGAGTTTTTCTTATTGTACTATATACATTCTTTGGGCACATGATGGGACGACGGTATTTTTGTATATATTTCATTATATTTTAGCTCTTAGACTAAATATAGTATGAATGAGAAAATGATCAGGAGTTTAGTTTTTTTTCCTCGTTTTTCAAAAATTCTGACTTTGACTACTGATACAAGTGTGATTTTTCATGTGGTCTAAAAGGAATTAAAAGAAACTGAGCCCTGCATGTCCGTGCTAGATTTCAAGACTAAACACCAATCAGAACAAGTTTTCTTTCATTATAATACTAAATATAGTCTTTCGGCACATATGGGTTTAATTAAGTCATCTCGTTGCATCATCTTCTTCTGCAGCGTTTTAGTGGCACCATAATGGGAAATTTGGAAATGGAATTTCCAGTAAAGTTTGCACAAGTTTTGGCTGTAAAATGGACTAATAATGACTTTAACCTTCTCCCTCCATTTCTCCATCTCTTGTCCCGACTCCCTCTTTGGTTCCTTGTCCCTTTGACTCCTTAAGGTGTCCTCTCTCTCTCCCTGTTTAAGGATTGTCATCCCCCTTTAGTCCAAGACTAAAACTAATCATTGTAGCAGGCTGAATAAAATACAAGATCCAAGGAGTCCAGGAAATGTGAATACTCTAACTCCTCCACAAGAGTGGTACACACTCCAGAAACTGCTTTTGATCATGAGATCCAGGAGCGCTGAGAACAGGACTGGAGGTCTGGCTGATTCATCAGTCAGCAGCCAGGGGGCAGCTGGCCCCAGAGTCCACTTTACCCACAGACAAGTCAGTCAACTCTGCTTCCTGTACTTACAGTACACTCACAGAACATTTTGGACGGCTGGTTGGATGAGAAAAAAAGCTAATTGAACATGTCACTTTGGCTTCTGAGAAATCTTAATTTCCTATTTTTTTATTAACCAAACGGTAAATTATAAATTATCTGAAAAAAATAATTATCTGATTCATCACAATTGAAAATAATCAGTAGTTATATTACTGTGCAGTAAATTATTTGATTGCTATTACCGATACATTAACATGTTTGCAGTATTAATAATCTAATCTAATAATATCTAATATCTAATATTAATCAATAACAAATCATATTTTATAAACTGTGCATAGGGTTTGTGTGTGATAACTTCAAAAGCAGAGTAACTCTGAATTATAGTGTAAAGTAGAACTTTAAAATAGCATGAAAAAAGAAGTACTGAATTAAAGTACAAGTACCTCCAAACTGAACTTAAATAAAGTACTTGATTAAACGTTCTTATTTACAATCCTCCTCTAGTAACAGTGATGCTATGGGAGGAAACGAGGTGAATCCATGTAGAACCTGATGAATGGAGTTGGTATGTGATGTGTGTGTTGGGCGTGGGCTTTATTTGTGTGTAAATGCGCTTGTGTGAAGGTAGAAAGGGAAAACTAAGGAATGAAAGGAGAGAAGAAAACAAAGGTTGTAATAATGTGAGAAGGCGACTTGGCTTCCTGTGGAACTACAAAACAGAGAATCCCCAGCACTGAGATTTCATCATCATCATCCTAAATGTCTTCTAACATATATTCAAGTATATATTTACTAAGTATGAAAACAAATTGAGTATGTAACACGTTAGCATTGCATAGTATGTCGGTTTTGTGTACAAGAGAAATGCCTGTGTGAATTTTGCAGTCTAAGACGTGAACTCACTGTACAACTGCCCACAATACATTGTGTCTTGAGTGCCTTGGGGACCGGGCCATCACTCTTGAGATTTTGATCCAGGCTAAAAGCTCTTAATACTTTTCAAAGTTTAAATATGTTTTTGTGCAAGAAAGTGATCGTTTGGATTACTGACACATGCTCAGTTTAACCAAATTCAGCATGTTCGGATATTTGCTTCAACCTTGTTTTGGAGATTGTGACCCGGACCCGGCCGTTGTGGGATGTGAGATTTTGAGCCGAGCTGTTAATATGTCACTTTATTAAGTTTTAAAATGCTTTAAAGGTAGGAAAACGTATAGATTTCCACATATGGTAAGTACAATTAAAAAACAGCTAGACTATTTGGAAATGCCTCTTGGAGGGGTGTGATTTGAGACTGGATCAGTTATGTGATGGTGATGTGCTGGTGACATCTTAACTTAATCGTTATTAGGCAGTATTATAGGCAGTATGAATTAAATATTGATGTATTTAGTATGCATTATTTCATTTTAAAAACACATCTCTTTCCAAATTCTCTTGGTAACGAGTGTCACTATTGTACAACGTTTAACCATGACGAGCTCCAAATCCCCTTAACCACTGCATGAGAGGAGTGGAGCAGAGATGCACAGTTGTCTAACCCTGTTTGGAGCTGGACGATGCTACGCTATGATTGGCCAGTCTGCGTTTCCAGGGGCGGGACTTGGTGATGGTCGTTGTCTGCACCTCCTGTCTACATTTCTTCCGCAACTTATTCTATAAATAAAATACAGACATATAGAAATAACAGAATGACACGAGAGAAGAAAAACAAAGAAAATGTGTAGATTTAAAAATAGAAGAAAAGAAGCTAAATAAATACATACAGTAAGCAAATGACATTCATTGTCTTCATATTTTGATGCAGGTACGTGCACACATATTGGCAATAACTTAATAAATAAATATAGTTTATTAGATGATTTATTTCTTAATATACAACTATTACAACAGTTGATTGTATATAGAGGGCAAACATCAGGAGGAGGCGTGGGTGTCAAAGAGCCACTGTTTCACTCTGGGTTAATTTTGGGAAGTTTATGAAGACCATCTTCTGGTTTTCTCTTAATTACAACTGTTATTTTTTTTCACAAGAAGATACCTTGTTGGAGATGAAATTAAGAATAAAGAATAAAACAAAATATATATATATACACACTTCTTTTTCTTCCTCTTAAAGTTACACGCTGTAGTGCTAAAGATAAAACCTAGAAAGGACAACAACACTGTCATTTGAAGTCTGAAAGTGTTCCTGCTAATGGAAATGTATGTTCTTTTACAGGCAGTTGCTGATGACAGACTTGTTTAAGTCATCAGATTTTTCTCTTCTCAGAAAGAAATGTAAGAAAAGCCATGCAGCCATAAAAATATGGAAGCGATAAAGATTGATGATTTGTTTGGAATGGAGTTGCGAAGTCAGGAGAAAAATCACAACAAAAGAAGAGTTCCAACAAGGTGAGAGCCGGCTGTGGGTCCTGTGTTTCCTGCAGAGATCGGTGGACGCGTAATTAAAATGGACCTCAAAAGCTCACCTTGTGCATTATGTCCCCTCATTGCCATGTGAATGCATGCTGGTGTACGGTAAGGATGTGTGTGTGTGTGTTTGTGTGTGTGTGAGTGGTGGTCTCATTGTACCTCTAAGTCCACAGTAAGCTACTTAATTTGTCCTGTAAGAAACTGCTGCCTGGTTAACCATGATTAATACCTACTGTATAGTTATCTGCGGTTTTGGGCTGCGAGGCGCCAGGTCTACTGTCGTGAACCGGCTCGGTATCTTCATTAATCAAAGCGGGGAGCGGCTGTCTAGTTAGCATTCATCATGGGCTATATTATGATATTCAGATGATTCAGTGTGTGGGGATGCGTGTGCTGAGCTGGCCCGGACAGAGAGAGTGTGTGTGTGTGTGTGTGGGGGGGGGGAGAGAGTGAACGGGCCGGGGAACAAATCAATGCATGCGGGGGAAAGGCTGTTCTCAGCAGTAAGGTGGGTTCGGAGCTCAGTAATCGAGTCTTTCTCTGCAGAATTAATGAGAGGGCTTTTCACGCCATACGGGCCGCAGAGATCTGTCGACATCCACCCCAACAACGGCCTAACAAACGGGAGGGGATGGTGATGTAGGGGCCGGGGACAAAGACCGCAGAGGAGCGTGATTCTGTGGCCAGTTTACGATTAAAAACACACAGTTTAGTGGTGCAACGGATCATACACTTACTGTTTGGATTGTATCAAGGATCGGAATCAGCACAAAAGATAGAAGAGAGCAAATGTAACTTTTAGAGATCCCTGATCACGTTTTATTGCCACCGATACTACTTGCCGATTATTGCTGATCGATATTGGCAGATACAGATCTGATTCTTTAATCTTTGATTTTGGATAATAGCAGCTGGTCTACAAAGCTCCATCCGTCCCAAAAATCATTTCAACTGCTCTGAAGTCAGTAAACCATCAACAATTCTAAATGTTATCCTTTTAGTTTGCTTTAGTAATGTATAGTGTTTTTTCTTCATAAAGACACCCAATTCAATGATAAGGAATTAAAAGATTGTATTTAGATTGATCAAAACAAATCTTGTCATTAGTCGTTTAAATTATGTATTATAATCTACCTAGAGCTAGAGCAAACACGTCATATCTAATATATATTTATGTTGTTGTGAAATCATCTCCTTCAAACAATTGGATTTATTTAAGTTTCTCACCAATATTACATTTTACGAAATTACATGTGAACACAGCATGATAATGTTATAATTTACCTTCAACCAATACAGCCTGAACACATTATAATGTAACTGAACGGAACCTTGGTCCGTTAGCCGTTAGCAGTGCTGCTAACGTTACTAGCTCTCCTCCTTTCAGTTTAAACATGGGTTGGCTGTTTACAACGTAACATTATCAGAGATCAGCGACTACAGAGAATAAATGCTGATGTCCTGATCTCATATTTTACTGAATATTGGCGGATAACGATTGTCAGTAAAACTTTATTTCACACTGTGATGGTTAACGTTAAACTGTGTAATTTATACGCGGTTCACATGCATGCCGATACGATCTGTACGGATAACGACAATAGTACGTTACACCACTAGCGTACACAGACACAAACACAACCGGAAAAGACGGAGGGAAAATTGGAGTCAAATGCCCATCCACATACATAGGCAAGCCATGACGAATGACAATCAGGACATTTACTTAAGTACTCCATAATATGACAATAACAGTCATAATATTTTGGGTTGCTTATTCTGGCCAGCCAGCTAACAGATATCCACCTGTCATGCAAAAATGCAACGCCCCTTAACTACGCATAGTTTTAAGTGGTTGAGTTATATAAAATTCACGATTTTTTCAAGACCAAAGAGGTTTTTTTTGGGCTGCTCGGTGGTGTAGTGGTTAGCACTGTCGCCTCACAGCAAGAGGGGCCCGGGTTCAATTCCCGGGCCAGACAACCTTCTGTGTGGAGTTTGCATGTTCTCCCTGTGTCAGCGGTTCTCTCCGGGTTCTCCGGCTTCCTCCCACAGTCCAAAGACATGCAGGTTAGGTTAATTGATGACTCTAAATTGCCCGTAGGTGTGGATGTGAGCGTGAGTGGTTGTCTGTCTCTATATGTCTGCCCTGTGATAGGCTGGCGACCTGTCCAGGGTGAACCCTGCCTTCGCCCATTGACAGCTGGGATCGGCTCCAGCACCCCAACTGGATAAGCGGTTACGGAAGATGGATGGATGGATGGATGAAAACATGTTGGAAGGCATTTTGGCTGTTTGCCATCTGGTTTTTTTCGGAGCCTGAAAAGACCATATTTGGACAAGAGGGTGGAGCTAAGGGAAGAGCGAGGCCCAAGTAATGTGAGCATAACAAACACTAAGTTATCAGCTAACGCTCATGGCCCCTAGCTAGCTTGGTTACTAATAACAGATAAAAATTGTTTGTGGTGCTAATTCTGGCCAGCCATCTAGCAGCTATCCACCTGTGACGACACCTGCCCGTCACTCAAAAGGCCACGCCCTTATTTAGGCATAGTTTTAAGCTGAGTTATATAAAACAGTACAGTCATCATTTTTTTGTACCAGGCTGAACAAGGCGGTAAAGTTTAGCATTTTAACATGATGGTCTATGGGGATCGCCTCGCTTTTGGAGCCAGCCTCAAGAGGCCATTTGATGCAGTTTTTGGCACTTTGGCACTGGCTTCATATTTCAGTCCATTTGGTTGCCACTTGGGTTTTACATAATACATAACATACATTTATACGATAGGATGCATTGTTACGTATTAAACTATATATTAAGTAGCTAGAACCACAGCACCAGAAGCCTCAAGGTCACTGTTAGATGTAAAAGTGTTGATAGCAATCAGAAGCTTTGCAAGCAAAGTTAATGATATCAAGGCAAAGCAGGGAAAACTGGTTGCCTAAGTACATTAATCTATGTTCCAAGTAAATTAGATGCCTGTTTTGAATAATGTTCTACCTCTTTTTTAGTGGCCAAAAACTAAACAGGGTACCTTTAATGTTGCTGGGGATCATTATTTATTATTAATGTGTTGTATATGTTGTTTGTACTCCATACCATGTTTGGGCTCAGGTCAATAAATATCTGAATCTGAGGAAATCCATCATGACTAGACTCAACAAGAAGGCTTCTCTATAAATGTTTCGGGTGAAATGGTTTTATGTAATATGAAAGGTATAACTTAACAAACCCACAGAGTGATCACCTGATTCAACTCTCATTGCTCTCATCTCTCATCAGCTTTCAGCTAAAAAAAGCTCTAATAACCCCAAATCTGCCAAGTAGGGATGGGTATCATTAATATTTTATCGATACTAGTACTACTATCGATACTGCTTATCGGTTCGGTTCCTTATCGGTACTGCTTATCGGTTCTTTTTGATTATTTTGTGAGAAAAAAAAAAAGACAATTAATTAAAAAAGAATGACATTGCTTTATTAAAAGCTGCTAGTCTGTGTTGTTATAAGTTAGTGTTATAACTTATAACAACACAGCTGCTCCCCTTATTAATAACTATGCATCAAACAACTCAATATAAACTGACTGACTTTTTACCTAAATCCCTTTGACTCCACTGTTGAGAATGGGTGCAGGCCTTTCACAATAAACTTTTTAACAGCCCTGTGACACTTATTCACCCTCTCCTGTGTCATCTTCCCTGTAGCTGCTATTGGGAAGGGACTTGGGCTGGGACTGGCGGTGGTGAAGGGGGGACTCGGGCTTGGACCGGGACTGGCGGTGGTGAATGGAGGGGTCTTGGGTTGGGATTGGCGGTGGTGAAGGGAGGGGGGCTGGGTCATGGCTTTAGCCTCAGCTCGACAATATACAAACATTTCCAAAATCCTTAAAATAAATAATAAATAATCAGCTGAACGATTAGCTTTCATTTATTAGCCAGTTCTTATGATCATACTCCGTATGACATCGCTAACGTTAGCTGCAGTGGACGAGGACAGACTGCTAGCCAAACAGTCGAAAACTGTGCATTTCAGCACATTTATATTATGTGTGTTTGGCAAATGTTTTGACAAATTGCTGGTGTCTCCTCCGGTACTTTTGAGGGTTTTGTTGCATTTGAGATAACGACAATTATCAGCATCTACTGGAGTGTGTGTGTGCGTCAAAGTAAAGCACGACTCCGCCCCTCGTGCAAAGAAAGAGGTCTGCAGCGCAGTTTTTTTCCCGCGGAGCTCTCACTCCGTAACTTCTAAAGTACCGATAGAACCGTAAACTCCGAACCTTATCGTTCCCCCGCATATTTACTACTTTCTTATCGGTTCCGGTTTAGAACCGGGTATCGGGGGCATCCCTACTGCCAAGTCAACACATTCTCTCACTGATGAGTCAAACAACGCAGCTTGTTAAGTGGCGCTAAGCTTCCAACTATGAAGCTTTACATTCCTGTGGCGTCTGTTTTGCACGCCTCAATGACGGTGTGTCAGTACAAGCTCGTTACATGCATAGTGTCTTTTCGAAAAATAAACTTGTGCTTTTACTGGATGTTAGGACAACAAAATCATTTAGTTGAGTTTAGTAAAAGAGAGTGGTTGGCGTTAACTTGACTGACTAACAACTCGTGTGACTACCGAGCGACTACCAACTCCCGTGTTTAACAAATTACGAAGGAGTCACGCATCTCATGTACAACTGCTGAGACAAAATGCATTACATTACAATCATTTAGCAGACGCTTTTATCCAAAGCGACTTACAATCAGTAGTATATTACATATCATTCACCCATTCACACACTGATGACAGGCTACCATCAAGGTGCCACCATCAGACTCTAACTAACATTCATGCAACATCCAGTCCACACCGATGGCAAGCCTTCGGGAGCAACTTGGGGTTAAGTGTCTTGCCCAAGGACACATCGACTGCCGAAGCCGGGTATAGAACCACCGATCCTCTGATTGGAGAACTACCTTGCTCTCCACTACGCCACAGTTTTAGTTTAACCTGGATGAAAGTTTCCTCCATAAACTAATCGGATTGTAACAATGAGCAACACACAGAAGAGGAAGTCTTGGCCCGGATATCTGCTGGTTACACCAGAACAGCAGATATTGCTCCTTGTCCCCAGAGGCTTATCCGTCATCAGACAGATAGCTGATGGGTTTCGAGATTGATGTCAAGATACCGATGAGCGGTGACCAAGCTGTATTATTTGACACACTGTAACCAAAAAGCAGACGACGTTAAAGAGCCTAATATTTCCCTTTGGAGACTGAAAGCAGAGCTAAAAGGAGAGCAGAAGAGGTGGCCAGAATATCACTTTAACATGAATGCTAATGTCTCTCTGTCACTGCTGGATGTGTGAAAGTGATCAACATAAATGGTGATGTCTTGTGTTTACAGTTCATTTTTTGCTTCTGCCAAGTGGCCCAAAAAATCAGTTACTGCAGGTTTATCAGTAATAATGGTTTAACAAATGATATTTGACATTTTTTCGGAAAATACTGCTATTGTTTTTCATGAGGAAACATTTTGAATACAGGACTTGATATAGTTATTTTTAGTAAAGGATCTGAATACTTCATCACACACACACACACACACACACACACACACACACACACACACACACACACACACACACACACACACACACACACACACACACACACACACACACACACACACTTTCTAGTAATCAGTCATCACAGTGCTGCTTCAAACACAGCTCCCTTTACTGCTACAGCTTTATTGTAACAGTCGGAAGCTCACTCAGGTTATTGCTCCATCTGAATGATGAGGAGATGAGGCGGTGGGTGGGGGGGCTTTACAATATTTCTTTATGAGTAGCATGCACTCATGTGCATTACACAGCGTGGATCATGTGCCGCGTAAAAAAAGAAGGATTGCTGCTTACAGTTGAGTGATGTAATGCTTCACAAATAATCCTGTTTGGGCCCGATGCATATCTGTCCTGAGCATCCATCTGCTTTATTGAGCAGTGAGCATTGAGCCGAGGTTATATAGTATTTACAGTATTGAAAGTGAGGAGCAATATTTTTAGAGGCAAGAAGAAAAAGTCCTCTTTACTGGATGACGTCTCCTCCTGGTTCTGACTTAATTTGATGTCCCAGCAGCCTTCACTCTGATGTGTTTTCCTTCTCCATGTTGAGCACTAGAGGGCCCACGCTGCTCTCTCTACGTCTGCTCCTCAGTCCGTCAGCCCCGCTGTGACATATGAGATGTCTCCCTGAAAATGACCAATGATTTCTCCCCGTTCTTTGTAATTAAACGGCTATTACTCAGAGGAGACAGCAGGATGCAGTATGTATTGGTGCGGGTTGTTTGTAGCACTGCTGTACACACTCCTGCCTAAGGGGGTAAGTATTATTACTTTTACATTGATCTCAGTGACAGATAACAGTTATTCCACAATAGAATTGCAAATGGAAGAAGGGAACTGGAGACAATTAGTGAGCTCGTTGTGGCTTCAGGAAACATAGAGCTCGACATACAAGCGATAAACAAGCCTTAAAGTAGAAATATAATATGTTCTACAGTTAACACCAGGTGATGGGTCCTGCAAAACTACCACACTGATATGAATTAAGTTCCAAAGTTAATTGAAATGTAAAAAGGAATTCATGCTTCTATTTTAGAGATTAGGTTTTACAGTTTATCATAAGAACTATATGATGAATGAGCAAAGATAAAATAAAATGTACTGCCCCAGATGTTGCCATAAAAATTACTGACGGATTTGTGGTTCTTGGATAAAAGTTACCCAAAAACTAATGAAAGAAAAATAAATAACAATTTCTATCTGCGTACAGTTTTGTCATTTAAAATCCAGTGACTAATATTGCATTTCAACAACATCCTTTTTTATTTTTTAACTGACCAACATTTGTTATTGCAGCAGCCTCCACGGAATGTTTGAGATGTCAATCTTCAAACGTAAAAATCCCGTGAACCTGACAAAGACACATTTTATATTAAATCAACGTGAATGTTTTTAAAAGAGGAATAAAATAAAATAATTTGCAAGCAGCAATGATCAGGCCTACACACCTTTGCGCACATCATGTTGAGGGCGTGGCATTGGATTTGACAAATGGGAATTCCAAAATGAAGGCAACACAAGTTAAATGTGTTACATTCCATCACTGACTCAATGTATTTCAGACTCTTTAAGTGTTTCCAAGATTAGAAACCAGCTACTCACTCACTTTTTCCCTCAGACTACTCATCTCCTCTGGTTCATTTCTCTGTCATCACACACACACACACACACACACACACACACACACACACACACACACACACACACACACACACACACACACACACACACACACACACACACACACACACACACACACACACACACACACACACACACACACACACACACACGTGAAGGTCCTATACTACCTTGTTAGTGATTTGCGCACAAATTGAACTGTACACAGGGATTGAAGTGAACACAAACTAGACAATAAGTATTTAAAAAAAGCTCTAAATCTAACACTCTATCATCCACGCTTTCTCTCTAATTAACTGGCTGCTCTCTCCTCTCCTTCATCTCTCCTTCACCTCCTCTCACCTTTCCCCTTTTGGTTTGGTCCAAGTTTAGAGGTGGGACTCTCCCCGACCCGCCCTAAGCCTCGGGAGACGCTCACCGCCAGAAGGTCCGTCACAAAACACATGCTGCCAAAAAAAGGCCACAAAAAAGATCACATTGGAGTTGGATCTTCGTATTGAAGCGTCCTCCCTGAAGGAGAAACTCATTCAGTGCGTGAATAAGAGTGTGAGCCAGCTTTCCTGAAATGTAAAATGTAGGAGCAATTTGACAACCAGGTATCAGACTGATGGATCAGAGGTTTAACGTTTTTTATTGTCAGGGACTGCAAGATCTGGCAACAGACTCCTAATGAAGACGTCCTGGGATGAGTCCACAGAGACGGAGCCCATAGAGGGGACATTGATCAGAGCCACCAGACTGAAGAGACACATTACAGGGTCTGGGGAAAAGGTAAGAGGATAGAACGGAGGAATTCAATCGCTTGATTAAGGCCAATGGCTTCGTTCAGTTTGCACAATATCAGTGTGTGTGATCTGCCCCTCCCCTCTCCGTCTCTTTCTCTTTGTGTGTGTGTGTGTGTGTGTGTGTGTGTGCAGCAGGAAGGCGGAGGTCATCCCTAAACTTATTAGAGCAGGTGCAGTGCATTGAAAATCCATTCAGTGTTGCTGTCACAGCGATTCTCTTCCATTGAATTAAGAGGGGTCAATCCCACAAATCAAGAGATTACGCTGCGGGGAGAAAGAGGACTATCTGCTCAGTGGGGTACATACAACACACACACACACACACACACACACACACACACACACACACACACACACACACACACACACACACACACACACAATCTTTAATGTAGGCCTATGTATGTGTGTGTGTGTGTGTGAAGACCTAAAGGCCTTTACACACCGGAGATGTGACGAATAAGGGACACACAAAGGCAAAATACTCACATGCAAATAATTCGAACCAAAACTATTCATACTAGCAGCGATGCATATTTTGCAACAGCTGCAGCATTTTTTCATAAAAGGTTCCATTAGAGGCAAGCAGGGGACCAACTGCAGTCTGTCTGAGGTAAATCATTTTAAAGCCCAAGATACTTTAAGGTATTTTAATGAGTTTCATTTTAGCGAACTAATAATGCTTAATAACGCATTCTAGGGCTTTTATTGTGAAAGGTAAGAACATAAACCTATTTATTTTTTGTATTTGAGAAAGATATAGACTCTCATTATTGCTTTTATGCCAATATTCATATAAAGGGAAATATATTTTTTTGCTATTTAGATTACACACACGTATATATATTTTAAATGTACCAAAATAAAGTAGAAAATAAAATGGCCATTCACACTAGGCTCACTTGGTCACACTGATTTTCAAACACAGCTTTCCCCCTCTCTCACACACACACACACGCACACACAGTAAACCCCGTGTTGCGTGACCATGCAGCGGTTTCTCTGTGGCTGTGCTGGCAGAGGGAGAGCTGGTTGTGATTGTGCTGAGTGGAACGATCTTGAGTTTGGGGACCTTGGCATTCATCACACACTTGCTCACATCTACACTGCGGTACCCCCGCGGCTCGGCCTGCTTTAATTATTACACGGCCAGCTAATCAATAGCAAAAGAGGCTAATCCTATTTCATCCCTTCATATTCATTTACGCCGGTGTCAGATTTAAACTACCTGCACTGTGATTCCCATCATCTCGTATTCCACTGTGTGTGTGTGTGTTTTTTTTTGCATATGCACGTGTGCTGCTGCTGCTGCTGGTGTGCATAATAGCAGTCAGTGTGTGCTGAACAAGGAAAAAACTGTAAGGAGTTACATTTCATTTTAACTCCACTTGCATTTATAAGCAGTATATAAACACTTCATAACACACTATAATGCAGTTATAGAACAATATAAGGACATCTGTAAGAGTGGATTTATGCATCCTCAACGACTATAACTCTTCCTGAGCATTAATGTAAACAGGTAATAATGAATAATTAAATAGTAACTTAGTTATTTTTCCCCATGGACCTTATTTTGCACTGTTTTCGGGAACAGACAGAATCAAGCTAAAGAAAAACGTTTCTCTGCAGGGTTCTTTCATAATGACATTTAATATAACAATCTATAAATACTGGACCAATTTCATTAACGTTTGTCCCCATTGGCCACTGAGACACAAAAACATGGGAAAAGTCCATTTACTATTCACTTCATATCAATTACTTTAAAAAATTGAGAATCTATTTACTCACACATACGCTGATGAAGGTCATGAGATGCTGCTTAAAGCTCTGGGAGAAATCTAGTAATTTGGACCCTGTGTTAAGATTTGTGACTCTCCAAGGTCAAGAATGAAAAAAACGTTGGCTTGTTTGGTCCTTTGATCATTTCTTGGCGTCATCTATTCTTTTTTTTTTTAGGCCTCTGCTCGATATTAACTGAAACAATTGTTTCCATTTTTTTATTTGTCTTCATGAGGGGATTTAACTACTGGCCATATGTTAAAAAACATTATTGGCCACATTAGACACTTTGTACTATTTTGCGGTATATTCAGAGTTCAAGTTTTTTCTGAAGTAGTTTCTTGCCCAAAACCTAAAATGTTGGTCGTTGTCCTTAATGCATCTCTGTGAGATCACATCCAGAGATGCAACATCCATCGATCCATTTTCTGTGAATCGCTTATTCTTTTCAGGGTCGCCTGTGTGCTGGAGCGGCTCTCAGCTGTCACTGGGTGAAGGCAGGGTTCACCCCGGACGGATCGTTAAACAATAGCAGGGCTGACATATGTAGACGGACAACCACTCGCGCTCACATCCACACCTACGGGAAGTTTAGAGACATCCATTAACCATTGCTGCATGTCTTTGGACCAGCCCCGGGATCAAACCCTCGTCCCCATTGCTGTGAGGCGACAGTGCTAGCTGTACTACTGTGCAGCCCAATATTGCGACAAAGGACCCTAGTTGCCTTTCCTTTGGCGTTGTTTCCACGGTGCCCCTACTAATGTGTAAAAATCACGTGTCATCCAACCAAATGCTCTGTTAGGATGTTGTGGTCATTTGACGTATATTTACAGGATGTAAACGTACCGGTGTAAGGCTCCTGGGTCTTGGTTCTTACTCTTTAACCCTGCTCACAACATGCTGTCTGTCCGTGGCTTGTGAGGACAGGCCCAGTAAATGTGGAAGATTTTAATCATAAAAGTTGAGCTTTAAATGTTTTTTGTGTGGCAGATATTTGCAAAGTTGGACAATTCTTTATTTCATTATTGACTATTGAATTATATTTTAAAAAAGAGTGCCCAATATCCGATCCACCTTATTAACATATCGAAAATAAATAAATGTTAATGTCTTGCTGTCCGATACAACACAAATAATAAACGGTCACAAAAATGACCACACGGTATCAAGAATATAAGAAAAAGTATATTACTTCCTTTTGGTATGGGTGGCGCTGGCTTTGAATGATAAACTGATGACACTTAGTGCGATGAAGAGGTTGCAAGGGAAGTTATGAAGCACTCGTTCACAAATTCACAGAAAGCAAACGAGAGAGCGGGCCGATGACGGAGTGATCTGGACCGCAGCCAAGCGGTCTGACTCTTTAAGTGTTTCCAAGATTAGAAACCAGCTACTCACTTTTTCCCTCAGACTACTCATTTCCTCTGGTTCATTTCCCTGTCATCACATACACACACACACACACACACACACACACACACACACACACACACACACACACACACACACACACACACACACACACACACACACACACACACGTAAAGGCCTTTTCTCCCTATACTACCTTGTTAGTGATTTGCGCACAGATTTAACTGAACAGAGATGAAGTGAAACAAACTAGACAGTGTCCCTCAAAGACACCCAGATGATTTCACTCATGTGAAGAATAGCAAAATAAAACGGCATGTCTGTTGTGATCTATGGTACCAAACACTGAGGTCCAGTAAATATCACCTCAGAAAGGCCTTGGAATGACTCCCTTTGCCTCACTGCGTGGTTTACAACACCGCTCTGTGCCAAAACACACTTGTTTAACACTTTGTTGAGGACAAAGATCAATGAACTATGGGTAGATTATGTAGACATTTCTTTATCTGAAGAAAACAGTTCCTCTAGTGGTTTATGGTGACGTGGCCACAGGGGTGATGGAGCTGTGGTAGGGAAGCAGCCCAGTCGCCATGACGAAATGTTGCCATTGTACGTTTCCGCAAACCATCGACACATTTATGTAAATGTGGAATAAAAAAAAAAAAATACATATTACAACGAACACGCACAGAGCAAGTAACATGTAAACACACGTATAATAATACACAAATACACACATAAAGAAAGAGTGAACAGCAAGTTGACTTTACGCTTGTTACGTAGCCCGTGTTAACATAAAGTTAAAGTTGACCCAACGCTTAATGTGTTGCCAAATGAACCAAAAGTTTTAGATTGACTTAATGTTTGTTACACAGTCCCATGTGAACCAAAAGTAAATGTTGACCTTCCGCTTGTCATGTATTCCAGTGTGAACCAAAAGTAACATTAACTTTAAGTTTATTACGTAGCACCGTGTCAACCAGAAATGAACTCTAACTATACACTGACTGTGTTTTTACTCTTGTTTCTCTTGTGCCCAGGCAGTTGTTATGTCTTCACACTAGTTACATTGTTACGGTTGTTTCATTAGGTTATTACGTTATGTGTTTGTCATTTTGACCCAAACCATGATTTTTTAATCAACTTAACCAAGTATTTTTGCTTCCTAAACTTAACCAAATGTTTCTCAACGTTGACCTTGTGTCATTGTGGATGATATGAGGCTGATATGAAATGTATTTTTTTAGTACGATCATTCCACGTATCTGGTGGTTTGTAGACTGAGGGAGGAAAAGTTTGCGCTCAGAGAAACACACCGAAGGGACAAACAAACTAATTCACCAACGCCATGCCCGTGTATGGCATCTAGACTCTGTCTTTGTGTATGTGACCTGCAGTCACCCAATGGTGTGTGAAGCAGATAACAGCCCAACTGCTGGTTAAGGAATTAAAGATAGTGTCCAACCCTGAGGGCGTTTAAATAGACCACACTCATCACTGACCATATCTCCACTGGCCTCTTTACACAGCGTGACCCCCGGTCTGTAAAATCAACCCCACACCTCTTTGTCCACAGGGTGATAAGTGGAGACTGTAGGCTGCAAGTATACCATTAAATACCATGTATTTTATAGCAGAGGTTATTCAACTTTTCAGCCTGTGACCCAAATAAGAAAATGACTGTCTGGCCCCAGGTCTCAGGCTCATTAAAATATATTGGTTTCCATGGCATCGGGGGACCCACTGCCAGCTATAGGCCCATGACCTGTTTTGGTTCCTGATGTAAAGTTTCAGAGATTAAGTTTAACGAGATACTAAGTTTATTACAGCATAGATATTAGTACATGCATACATTATTACAGCATACAGTACATTATTACAGCATACAGTACATTATTACAGCATACAGTACATTATTACAGCATACAGTACATTATTACAGCATACAGTACATTATTACAGCATACAGTACATTATTACAGCATACTGTACATTATTACAGCATGTAGTACATTATTACAGCATATAGTACATTATTGCAGCACACAGTACATTATCATCATTATCATTTTTTTTTTTGGATCTTCAGTTTTTTGGATCTTCAGGTTAGATCAGAATGAAGCACATTAGTCACTCAGAGCTCTGTTTTACACACAGATGTTATTGACAAACAGCAAGTAGTTGATCCTTTACTAATCTAAGGCAACAATACCACAGT
The DNA here is from genome assembly GCF_027596085.1 of Anoplopoma fimbria. Classification (NCBI taxonomy): domain Eukaryota; kingdom Metazoa; phylum Chordata; class Actinopteri; order Perciformes; family Anoplopomatidae; genus Anoplopoma; species Anoplopoma fimbria. Next base: position 6,992,222 of record NC_072460.1, on the reverse strand, counting down.
GTAAGAATAAAGTAAAAGTCCTGTCTAGTTGAGTAAAAGCACATAAGGATTACCAGAGAAATATACTTAAGGAATCAAAAGTAAGTAAAAAGGCTACTCACTATGCAAAATGGTGTTAAACTATGGAGACTTCAAAGTCCCCAAAGTTATAAACTTTTTTGTCTTAAGCAAAAAAAAGAAATCTGGACTTTGTGGTATTTTCTTTGGAGTGCAGTTTGCATTACGATGTTGAGCTAATCTTAAACCCAGCAGAGCTTCACTCAACCCCAACCTGAGTAGTAAGACACACTGAGGGTATGTGTTGCCTTCAATCTATACCAATATGTCTTCTTTAATAAGTTGATCAAAGTTAAGATCAAAGCAACTATTAAATATAGCTGTTTAATAAATGAAGGGAAGCAAATAGTACAATATTTACCTCTGACATTTAGTAGATAAGAAGTAGAAAGTATCATAAATTGGATATACTTAAACAAAGTGCATGTCCCTCAAAATTGTACTTAATTAGAGTACTTGAATAAATGTACTAAGTTACTTTCCACCCCTGCTGATACATACCTTATAACAAGAGTACAGCCTGGCTGTGACTATGTTGGGCTCAAATCTGTTGGATAAACTGTTGAAGTCCTCTTAGCAGTAATGATGAAGTACATGTTATATTTGGGGATTTGAGGGGTTGAGGTTTGAGTCAGAATAAACTTTATTTGTTTTATCACCTCCTAAACAAACAAGTCAGAACCTCATAACCTGCTGGCGGGTTTGAACATCATGTATTTTTAGAAGAATCAGCAAAAATACAGCATACGTGTCGGGGATCTTTTTTTTATGTGTCTGTTGAATCCACCAAATATTGGTGCTTCCTGTGAACAGTGTAGTTCACTTCCTGTGAACTACCAAGTAGTTCCGCAGTGACTTTAAGTATAATGTGCTGGCATCATTACAGAGGGGGGGCCGGCGCCGAGCTATTGAGTGCTGCATAATTTATTTTATTTCACGAGGGTGATTATTTCAGATTGAAATAGATGTGATCCTGAATTGTTCTGCTCCGTCGCTCGGTGTGAAATGAGTAATGAGCCTGTGGAACCGGGGGACGGAGGGGCCGGACATTAAGTAAAGGGAGACGCTGGTGCATTGACTTTATGTGCTTTAACTTGGCATCAATTGTGCTGAAATTTGAGATATTTTAGAGGAAGTTTTCAATCGCACATTGACTTTTGCACTGGCCTGTACCTCTCTGGAACCTATACTTCTCCACCCTCAACAGAGAAGATTCAATTAAGAAAGTCTTTGCCTCATGTGTGCTCTGTAAATGAGTGGATGGGACTGCAGCCTTGTCACTGGCTCACAGGGAGAAAGAAGGGGAAACAGGAAAAGTAATGGGCACAGATTCTTCAATTTAACTCCCTATTGATCCTGCTTGTCTCCACCTCGCTGGTGTCCCGGTCCTCTGCTGCAGCGGACCTGACAGACGGAGTGGAACTGTGTGTTCTGCTGTAGCACCGGGGAAGAAGGAGTTAGTGAGAGACGGGAAGTTTATGTCAGCCTGCGTGTCTACCCTCAACCTCTTCTACTGGCTAGTTGCCACACTGCACAAGAGGACGCTAAATGTACGCCCGCCAAAAAATACTGAATTTAATGCCACATAATGTATTTGTTTTGGCTTTTGGTGTCACAGTGCAGCACAAGAAATATAGTTATACTTTCTTTCATCATTCGTTGTGTCAGCTGAGTATTGAATCTTTTCTCATTTTGAAAGAATTGTTCCTTTAAGTGCTCTCTGAATGCATTCAGGCCGGGTCCTTACAGAAAGCACCACAGTTATATATATTACTGTAAAAGCCTGCAGTGACTTGCAGTGGGTTTAACTTCTAGGTTGGGGGTTAACAAAACAAAAATCCAGAGGGAATGTAATGTGCACAACAGAGGCATTTTTTTCATGCATTTTCATATCCCGACTAATATGCAGCGTGAATGATGGAATTGCAGTAGAAACTGAATTTCCATAAACAGGGTTGTAGACCAACAGTAGGTGTGTCTAATATGAATCTTAGCATATATTTTAAAACCAGGCGGCAACCTCAGGTGCTGCCGAGTGAAGCCGATGCGGAAGTGTCTTTAAACTTGCATTCTCTCTGCTGACCAGCAGGGGGCAACGCCTCCAGTTGTATACTAATCTATGAGAAAATGAAAACTTCTCACTTTATTTACATGAGACATGAGTTTATGGTCTCAATCTCTAGTTTCAAGTCTTCTTCAATGCAGCATGAAGTTCATTTAGTAAATGATGGTCCATTTAGAGTCAAATAGCCCATAAAGCACGGCATGCTTTAGGGCGGGGCTACTGCCAGAGCCGTATACGGCGTCTCTACGTCACTCCTCCTTATTCCAAATATGGTAACTTATGTTCACTGGTTGCAAAAAAACCAACATGGCTAGGCCGTAATCCAAAATGTCGACAGCAAATTTACTGAACTTGAGGCTTCAAAACAGCAGTACACAAACCAATGGATGACGTCACTATGACTTTGTCTACCCACTAATACAGTCTAAGGTAAAACACATAGGGGTCTAGTGTTTAGGAATGCTCTGTGTACACATTACACTAAGTCCTAACTCAATGCGAGGCAAGCGAGTTTCTGCAATGAAATCTCTTTGATTGCATCGTTTTCTATCGGAGCGTTCTAAATGCGCAGCATTTACATTACATTACAGTCATTTTGTTTACAGCTGAACTTTTGTCGGTTGTCCTGCTTCTGTTTACTCCTGTTGCTCACTTTGAAAGAGCCATAAGCGCTATACAAAATCTGCTCATTTCACTACAAAAACCTTAATAAGGTGGCAGCTGGCTGGAGCTAGCTGTTGGCTATTTTGAGTGTGATTTACAGTAAATATCACATCATAAAATGTGTGTTTTTCTGTTAAAAAAGTAGGCTACAATGTCGGATGTTATAATAAGCAGATTAAAGAATGTTTTTTTTATTCTGTCAATAAGAAGACCTAACAAGGTTGAAAATATTCATTACTATAAAATGATTAGTTCTGTGTTATGAAAATAATAAAGATATTAAAATTCCTTCATACATTGTTGGCTACAGCCACTAGGGGGGTTCAGTGAGCCCCCTGAACCAACGCAAACTGAGGCCGGAAGTAATCAAACTTAAGTGAAGTGTAGTTAGCAGTGAGCTAACAGCTTACACGTTAGCAAGTTGGGAACATGCTAGTTCACCGAAATTCTTACTTAGTTTAACCCCTCGGGCATTTTTGTGCAAGATAATCAGATTTTCTGAGAAATTTGAGTCAGTATGTGCTTGTTATTGTCAATTATCTGATTTCATCATATCATTCCATTGAGAGAGGATTATCATATTGAATTTTAGCCCAGCCGTACCCAAAGGTCAGCACTGTCAAGACGCCTTGCTATTGTTGAAGTCGTGAAAAATGTACTTCCTCCCTTTGAGCAAATCCTGTGATCGCGGTGGGTCCATTGAGATTCAGAGACCGAGAAACATAGAAAGTTTGATTCTCAGTTGATTTTATCCTCCTCTCCTCCCCCTTCACAGGTGTCGCCAGGTTTGCAGATGGGACCTCTGGTTCCTGGAGTGCTGCAGTGGGACAGGTGTTGGAGAAAACAGAAGTCTTGGCGTTGGCCGGCGGCTGAACCCCTGAGAGTTGGCATCGGACTAACACTCCTCAGCTGCACGCTAACGCCCTGCCAACCCTGGAACACCCCATGATCCTATATTTCCCCTCTCTTACTCAGCCACTACACTTCTACTCCCTCTGGTCCAATGCAAGCTACTCTGATGTATCCAGGGATGTACAGAAGCAGTAATTAAGGACGGGTAAAGTAAGACCTCCAGCACGAAAAACTATTTGTCCTCCCTCCCAATCCTAATAAATAATCATTAATGGATTGCATCTGCAAATGAAAGTCGTTTGCAGGCGCAATGGTGGCGCTGGCACCGACGCAGCGATAAGATAATGCCATGACATTCTGTGGAGTGTGCGGCGATTTCTTTTGTCGCTTGCTCCCGTTTCGATAACTTCGCGGCTCCAGGTAATACCTCTTGTGTAGGAGGGTGGAGTCAGCTGAGCAGCTAATGCGCTCCGATTGGCACAAAATATCAAAACAATGTTTGATTGTACACAACTACAAGACACAAAGTTACAAACATTACGCCACCAGTTTGGGAGGAAGTAGTGTAATCCACACAAGTACCGTTTTATTCACCAAAAACCTGATTGTGTTCGGGGCAGTTCCACTCCTCCCCCCCCCAACACTCTCACTTACTCCCCACCATCCTTGTTGAAGGCTTTGCCCACCAATCAGTTCTGTTAATTGTGGTGCAGCAGTTAAGGACCCCGGATGGCTCACATTATCTTTATTTACCGGCCTAATTGTCACACGGATGGCAGCCTTGAAAGGGGCTCCGAAAGCGCCGGAGACTGATCGCTCACTCAAATGAAACACAAGACACCGGGGACACTCTAATGCATGGAACGATGTAGGAGGGCAGGGACAGTGCCAAAGAATAGAAAAAGTGGAAAAGGGCAATAAGAGAAGAGTTTAAGGACTAAAATTAGGTGATGAAAAAAGATAAGAAAAAGCTTCATGTATTTGCTAATGATGCTGTCCAAAATGAAGAAGAGTTTGTGGTCACCGGAGTGCTGCAGAAGTAGAAAAAGACGATACCGGGACGGGGGGGACGGGGGGGACGTCGGCGATCGCAGAGATGTGGTGTGATGCCAAAAACAGACAAGAGAAGAAGAACGAGAGAAGGGGAAAGGAAGTGGGAGCGGCCGACAGTGATGAAAAGGTAACCGGCAGCCACCACTACAGGCTAAAGGATTAATCTTCTCCAGCGGGAGGAGTGAGGCCGCTATGCATATTAGCCCTGTGAACGGCAGCAGTCCCTATAGTACTACACACACACACACACACACACACACACACACACACACACACACACACACACACACACACACACACACACACACACACACACACACACACACTCATCTAAGCATAGGGAAAATAATCTCTCTTTGTCTGTCTGTGTGTTCATCGCTTATTACAAGAACTGCTCAACTGATCTTCACACTAGGCAAGTGGGATTATTAGGGATTATTAGCAGGATTACAATTTAAAATACATTTTAAAAATAAAGAACAATAAACTGACAAACAGATACTCACACATTACAGCAGGAGTCTCATTCAATGGTCTCCGATGTTAGTAAAAAGAACGCTTAGGCGTTATGGTTGTAAAGTCTGCCGACATGTTTTCTCTGCTGCCCGTAAATCTTAAATCTTCTCGCTTTGGCAGGTTAAAAACAAAGATACTTCTCCAGCTTCTACTTTTTACAGCACTCACCGGCTTCACTTAGTTGGTGAAAACCATGCAGCACATTCCCAAACATTAGTGACGTCACCCACTGCTTTTAGCCTCAATTTCAGCATTTTGGCTGTACCAATTTGTCTTTTTGCAACCAGAGGCGACACTAGAGGTACATAAAGTACATAAAAAATGTTACAATTGTATTTCATTAAATGAAAACACACTTGAAAAAAATAAAAAGTTCTAAGACAAAAACATGGACAACTATAAGACTGGACAAACGCCATGGCAGCGACCTGTCAATCACATTAATCCCGCCCTAAAGCATACTCTGCTTTATGGTCTATTTGACTCTAAATGGAGCATAATTTACTAAATGAACATCATGCTGTATTGAAGAAGACTTGAAACTAAAGATAGAGACCATAAACTCATGTTTACAATGTTTACTGAGGGAATAAATCAAGAGAGAAGTAGAGTCTGTCACAGCCTGACCTCAGTACTCCTGCCCTCTGGTGTTTTTGCAGGTTATGGGGGTGTGTCCTCCTGGAGCTGACCTGCCTGTGTCATCACCTGCAAACAATCACCTCCATTATCAAGCCAATCAGGATCCCTATTTAAGCCTCAGTCCCCCTCAAGCCTTTGCCAGATTGTCTTGTGTTCTCACCAAGCTCTCCAGCATTGTTCCAAGCCTTAGGGACTTTTGCTGTGGCCTCCCACTGTTTTGCCTCTGCCTGATCCTTGTTTCATTTTTATTTTGCCATTTAAACTCACCTAAGAGACATTTTCTGTGTCCGCTTCTGAGTCCTTCCAAGGTGCCTGACAGAGTCTGTAGGAGCTATTTATAGGATATTAGTATCTAGTTATTCTATGCATAAGTAATATTGTTTATTTATTCTAGATGTTTGCTTATTTAGGTTGTCCTCAAAAAGGACAATCTGGAGATACAAGAAGATAAAGTGAAAAGAAGAGTTCAGAGCTTTAAAGCCACACAAAGCCTGACTCCTGAAGATCTTGGACAAAGCCATCATTCAATACATACAAAGACACAAGTTTAAAGCTGAAATTGCCTCACTGAAGGGTAGCTTTAAAAACGTTCCCAAAGAAAGTCCACTGTACAAACTGGACCCAGTAATGGATGATGGAATCCTCAGATTTGGTGGTCGGTTAAGTAAAGCGGCAATGCCAGCAGAATCCAAACATCCAGTCATTTTGTCCAAAGACCTGCATGTATCCACCATCAACTGGGACATGTGGGAAGAAATCACATGCTGTCCAGGCTAAGGCAACAGTACTGGATCATTAACGCAAACTCTGCTGCCAGGAAAGTCAAATCTGACTTGTGTTCTTTGTAGACGCAACAGAGGAAAACTTGGTGAACAGAAGATGGCAGACTTGCCTGAGGATAGAGTGTTGCCTGACGAGGCTCCTTTCACAAATGTTGGAGTTGACTATTTTGGGCCCATCATTGTTAAAAGAGGATGAAGTCTTCTTAAAAGATATGGAGTGCTTTTGACCTGTCTTGCCAGTCTCGCTGTGCACTTGGAAGTGGCATACACACTGGACACAGACTCCTGTATAAATGCAGTACGAAGGTTCATCTGTAGACGAGGTCCAGTCTATCAGGTCTGATGACAGCACTAACTTTGTTGGAGCCAACCGAGAGCTGAAGGAAAGTCTAGCTGTTCTGAACCATGGCAATATTCAAAGCGCGCTGGTCCAGGTTGACATAAAATGGAACTTTAACACTCCAGCAGCTTCCCATCAAGGCGGCACCTGGGAGCGCCTGATTCGTTCAGTGAAAAGTGTTCTCACCTCAGTACTTCAACAGCAAATTCTGGATGATGAAGGGCTCCAGACCATTTTCTGTGAGGTTGAAGCAATACTCAATGACAGACCCATCACAAAAGTTCTCAGACGACCCAAATGACATTGAAGCTCTCACACCAAACCACATCCTAATGTTAAAGGGCAAACCAATAATATCACCTGGACTGTTTGATCAAAGTGCTCTATACATTAGGAAAAGGTGGAAGCAAATACAGTACATGGCTGAACTTTTCTGGAAAAGATGGATTTCTGAGTACCTACCTATGATGCAAGAGAGACAGAAATGGATAAGGCCAAGAAGAAGCCTCACTACTGGAGACATTGTCCTTGTTGCGGACGCCACAGCTCCAAGAGGGTCTTGGATGATGGGGAAAGTTTTAGATGTTAGACCAGATACAAAGGGTCTGGAGAGCATTCTGGAGAGGCCCGTGACAAAGCTCTGTCTGCTATTGGAAACATCTAGAATTTATTTATTCTAGATGTATTCTTATTTAGGTTAGATTGTTTGATATATTAAGATAGCTTTTCTATTGATGGTCATTCGTTTAGTTTAATATTTTTGTTGTTGTTTAGTATACTTAGTTTTTGGTTTGGTCATTTGTTTTGAATTGGGTAACACTATGGGCACCTGTGGTTGTATATAGGAGTAGGCAGGTATAGGACCAGCATGCACCGGGGTGGGCCTATGTTTTTTTTACCAGCGCAGGAGAGTGAGCGACAGGATTTCCTTTGTTCTTTTGTTTGTTTGCCTTGTTTGTTGGACCAAATAAATCATCAGAAACACAGAATTCTGTTTGGACAATTATCTTTCCTGCGTAAACCACAAACCCATGGTGCGTCAGTGGCCCTTTGATTTAAGTTTGTTTTGGGGATTTTTCGGACTATTGGCCACTACAGAGTCATTTTCTCATAGACTTCTATACAACCAGATGAGTCGCCCCCTGATGGACATTAGAGAGAATGCAGCTTTAAGGAACGTCAGCTTGCTTCACTTTTCAGATGCCGAGGTTGCAGCCTGGGTTGGGCAGTAGCCTCGAGCAGCATTTCTAGTTTAAGCACATTTCTCAGTAACATGGTGGTAGCGCTGCTGGTTTCAGAATATCTTTTCAGAAGTGGAGCACTTTTGTTAATCAAGTGGTGTGGAGCACTAAGTGACACCATCACCATACACAGACATGTTTGTGTTGCCAATAGAAGCTTGATTCAATCTTAAAAAAGCACCAAATTAGATTACTTTTAAAATACTTTCAATTAAAAAATAAATAATTAAATGTTATATCCAGCATTTATATATAAAGAAAAATAATTACCATATGTTGCGTGCACACTCAAAATACTAGTCAAGTAGTTCACAATGACGTAGTGCCACCACATTTGATATCTTATCATCTTAAGTTCAGCTAAACGACTTTAGATACTGCTCAGAGTCTGCTGAAATCTCTCCACTCAATAATAATAATAATAATTAAGCCTTTATTAGTCCCACAATGGGGAAATTATTTCTCTGCATTTAACCCATCGCGGAGGAGCAGTGGGCTGCAATGAAGCGCCCGGGGAGCAACTTGGGGTTAGGTGTCTTGCTCAAGGACACCTCGGCATGTTGCCAGTAGAGGGGTTTGAACCACCAACCTTGTGGTTACGGGACAAGCGCTCTACCTCATGTGCCCAAAAATCTCCTTCGAGCCGGATTTGAACCAGCGACCTAAGGATTTCAGCTGCTCAACCACTACAGTCCTCCGCTCTACCAACTGAGCTATCGAAGGGATAATGGTCAGTTCTCTCCGTTTAATGTATGTGTGTTTTCTGCATTCAGACTGTTGCTACTAACTGCGAGGAAAGAACTCAGAACAACTCTGAAACAGAAACGATTTACTAATCTTTTCATGACTTAGAATAGACAAAGTCAAGAAAGAAGATGTTCTGCTTGAGGTAAAGCTAATCTACAATTTTTTTCTGTCCAAACATGTGACGCTGTGGTCAATTTGATAATTCTGTTTTTCTCTTTTAATGGTGGCTTAGTTAGTGACGATTATAAAGGCTGTGTATGCTTGGGTCTAACATTTGTCTGCAGTGCCTGTGTTGAGCTTATACATATAAATAAAAAAGAATCTATTAACATAACTTAAAATAACATACAGTACCTTGGTTTAACCATACAGCCCATAAAGGCTAAATAACAATGACATTGCTGCTGTTTAATCTTTAAGGAATGACTTGAATTAATCAAAGCCTAAATATATTTTGAACGTAACTATTTTCTGTCAAATCAGGCCTGTAGAAAGGTCTCCCTCTCTCCTATCTGTTCCATTTCAGCACTGGACAGCGCCGCTGCACATACACGCATCATCCACACGCAGCAAACAGCGCTGTCCAGGGTTCAGGGCTGTTCTGAATGTCAATATTTTACACCTTAATATATTAAGGATGTCAAACGAAGCTTGTCTGTCGTTTTATTGTGTGACATCATCGCCCTCTAAAAAAATCCTGAAACAAAATGCTCAATTTTAAAAGTGAGACATCGGATTAAATGATTTTCAATGAATATCTTTGTGTGCATCAACTCAAACAGTGGGTACAAATGATGTCATCACTGGATTGGATGTTTCTCATCTGCTTGCTGATTGGCTGTCTTCTCCTTTTAGTTTTCCACCCTTGTGCTGATTGGCCCCTTGGAGTATTTTCCCAGCTTGTGTGGGACCAACACTGCCATCAGAAGTTCTAAAAGGTATTCCTCAGCAATGACAGGGGCGATGGCATTAACACAGTTTCATCTCGCTGATCTCCTTGTTGGGCTCCTCCATGAAGTGTATGACAAAGTCAACCAGCTTGTGTTTGTATGTCTTGTTTGTAATCAAAAAGCTAATATCATATCACTCTACTGGTCTGCTTCTCAGGATGAAGTTCTCCGCTCTCATCATCATGAATGAAAACAGTGAAAACCATGAAAAAGTTGTTTTTGAAAGGCTAAACGCCAACAAATGATGAAACAGAATATTTATTTTGATGAAAACACATTGTGGATTTTGTCACTGATAACATGTATCAATTTTTTGACTCTTGACTTTGGAAATGTTCGGATCACAAGATCGGGCTCCAAAATCGGAATCACCCAAGGGCACCGCACCGCTGTAACCTGGGTCTGCACCTGTGAAAATGTGGCTTATATGAGTCACATCTTCAGTAACTACATAGTTATGTCACTTGTTGTCCCTATAGTTGTCGCTCCGTATCCCTGCCTGTCCCGTAACAAGCTGTGTGAGCGACTGAGTGCCCATTACTCTGCTAACTGCCTCCCCAGAAGCCCCAGCGCAGCAGACACATGCTGCTAGTTTACACTGCTCTGCCAGTCAGAGGGGGAGGAGGGTGGGGAGGGAGGGGAGACACGTGTGTGTTTGTGTGTCTTATCACAACCTGACTTGAGAGGATGGCGTGCCGCCGCGACACTGCCGTGTCCCCTGCGGCCCACTAAGGTCCTCTTTACCGGCAGCACAAATACCCTCTTTGCACCCCCACCTCCCCCTCCATGTCCTCTCTCTGTCCTTGCTAAATGCACCTATGAGCATTACACTGTTGTTGTGGCTTTCTTGGAGGTGGATGTTTTCCTTTGGTGGAGTGTCAGAAACAGTGACAACCACTCTGGGGGGGTTTCTACGCACACACACACGCACACACACATGGCGGAGTGTGTGACGGAGCTGTCTGCTCCCTCCTGTCGCCTCATTTGTTTCTGCATCAGGCCCGCTCTCGGAGGAGGCCTCGCTTCTGCCCTTGTCAGCAAACATCAGCTCGCTCTCTCGGCTCCTCTCACTCCCCCTCCTCCTCCCCAACCTCTCTGCACGTCGCTGTTTATTTCCCCCCTATCTCCTTTCCTCCTCACAACCCCGCTCCCTTTGGTCCATCCTCTCGCCGTTCCAATACGGTAAATCACCTCTTTATTAATCTCCTTGCTCTCGCTATCCCCGCCTCCTCCTGTTCTCTGTCTCTGAATTTGAGGGCATCAAACTGCGGGCGAACCTCGAGTGTGTCTGAGGGAAGCCGAAGACGCATCGCGGATTCTCCGTCCCGGAGTTAAAGGCAGGAACACACTGCTGATGTTTCTGTCTGAGGGCTGTGTGTTTGAATGAGTGCTGTAGGTTCTTTCTTCCTCAGCAGAGCAGTTCAGGTGTGAAGGAGGGTCAAACCGGAGCAGAGCGCCGAGTAAGGTGTGTTTGTGTGTGTGTGTGTGTGTAGGAAGAGACGATTGCTGGGGGAAACATAGGGGCGAGAAGGAGAAGTGAAATTTACCGCTTCATCAAGTCGTCCAGTCTGCAGCCCACAATCACTCTAACACACACATATACACACACTCACAGGGCGAACACACACACCTGCCCTAACTATCCATATAAGTACTTTATTTTATAGCTGTTATACCAGGAGTACTGCTCCTACACTGTTTTCTAGCCCTCCCTTGTTTCCTGCTCCGCCATGCACAAAGTGGAAAGACGGGTCAGCCGCATCTGTTTCCCTCAAAGAAGTCGTTCCTCACCATTATTATATTTCAAAGCTGTGTGTGTATCAGGCGGCAACCTCCGGTTCTGCTGAGTGAAGCCAAGGACGAAAGTGTTTTAAAACTTGCATTCTCTCTACTGACCAGAAGGGGGCGACTATTTAGAGGCAAAACGACCATAAAGCCGAGTACGCTTCAGGGCGGGCCTATTTTGATTGACAGGTTGCTGTATTCGGCGTATCTGCGTCACTCCTCCACATTCCAAATATGGTAACTTCCGTTCAGTGGCTGCAACAAAAAAAAAAACATGGCGGCGGCCGTAATTCAAGATGGCAAGGCTTCAAAATGGCTGACCTCATCATCCTAATATTTTAGTGCCTCTCAACAACTGTTTTTTTATAACATCATTGACTGCTGACTCCTTGTGTCGTCTCGAAGCGATTCCGAGAACGTTGAAAGCGTGGGTTTGGTTTCAGTGCATTTGTCACCTTTGGCGGTTAGAAAAAAGATGATTTTGCACTTCTGCCCGTCTCAAAAATGCCGGTTAACTATGTGAGGCAAAACGCTACGATCAGTGCGACAGCAAGTCGACAATACCTAGTTCAGCCTGAGAGTTGAGATCTCATAAGGTCAGAAATCCATACTTTTTTTTTTGCCAAAAATACACAAACCTGCATAGGTGGTTCACCCCATGTGGATCTTTACTTACATTGTTTTTCTAATGACATCGTTAGGGACATATCGCTACCTTCCATACACCGAACGATGACAATGAAAATATAAAGTGCTTCAGTATTCCCGCAGATAGCTGCTCCGAGTGTGGTTTGTACCTGGATGAAGGTTGAACACCGGGGCACGATAGTGGTGCAGACTGTGAAGCAGAACGGTGAGATTCTGCCTGGAGGGTTGTTCATCCCTGTTGTTTTTTTAAATTATGCTTTTTGTGCCCATTAGCCACAAACAAGAAAGGGAGATTGCTCATGTGACCGTGTACAACAATGACTTTGACTTAAGAGCAAAACAGTCAAGACAGCAGTGTAGCATGTGCACTTTCAGCTTTTGTAAACTATTTTTATTATTAAAAAAAAGGGAAAATGTCAAACAATTGTGTATTAGCATGTATAAAACACCCTGCACGGACACACTTTCCCAAAAGGCTACGAGTCAGACTACAACTAAAACTGAAAATACTGAAATGGATCAAATAATAAAAAAATGAAATGTGTTGAGGAGGAGTTTGACTTAAGTTAGTTCCGCCTCGGCCATAGCTCCCGTGTTTTCATTTGCGCTCGCCACAGCGCAAACGACTCTCACGCCGATTGGTTCGCTGTGCTAGCCTCAGCGTATGATGCTAACAGCGTACGGCCTACGGTGCTTCTGGTTGGAAACCACCCCTCCCCTCTCAATGTTTAAAGAGAAGATCTGCAAGGATTTTGGATTCAAAATGGCGACGTTGGCATGCATGCACAGCAGCGCGGCTAAAGCTGTTTGTAGACATACCAATAAGAGGAATCAATATGAATATCTGACATGGATTAGATCCTTTTAACCCTTTACTATCAGTCTGTTTACTTTTACAGCAGCCAGATAGAGTTAAACTCTGTATTTATGAATGAACTTCAGTTGGAGGACAAACTTGAGCAATTTTTTTATGTAATTACTCCCTGAAGCAACATGCAGTGTTGCCGTCTGTGTGTGTGTGTGTGTGTGTGTGTGTGTGTGTGTGTGTGTGTGTGTGTGTGTGTGTGTGTGTGTGTGTGTGTGTGTGTGTGTGTGTGTCCCGCTCTGCCAGCTGTCTTGATGTCTGCTTCCAGTATTTTTAGTTAAGTATCAGACCGTTATCCTAACATCATAAAGTAGATCTTGAAGTGATTCGGCAGCACAAGTAACCACTTCCTCTGTTTGGGACAATTTCATCCTCACCTGTCGGAGGAAAAGTTGCTTCTTGGGGTTGGCATTTTGTTTTTATATGCAAAAATAAAAACAAAAAAGGTGGCAAACCCACCTCAAACATGGACATCTCTCTTGTGGATGTGTTTTTGTTAATCATCACCATTTATATTTATACAACCACTGTGTTTACGGTTAAATTATTTACTAGAGCGCAACGTTTTTTAAAAGAGTTCTTCTAGCATCTAAAATTTGCTCTCAAAGTGCACCAGATTGATGTATTTAATCTCACAAAATGTTCATCCATCTAAAGATGCACTCTATGGTTCCCTCTATAGATCGGCCATGACTAGATATCTCACAAACAAGCTTAGCATAAGTGTTTGATTTCAATTCAAACCAGATTTATTTTTATTTCAGAGGGTATGATTTAAATTTTTATATTTATTTTCATATTTATTGGTATTATAATCTACCAAATAACTTTCACGTTGCCAGGGTTTGGTACATTTTGTAAAAAGAAAAAAAAAGTTAACTGAAATCCTAAGTAAGGAAGAAAAAAAAATGAAACACAGTTTCACAAAATCCTGAGTAAAACATTGTTTGACCTGATCGGAAGCTGGCCCCCCCCCCCCCCCCTCCTTCCTCCCTTAAATATATGCTTGCTGTACTGTCTTAATATCTATCGATCACCAGTGGAGATGACACGTGCCATTCCCCTATCTCCCCCGCGTCCCATTCCCCCGTGCCGCACACGTCCGGGTACGGAGATGCTGAGCGGCCTGGGCTCCGAGCCGTCTGAAGGTCAGGAGTCTGGATACGTGGATGGATGTCAGGGCCGGTGCAGCAGACGGTCAGCGAGTTCAGCCCCCATATGTATGTGAATGAGTGCGGGTAAGCGGGAAATAGAGATGGAGGGAGGGGGGGGCAGGTTCCATAATGCCACACAGTATATGTGAGAGAGTACTGTATAGCCCTCTCTCTCTCTCTCTCTTTTCTTTCTGACCGTCTCTCTCTCCAGGATAGATAGAGGGCATTCATTATCTGCCGGCCCGCCGGGACCTCCCTCCTCTTTAGGATGCATGCAGCAGTTTAAACCAGGCCAATCAGAGCAGTGGGGGGGGGGAGAAGGGTTATATGTGCACATTAAACTTGCCATACAGTCCGTCCACTGTAACCATGGGGATACACTCACATGACACGGATGAAACAGTGGTGGACTACATTTAGGGAAGTCGGTGGAGTTCTCAACCAGTTAATTCTGGGCCTTCTTCATTAATGTAACGCCTGATCACTATTTCAGGATCTCCTTCTGTCACGTCTTCTAAACACCACACATTGTTCTTCTCTCCGTATTGTCATCATTTTAACTGTAGTATTCCCACCATCGGCCACTGTATGCACAGATAGAAAACACAAAAACAAGCTTACATTCCAGCGGTTTGGTTTTATGTAAAGTTAGTTTATAAGTCACCCACTATGTTTATCCTTGCTGGTTAGCTTAGCTTAGCATATATACTGGAAACAGGTAGCCTTGCTCTGTCAAAAAGAAACAAAATCTATCATCTAACATGTTATATCTTGTTTGTTTAATCCATACAAAGTTCTGCAGGCGTCTTAGATTGTGAGTCTTGGCGTTACACAGTCACGTTGCCAGGCAACCAGCGGAGACTTTGACAGAAGTCATTGTGCCCAGCCAAGCCCATAGTTTGGGGACATACAAGACTATAATCTGTTTACTATACTCCTTCTATAGTAAACAGATGGAATGGCCCTTTCACTTGACATCAGTATGTACGTTAACATGCTTCTTGTATTTAGTTTCTGTAAAATTACAGATGAATTCCTTTTTTTCATCACATATCATTTGTCAAGCGTGGAAGTATTCATAATATCAATAAAATTCATATTATTTATAATCACAAACGACGATAAAAGATCGATTAAACTACAGTCTCTAACTTGGGAGCTAATAAACACAAACACACACACACACACACACACACATAATTCCATAATCACTTATTTGTCCAACTACATCTCCCTGCTGAAGCGTATGGAAGTGTGTGTGTCTGTGTTTGTGAGTATTTACACATGCATGCACTCCCTTTATACAGTACGCTTGCTTGTGCACTCACGGTGTCACACCCATGTTAACAACACATTTATTCTGATTGTACACAGTAATGACTGATTAATTATTCCCAGCTCCAATTATCATTCCATTACTGCTGCACACACACGCTCACACACACATGCTCACACACTCACAAATGTCGAAAACACGTTCGCGTCGTGAGGAATAAGTGCCAGCAGTGACGCTACGCCACTTTCTGAAGGCTAATTGAGGTTAATGAATGTAACTGGTAAGTAAAAACACATTAGCCAGAATAATTAAGACTACTGTCGACGTGAGCAACGAGTTCGTTTGGAACGCCGCAGGAAATTACACAACCTATCAAACACGATTCCCTTCACGTTTGTCAAGATGCTGAAATACGCGCCTCGATCGAGAATTTATACGCCGCCATAAAAGAGAAGCACCTTTCAGAGTTATCTATTTGTTCTAGCAGCTGACAGATAATGACGGTTGATCTTGGTGGCAGAATGAGACGATTGTTACGGGACAGACTGGACAGGATGACGGACAAGAGATAGAGACGGAGAGACAGTCAGAAAGTTAGATAAACAGCTAGGAGACAGGTGAGACGCAGGTTAGTCGGGGGGGGGGGGGAAATCCTGCACACAAATCCCAACCCTGGCATACAAACACACACACACATACACACACATGTCACACACCTAGCTGCACACTTGGCCTAGAGATAGACAGAGAAAGATAGATAGAGGAGGCTGACATTACAGCCATTCAGATAAGAAAGCGCTGGGGGAGATAATAAGCTAGCTTGGTGAGATAGAGGAGACTCTTCAGATCAACGTGATCCAGACCTGAACAGAGGAGGCAAGAGGGCGGATACATTTTTTTTTATTTTGCTCGACTCAACAATGAAGTTTTTTATTTGAGTCACTCCCAAAGAAACATGGATGAACACATTAAAAGGGCATTTATGGCCGGATTGAAAAGCAAGTTTGCAGAATAGTTACAGTTTCAGAGGTTATTTCAGCAGCTCCACCAGTAAGAGTTAGGACTAAGGCAGGAAGTTACTGGGGCAAGGACTCTTAGAAAGTGTCCTACCCATAGACTGTAGATAGGAAGTGGACATAGTCACCGTGACGTCACCCATTAGTTTGTGGACAGCTGTTTTGAGGCCTCCAGTTCGGTGATTTCGCCGTCGCCATCTTGGATTACGGCCGTTCCCATATACATTTTTTTTTGCAGCCAATGAACAGAAGTAACTATATTTGGAATGCGGAGGAGTGACGTTAAGACACCGTATACGTCTCTGGTGGCAACCTGTCAATCACAGTAAGCCACGCCCTAAATCATACTCTGCTTTATGGGCTATTTGACTCTAAATGGAGCATAATTTACTAAATGAACATCATGCTGTATTGAGGAAGACTTGAAACTAGAGATTGAGACCATAAACTCATGTTTACAATGTTTACTGAGGGAATAAATCAAGAGAGAAGTAGAGTCATTTTCTCATAGACTTCTATACAACCAGAGGAGTCGCCACCTAATGGACAGTAGAGAGAATGCAAGTTTGAAGACACAACAGGAGGTTGCCGCCTGGTTTTTCCGTTATGAAGCTAACTCCAAGCTTCAGAACGGCAGTTCACAAACCTATGGGTGACATCACAATAACTACGTCCACTGCTTATATACAGTCTATGGTAAAAACGCAAAAGGCCCGTTCTTGGCTACTGTAGAAATATGGCGGTGCGACATGGCAGACTCCTTGAAGTGGACCCTCTCCCTGTGTAGATATAAATGGCTTAACTAAATCCTACACACTGTTCCTTTAATTAAACATGTTCTTTATGATGATAATCTTGTTAGGATACATTTTACATGTCATGGAAAAATAAAAGAACAATTACTTCCACTGATCAAAATATTTGTCCTCTTTAGTGTGTCTACTTATTTGTGTGTCAGTCTGTGTGGGAGACCTCCCGGCTGCTCTCCCATTGACTTTCACTTTGACTGATACAGGATGTCAGTTTATCAGTCGATTGAAAATCTACCAGCCCTTTTATTTTTGACACGCTGAATGAAGTGTTGCTGCTCGCTTTCTCTTCTTCTCCGAAAAGGCGCAGAGAGAGAGACAAGCGTGTGTGCATGTGTGTGTGTGTGTGTGTGTGTGTGTGTGTGTGTGTGTGTGTGTGTGTGTGTGTGTGGAGGGAATCAATATATTTTTTACTGAAAGCCCTTGTGTTGCAGGAACAGAGACAGGAAGGAAGGAGAGAGGACAGAGAAGGGAGGGGAAGAGGTCCGGGGTTAGGAAACATGTCGAAAAAAGGATGGAAGGAAGGAAGGAAGGTAAGCAGAAATATCTGTTTTTCTTGTCAGTCATCAGTCAGCTGTCCTTCTCTTCAGAAATGCTCTGTACTGGAGTCTGCAGTGGTTCAGGGCTCGGGCAGTGAGTGCCTTACACTGCAAAAAAAGTATTCCCACAACAAACAGGAAATGCTGCCAATTAGAGAGCTGCACTTTCTTTCAGGTGACAAGATTTGTATCTTGTCACCTGAAAGAAAATCTTATGTTTTTTTTCAGCCCTACTTTTTTTTAAATTGTGTTGTTTTAATTGATGATGTATTACGAGATCCCACCGGAATGTATGTGCCCGAACAGACAGAGGCGTCAACCTCCTGTTCCACGATATTTTCCTAAACCTAACTACGTTGTTTCCTGTGAAGGCCGAAGTTTGTTTGAAAAGACTGTGCATGCAACGAGTGGAACTTGACACGTGTTGCTGGATGTACGTAAGCATGCGCACGGAAAAATACGAGGACCAACATTTTTGCTTAAGATATCATACAAACCGTAGCATGAGCAGACGTAAATAAACGGTGAAATGGTCAAAAAAAAGATTGCAGTAGAGGGTTAAAACAAAAAACAGGATGGCAAATATTAAGGGATTTATTTGTTTTAAGGATGCAGGGAGTGTAAATAACTATTAGATTGACTTCATTGAAATTCCCACATCTTATCCTACGACACACACAGTTACACATTGGGCACCGATGCTTCTCACACCAAATTACCTTACTGAATTTTCTTCTATTATTGAATGAAAGCATATTACTGTCATTTTTCATTTACCGGCAAACACAATCCATAGTAAAAAAGTTCCTTTGTCATTAATTTCCCTTTGCAGAACGTGCCCCCCCCCCATCCAGAAGAATGGGTGAAATAAGGCCGATAAACAATTTAGACAGATGCTCCATCAGAGCATGGCCGAGGAAGTCTCGCTCCTTATTCAGATCAGCTTTTTTACTTGCAACGCTAAGGTGGATGTGGAGGCATTTGATGATGAACATGCTGTTAATCTTCCGGGGCTCCGACCACCAGGGAGTCCTCCTACCAAGAAAGGCACTGAGATCATCAAACACGGACCGGCTGACAATATGCTCTGAACACCTTTATTCAAGTGTCATCTTTCTAAAGTTTCTATAGTCATAGATGGGACCAGGGTTAAATCAAAAAGCTTTGTGTAAATACTACTAATAACACTAGTATGCGTCATCTGTTATCTCCAACATAACCCAGTATAAATTACCATGGCGATCTGACCCCTGTAAGAAGTGAAACCTCTGTCTAAAAAAACTCAGAGTTAACCCTGAAGTTAACCCCGTGGCACAGGGCCCAGTCTGTCCTCAGGTTGTCAGGAGATGGCGTTCATCGTTTAAGTTTTAATCTTACTTGTAATAAATGTTTTTGACTGACTTGTTCTTTTGCTTCCTGGAGCAAAACAAGCTTCTCAAAAAAACCTTAGAGTGGAGGGGAAAATGCAGTTTCAGCTATGGTTTACATCTTTTACAACCATGACTTTTAAAAAGTGATGAATGTCATTTTCTCTGGCTTTTACAGTTCCTCAGAAAACACACAGATTAACTCCTTTTAGGCGTGGACTTCAGGTTTTACACTCTACGGACCTTTTACATGTACAAAAATATATATAACACACTACAGAGGAAAAAATGGAAAAGCATAATAGGGCCACTTTAAGTTTTGCTATATAAAACATGGTGATATATTGCGATTTATTACCTATTTAAACTGCAAGTTATGCAGTTTGTCAAGACCTGTTCTTATCTAATAAATTCAAGTGTCACTCGGTTAATCTCAAAAATATTTATTATCATCAACAAATTTTTCTTTTAGTTGGTAAAGTCATCTAATACAATTCAAAAGGTAAGGCAATTAAATATTGTATCTGTATTGATAAAAGAAGCTACTCAGAGCTAGTGTTAGGAAGTTAAAGATCTGTTTATGTCGCTGTGAAAACATCTCCTCAAACAACAGGATTTATTCAAGTTTTTACCAAAACTACATTTTACCGTAAAATGTTACATATGCTACGATATGTAGATGTGGTAAAAACTTCACACGTCATGAATGCAGAGACTCTGTAAGCAATCTAACAAAAGTGTTGATGGTAAAATGCATAATTATTGTGATGGCACACAGTTTGCACATCCTGCATTATACAGCAGGTATCCCAATGCCCTACAAATCCAACTTTATTTTGATGACTTGGAAACGACTAATCCTTTGGGTTCAAAAATGAAAGTTCACAAATTGGGAGCTTTTGCTTGAGAAACTTGCCTGTGGAATTCAACTCATCCCTTGCAAACATTCACCTTTGTCTACTCTTCAATTCTATAGACAGGTATATGGTATATGGCTTTGGCAAAATATTAGAGCCTTTGTTGGATGACATTAGATCTCTTGAAACGGAAGGGGTAGAGGTTGAAATTGGGGGGGCAGAGTTCTATCTGCCTCTTGACTGCTGATTATCTTGCTTGCCATTCACAAATTTTGCCATTTCTGTCTAACCGACAAACAAGCTGCCCAGCATGTGTTTGATGATGATCACCAGGAGTTCCGTAATAAAGTAAACTATAAAGAACATGTCATGCTTAACAATCCAACTTTAACTGGTATAAAAGAGGATTCCTGTTTAAACTCACTCAACTACTTTCATATGACTGAAAACATTTGTGTAGACATTATGCATGACATTTTGAAGTGAAATTGTTGTTAAAACGTTTCATCTACAATGAAAAGCTTTTCACCTTAGAGCAGTTCAATGACAGAATGGTAAGCTTTGATTACGGGTTTGCAAATGAGAAAAACAAACCAAGTGTCATTCTTAACTTAAGAACATCATAGAATCCCATAAGACAAACCGCCAGTCAGATGTGGTGCCTCTTACTCTTTTTACCCTTCCTAACAGGAGATTTTATAAGTCAACATGATCAACATTGGAAATTGTTCCTTCTGTATATGTAGCATAGTATTTGCCCCCGTTGTTAGCACTGGACTTTCTATCTTTTTAAAGCAGTTGGTTATAGATCACCATCATTTGTTCAAGACTCTTTATCCAGACAGGCCACTCATCCCAAAACATCATTTTAAGACTCACTATTTGCGAATAATGACAAAATTTGGCCCACTTTTGAAGTTATGGTGTATGAGATTTGAAAGTAAGCATGGTCCCCTGAAAAGGCATGCTCATGTGTGTAATTTCATGGATATTTCTAAGACTTTGGCTTATAAGAATCAAGATCAGTGTATGTTTAATTGGAAATTTAGTGATCCACTGACCAACAAAATGACTGTCCCAAACGCCTTTCCAGTCATGGTTGGATCTTTGGAAAAAAGGGATCTGTTCATTGAAAATTTGAAAGAACTTGGATATGATATCGGCACATGCAGGACAATCAATGTGGCTCACTCTGTCTCTGTGCTTGGCCAGATATATAGAACAGGTTGTGTACTTGCTTTAAACTGTGACTTAAGAGGAGAACGTCTTTTTGGAGAGATTGTGCACCTGGTCCCCCCAAATTGTGAAAAAAAAGAGGTACTAATTTTTCTTAGAATTTTAACTGTGAAATACTTTGATGCTCATCTGTATTCATATGTGGTGGAGCGGAATGATGAGTGTGAAATGATCAATGTAAAAGATAGACCTGCTGTCATCTTTCAGTGGAAACCAACTGCATATATATCCAAGATACAAATTGATTGTTTAAATTTGCATTGCTTTAAGTGCTTCACCTTTGAGGACATACCCTGACCAAAAACTTACTCAAAAAGTAGGAGAGGCAGCTAGGGAATTTTTGCCGCCTGTCTTGTGGTCCTGCAGATTTATGATGGTGTAGCCTGATCTCACCCGCAGCGATCCTCTGCAGGTCAGCAAATTGTTTTTGATTTACCCTTCATTCCTTCAGGTTTAGGGTTCGGCTTCTGTGAATGTCCGCCCTGAATTATTTGTTCAGTTTGATTTTTAACTAGTTCTTCAAATGTCACAAGACAGTTGCTAAATTAGTTTTTTTTTTTTATGTATACTATATTTTGTGTAAAAAATGTTTGTTTACAGTGGTCATTTTGGGAAAATGTATCCAACATTCCAATTGGTTATGTATGTATTCCAGTGTATGCTTTTGAAAACAGTTTACACAATGTGTGTGTGAAGATTGTACGACTATATCTGCATCTATCAAATGTTTTAATTAATTGAATAAATGTCACCTGAATTTAATGTCATTTTTTGTTATTTTGTGAGCATTTTAGTGAAATGTTATAATAGACAATTGTTTTATAAACACATTTTTGTGTTATTTTAACACATCTTTATGTTGAAATATTTAACACACAGCATGTGTTAAATGTGCTAACACACTGATTGTGTTGAAATCAACACAAAATGTATTATCCTTAACTAAACACGCTGGTGTGCTATTTTTAACACATCTGTCGGGACCCGACGTAAATAAATAAATAAAAGAAAAAGACAATTTTTTTGTAGAGGGGTTTTTAATCATCAAAAAAGCAACATTTACTAAATAACAGCATCAAATACAATTGTACGTTTTGGTTGATTCAGTAATTAACAGTGATTTTTTTGGAAATGTGAACATCAATTCTTATATATGACCATGTATGTTGTTGTCGGCCTCCATATATACATATTTTTTTTCACAGCTTTTTCCGGTTTCGATGATACGGACTGCTCAAAGTCTCACATAACTCTAAATCCTACTGTGTTTGTCTCCATTTTACTTTAAACGCCGGTTTTTTTTTTTTTTTTTTGTAAAGTACAACTTTTTTGTAACCCTGATCAAGGTTTTTTTTTTTATTAAATTTAAATGGATAGAGATGAGGAGTCAGGGAAGAAAAGCAAATGATGAGCACTGGTGTGGAGGGGAGTGGGATGAGGGAGGCATGCTACAGAAAGCAGGTGAGGATGAAGAAAAAAAAAAAAAAAGAAAAAAAGAAAAATCAAAAAGTTAGGAGACAGTAATGGAGGATAGAGAGGAGTCAACGAGAGAGAAAGCGAGGCTGGAAGCTGAGAAAGGAGCCCTCCCTGCTTCAGAGAGCCATGTCAGCCAGCGCTGATGGATGTGGTCAAACATCAATACGGTGTGAATGATGAGTCCTGGCACCACCTTGCTACACCCACACACACACACACACATATACAAGGCTACAGTACATTCACAGTTGCACGCACTCACGCAGCACTTTGCAAAAGTACCCCCCCCCCCCCCCCTTTCTTTTGATCCCTCTAACCTCCATTCCAATTTCTATATTAAAATGTCTCCCATTGTTTTATGTGACTTGGCACATTGCTCCTTGCTCTCCACTGTCAGAGCTGATAAATAAGTGGAGGTACAGTAAAGGGCAGCGCTATCAGACGCCGCGATGCTCTACGGCGGCCGCCGCGCTCCCTGCTCCTTCTGAGCCTCGGCCCATTTTCCATTAAAAAGAATTTGCCGTGAAGCTCACCTGCTCATGTCTCAAATGCGAGTCATGTGACATGTTGTCTTGTATGACCTGTCTCTGTAAAGGATATTTGGAATATTAATATCACAACGGGCCACACTGCACTGGGCTCATGCTGTGGCTACAGCTGATAACGCTGTACCAAAACCACGGCGTTGTCGTCGCGGAAGGGTAGCGCTTTTTCAATGTAGGCTACCACTTTTCCATTGTTTGCACTGTTGGGGCTCTAGCCTTTCAGCCAGGACGCAAACCCCTGAAAAGTGAAGCCGATACTGAGTTGCCTTAAACTTGCATTCTCTCTACTGGCCATCAGGGGGCGACTCCTCTGGTTGTATAGAAGTCTATGAGAAAATGACTCTACTTCTCTCTTGATTTATTCCCTCAGTAAACATTGTAAACATGAGTTTATGGTCTCAATCTCTAGTTTCAAGTCTTCTTCAATACAGCGAATTCTGTATTGAGAACCTTTTAACACCTTGCATTGAATTTATGCCTTTATCTTAACCGGATTACATTTTTATTCTTTTTAAGGTCTTTGAATTATTACAAAAACTATTTTGGGAAACAATGCAACAACAGACTTATTATTTTTCTACCTCAGACTAAAAGAAGCTGATTAGTGCAGATATATCTAATCATTTTACCCTAGCTGTTCATTTGACATAGTAGTAGTAGTGGTCATTTATTTTGTTCTTATTGATGATTTTAATATGTAACAAAAAGGCATTCAATTAAAAGAATAATAAAAAACACATTCTTAATTCCTTGTTCCATCCATACAGAAGTGACCTTCTTTGACAGATATACATGTATTCTTTATATTTGTCCTTACCCTTTTTCTCTTTAACATACCTATTTCACTAAATTCATACCGTATCTCTCTAATTTCAAACAACCTCTAAATACAGTCAGGAAGCAATATCACATCATTTTAAAACATTTAAGTTAGTTGGTTGGATTTTTAATAATATGATTGGTTTTCAATTATTCTTCATAGAAGGAAGATTGAATTTGTGTTGGTTTTGTATGTGTTTCCACACTGTAGTTAAATGGATGTAACTATTAGAGAAGAATACATTAAATACAGTTCTGAATCAAGATATCTTTAGATTTGCATGCTTTCAGACATTTTTGTTTGACATTATTTATGTGTGGTTGACCTTCATAATTTATAATCAATTATCATGAACAGAAATATATTTTCATGAACTCACCCAAACTTATTTCATACACTTCTTATCAGAACATAATCATAAATCATCTTTATACATTTTTACTTGATTACTGATTTACCAATTACCAAACATTGTAAACTTTGTTTTCGTCACTACAGCAGTTGCACTCCTTAAATTAAAATGCAGCGATTTCTTTTTTTTTTTACATCAGTGAAAAGCATATACCTCCCAAATCATATCCACTTTTTTCTAATTTTAAACAACGTTTGGACACTTTTGGGAAGTATTCATATACATTATTTATATTGTTTTGAAAATCATGCAATTCTGGGAATTTTACAGCCTCTCATTGAACAAAAAGCAGGTTTGATGATTCTTGAACATAATGAGAGCTTTTTTCAAGGAACCTATAGCTACTACAAGGAACTCTCATTTTGTGTCGATTTTGGCGCTGCCTGTGGACTAAAGCATATATTTTGGAGCACCTGCATGATTTCATCTGATTTTACCAGGACAACAATCTGCCGGCACCGATGACAAGCATTATGAATAACTACAAAGAAATATCTTCTAGCTGACGCTCTCGTTTACTGATAAAGGTCAAATAGAGGCATCGGTGTTGAAGTGTATCGAATGCTTTTTTTGGACATCAATAAATAGTCCCACTCTGTATGTAAGTTCCATCATTCAAGCGAAGTTGTTATAAAACCAAATTCCTGTCACATTATAAAATCTGTTTCCATTATCATCCATTAGAGAGGCTGTTTTGTGTTCTTTTGGTTCACAAGGTCGAGGTCTGAAGCCTTGATGGATCACTTCCACCCTTTTTCTTGTTTCGCTTTCTCCTCTTGCGCTCCGAAAACACAGAGGAGACGTACAACGCCACCGACTTTTAATAATCCCACAGATTTAACAGGTTGTAAACACGCAGAGGTTTAATCAAAACTGCTGTCGCTCTGTTTGTTTACCCGCAAGTTTATTTGTAACATGTACGTTCTGCTTGATTTCTCCTTTTCTGGCGTGCGGCGCTCCCTGAGTCTTGACAAGCACTGTTTCATCCCAGTGTAATTGCATACGCAAACCCCCTTCCCTTCCTATAATTACTCACTTGCTTCATCACGCCTGGGACACGAGAAACAGAAAATGACCACATCTACCATTTCCAGCAGTGTGTGTCATCTTCATCGTTTCCACCCCCTCACCTCCTCCTCCTTCTACCTCCTCAGCCTCTGAGAATGCCTGGGCTCCCATTCGTTAGCATAGCACACCTCCTTTCTCAGACTCAGCCTCGGCCTCCCATCCATCACGGCGGGACCGAGGCAAATGGAGCTTTCAGCTGAGTGGTGATAAGGAATTGCGGCCACATTAAAACATCTGTCACACCTCCGGAGCCACGCACAGCGGGCGACACTCGAGGAGAGGAAGGAACTAAGACAGGAGGAGGTGCAGGTCTGGAGGCTGTATGGATCGTGGGAACGCTCACATTTTTGCTTTAACTCCACTTTTAACCTTTTTAAATCCATCCCACCCCCAAATTTTTTTTAAAGCATTATCGTATATTATGTTATCGTATGCATTACTGATGGGTTATTTATCCATGACACAGTTTGTTTTTGTTATCATCTACTCAGGCTCTTTTAATCACACATGTCACAATTTGCTGCCAATTTTTCATTAAGATAAATTAGCAGTTTTTAAAGCTTAAAAACTAAACTAACATGGGAGAAACCAGCAATAGGCATTGACTGCAAATAAGAACTTGACGTAATCATTGTGACGTCACCCATTGTTTTGTTGGAAGCTGTTTTGAAGCCTTGAGTTTGATGATTTTGCCGTCGCCATCTTGAAATTTGGCCGTAGCAATGTAGTTTTTTTTTGCATTCGATGAACAGAAGTGACCATATTTGAAATGTGGAGGAGTGACATAGAGACGCCGTATACGGCTCTGTAGCAACCCGTCAATCACAGTAAGTCCCGCCCTAAAGCATACCCTGCTTTATGGTCTATTTGACTCTAAATTAACCATAATTTACTAAATGAACATCATGCTGTATTGAAGAAGTGTTGGAACTAGAAATTGAGACCATAAACTCATGTTTACAATGTTTACTGAGGGAATAAATCAAGTGAGAAGTAGAGTCATTTCCTCATAGACTTCTATGCAATCAGAGGAGTCGCCCCCTGCTGGTCAGTAGAGAGAATGCATTTCCCCCACTAAGCTTTAATGTCATATGCACATCGTTTTTTTTAGAAAACTTGGTTGGAATAATGATGATAGTTGTTGGATAAAGAACCCAATAGAAATATAAAAAAAATGAAAAATAAACTTTAAAACACCAAATTGTGAACCAAATCACACCTGGTCAAAACAAAATAATTGGTTCTGATGAAAGTTGACCCTCTAACACGGTGACCCAACCATTTTACACCCCCTGTAGTTTTAGTGTGCCCCCCCCAAGTAAATCCAAAATTCAAAGAAAGGAACACTTCAGCATTTCATATGAACTTCAGGATGAATCTTTATTGTTCAGACTTGTGCATTAGGAGTCAAAAACACGCACATACATAAGGCACACCTGCTTTTCTAATCTGTTCTCATGCTTGATAGCTTTTCAACCACACCAGTCACACACACACACACACACACACACACACACACACACACACACACACACACACACACACACACACACACACACACACACACACACACACACACACATATAATGGCAATTCATGGACTGAACACACTTAGAAAAAAAATCTGCAAAGAACAATAATAAAAGTCTCCAAAGGACAATGCAATTATAGCGGCACACACACAAAAAAAAAATACAAATTCATCAAGATACAGTACTATCTATAATTACTTACCTGGCATGTTTTATTGACTTCAGTGTCTTTTGGGTAATCTTTGTGATAGAGGTAAAGTCACACAGTAACCGGTGCATGCTGTGTATTAAGTGTCTTTGTCTCAGTCCGATTGTTTTTCTGTGAGGGAGCTCAATGCAGCTTCAGTTTGCACATTTTCAAAGCTGTTTTCTCAGTGAATTAACTCGAGGTCCATTCCGCCGCGCTCGGTCTGGTTGCTTGTGTGTGCCCAACGAGTGATCAATGCACAGCTACAGCTGGTTGAAGGGGACCAAATCCATTGAACAGTTGATTTGGTTCCATTTTACCAGCTTTAGCAAAGCATTCTAGGGGCGAGTCCGGTCCGAAAAGGTGGCAAGAGTGGAACAGATGAGGAGGAGGAGGAGGAGGAGAGAACGGACAAATGTGGGACCTGAAAGAGAAAAGAGCAAGAAGGAGGAAATGATAAGAAAAAGGGTTGTCCCATACACAAGTAGCATCAAATAAGAACTCGTCGTACAAGAAAAAAAAAACACACACAAACATGCAGAGACACAGTACGCAGACGAGTACCGGAGGAGACAATGCCCTTGAAAGCGAGCGTGTTGCTGCATAGAACATGCAAAAATAGGCAAAAATAAAAAGGATTTAATAAGGAAGAGGAGAGGGGGGAAAAAAATGATGGACGAAACTAGTGTGTGAGGGAGGAGGAGGGGTAAAGGAGCAATGTGGCTGATGAAGAAGAGATGAGGAAAAACAGGGAGCAGGGCCCTGAGTGATAAGAGAGGAGCGCATAAGGGATG
The DNA here is from genome assembly GCF_027596085.1 of Anoplopoma fimbria. NCBI lineage: Eukaryota > Metazoa > Chordata > Actinopteri > Perciformes > Anoplopomatidae > Anoplopoma > Anoplopoma fimbria. The sequence goes on along the minus strand of NC_072460.1, from coordinate 6,963,931 downwards.
GCTGCAGACAAACTTGAGAAAACAATGAATTCATCACCCGACTGCCAATACCGCTAATGAAGCCAGCGGATAGGACAGCGGGGAGAATTAACTCTCATTGACCTCCGCGGCGCTGTGCGGGACTCCTCTTTCTCCCTCCCTCCTCTCTGTCTCTATCCCGCCTCACGCTCGTGTCCCCGAGCGTTCTCGGGCCTGCGGTTTTCGGGGGGCCCCGTTCGGCCCCGCTGCTCGCCCCGAGATGATGCACTCAGCAGTCTTCCCTCGTCCTCGGTGGAACTCCCTCATTTCCTGCTTCAATTAGCCCGGCTTATCATTTAATCATTAGGAAATAAATTGTTTGAGCAGAGACTTGGCCCCGCAATCCGAGCTATTGATATTTTAGCCTGGATTTTTTCTTTTTTTTGCACAACTGACTTTTTTTTAATGCATTGTGCATATCTAATCCAAAACAGTAACTTCCCCTCTAGTGGACTAAAATGTGCTGCTATAATGAATTTTGATGTTAATAATGCATCAAATGACTATGTGTTATGTAAAAAAAAAAAAAAAAAAAAAGTGGCTGTAATTACTGTTTCAGCTGAGTTCTGTCCCTGGTATCAAAATTATTGATGTCTGTTTTTTCTGACCAAAAGAAAAAAAAGAGTTATCAATGAATTCTGCAGCTACCACTCGCAACTTTCGGTTTTGACTTAGTCTATGATAACCCACAGAACAGAAAATCTGCGTAGCACCAGACAGCAACTAACTAACACAGTTGAGCATTTAGCAGCTTAAGAGACATATATTTTAGACTTTGTTAAGAAGTGAGACTGAATAAAGTTACTCATCCCCTAGGTGCTGAAAATAGTCCCCAACAAATGTGCTACATCCTCCGGTCTGAGTTACGTTTTGTTTAAAAACAGAATTGTGGCATCACCTTTGTAACTTAAATCTCTCTGTCATGACTACGTAAACCCATCGACACAGTACTTAAACCAGTATTAAACAGTCACAGCTCTGCTGGGGGTTGGCACTCCAAAAAGGAGTGTGTGTGTGTGTGTGTGTGTGTGTGTGTGTGTGTGTGTGTGTGTGTGTGAGAGAGAGAGAGATTACACTGTCAGCCCGGTATCAAAGCTGTCCACCCTTTCTGGAGATAACAATACATCAGCCTCACTGCACACAAATCACATTAAAAAAAGAAATGCTTAAATACCGGCAGTGCATGTAAGGAGCTAAAGAGCAAGACGGGGCCCCATTCACTCCTTCCATCTCTCTCTCTGTCTTGTTTAATAAACTTGTCACCAGAGATACAAGCAAATTGATGAGGGGGATGCATCCTTGACTGAATTAAAAAAAAAGACGAAAAGAAAAAGGAAAGAGAGGGGCGGAGATCGTAGAAAGTAAGAAGTAGCACACAGAGGAGGAGGAGGAGGAGGAGGAGGAGGGATGGAGCTTGCGTGGCCTGAATTCTCCACCTGTCCTAGAGCTGCTGTTGTTCTTCCACTGCAACATGCAGCACTGCAGTGTGAGTGTGAGTGTGTGTGTGTGTGTGTGTGTGTGTGTGTGTGTGTGTGAGAAAGTGTGTGTGTTGTGCGCTACCAAGCTTGTAAACTGTACGGATGCTCACGATGTGAATGTGAATGGACCACTTCCGCGGACAAATGATGATCTATGAATGTCCACGTGAAGACGGACGTCCAGTGCGAGCGAGTGTGTATGTTCTGCACCCCCCCCCCCCCACCCCCCAGATGTGTGTGTTCAAACACGTACATATCAACTTCAGAGTGGAGAGAGCGCTACACGTGAAATCCTTTTCATAGCAGGATTTTCAGCAGATTAGGGAGAGAATCCCCCCCCGCCACGCAAGCCTCCATGCGCTTCGCTCCGGCAATCCGCGGCCCACACGCACTCATCAAACGGGACGACACCCTCCTTCAACCCCAGCGCACCTCCGCTCAGATCCCACATCAAACGGAACCGTTACACCCGTAGCGTTTTCTTTATCGTTAACCTCGCTCACCGATGCAAGGCCTTCAAGCCAGTGCTCTTTCAACATTAAACTGTGAGGCAGCTCCGTCAAGATTTAATGATTAAAGGTGCCGTGCAATTGAAGTTGAACGGCACCAGAAGCCTGGGGGGGACGTGTCTGTATGTGGGTCGGGGGCCTGAGCATGAGTGTGGCTGCTGCTGCTGCTGTAGGTGCCCTCTATCCTGGCTGGTTGGAGATAGAGAAGGCTACTTTGTCTATTCTGGGACCGTGCTGTCCGCTGCATTCCTGCCCTTATATTGGAGACAGCGAGGGGAGGCGAGGGGGGGGTGAGGGTTAGGGACAGCTGGAGTCATAGACGCAGTGGTAGAGACACAGTGGGAAGGTCAGCGGGGGTGCGAGGCGTCCCCTTGGGGGGGGCGGTACCCACACAGCACAGGTGGCGTTACGGAGCAGCTGCCAGCCCAAGTGACACTTTTAAAACCGGTCCCTCAGAGGCCCCGGCACTCTCGCTCGCCGTGATATTTTTATTACAAATGTATAGCCTGACACTGGGAGGGGGGGGACGTGTGTGGCTACCAGCCACTCACCCTCTCCACCTACCGATACCACACTCTGTGTTTCACTCTCTCTCTCTCTCTCTCTTTCTCTGTCCTTAAGTGGCTCTCACTCAGCGGCTGACTTGACTCTCAGGGCCCCGGTTCTCCATCTGCCCCCCCCCCAGAGAGGATCACTTCCTGTCACGTCAACACCACGGAGACAGACTCCCGACGACAAAAACCCTCATCGGTTGCTGCTGCTGCAAAAAAAGCCATTAAAATCCACTTAAAACCGCAATGATCTCCCCGTAATGCAGGCATTTAAATGAAGCAGACTTACACAAAACCACCGTAATGGAGCCCTCTCCCCCCCCCCGCCGCGCAAGTGTCCGATGGAGATGTTTGCTGGTTGGTAATTAGCTTAATGCAAAGCACGGCATAGTAATGAAACAAGATGACCCGTGGTCAGGCTGTAAACTTTATCTCCAGTGGCTGGCCGTATTTATTCTCCTGCTAATTACCCGCTGACTGGAAGGCTAGAGGGGGAAAAGTGGGAATTGTATATCAAACTTGAGCGCACGAGACGTTCCCAATACCTCTGGGAATTGTGACGAGCATCACAGAGAGTGGCGTTGTAATAAAACATATGACAACGGAGAGAGACGAGGCTTTGAGGCCCCCCCCTTGCCGTGCGGGTTAGCGGCGGTGCTAACGCTGCGGCAGTGCACTGCAGACACCGGCTGGCTGGAATCCTCTTCTCTCCCACCCCCACACACTTTCTTCTCCTCCTGCATTCGGATGTGAGCAGCACCCAGCGTCTGATGACTCAGCACTATTCCCCCCCCTCCCGCCCTATTGGGCTGATCAGGGAAGGAGACAGGAGCGAAACGGGACACTTTATCCTCCGCTCAGCTACTTCCTCATCCCCCCACTAAAGATAAATTCACGTCCGTCGGATAAAAAAGCGCTCCCTGACCTTGTGAGGCTGCTTGGCTTCGGTGTCCAAACTTTTTTTTTTTTCCTTTTTTTTTGGTCTTTTATCTGTCACCCGGCCCTTTCCGGGTTACCGCAGGCATGTGACGGATAAGCATCTTCTATACATTAGTCACAACGAGGTTCATAATATGTAGCAACTTTTGACATTATCTCCACAGGCACAAACAGCTGGGGGGGGGACGTGCTTGACCTTGTGTTCATGCTTCCAAACTCTCTCTCTCTCTTTCTCCGGCGTGCCGTTCTGCTCGTGGCCCTTAAACGCATCTGGACGGAATCGCTAATGCCTCTGTAGGACGTCGTTAAGCGCGTCTGCCCGCGCTCGTTCTTTGCGATTATTGCGGCGTTTATCTTCCGCCGCTCTTGATTTTACCTCACAATGATTTAATCCCCAAAGCGGTTTTATTCCTTAACCTCTTAATCTAACGGCAACACCCTTAAGACGATCAATACCTATTTAGATGATATATTTAATTATATCCTCTCCTTCTCCCCTGCCTTGCTCTGTAGAACACTACAACACATGAACAGGGTTGGACTAACTCTTATTTAGCCGTTTTTAAAGAAAGAAGCAGCGCCCGGGTCCTCCGTTAATATCACCTCACTGGACTCTTGGGGACTTTGTTCTTTCTTAAGACTCTGCAGAGGTGAAATTCCTCACATTAATGTAAGAAGGATGGCACCGTGAGTGTCCTTAATGAACCACTTTATACGGTAATTTCACAAAATATATACATCCAGAGACTTCATACGGAACACCGTTGAGCAAACACGTGTATGGCTAACCAGCTGGGACCTGTCCTCACCACGGTAACACACCATCAATAACTGTAATGAGATTTTAAAAAACCAAGCAGCAGTATGTGATTTTTATGCGTTAGAAAACGCTGAGGTGTGGCTTCCAAACTTGGAACGGAGGCGGTTTCTAAAGATTATCAGGGACGGCCGATATCTCTAATTATGTGCTTGTAAACTAACATAAGGATGTTAAAAAAATAATGCCAGCTGCTAACTTCCCTGCACTGAACTTCTTGTCCATGCAGAACAAAAGGAGATAAAAGGGAGACGGCTCGGGTGGAAAGACATGATGGTGAAAAGCTTCTGAAGTGGAAGGAGATTAAGAGAATGAAGGGCACGGCGGAAGTTAAATGAAACAATTCAACAGGGTTTTCAAAAAGAACTTTTTTTTCTCAGACTGAGCGATATTAAAGACGTCATCTGGCTTGTTGGGGGAATGATGTCATGATCCATGTGGCTGCCAAACCGCAGCAGACCTGCCTCCTGTCGTCACCTTTTCTTTCTCCCTCTCTAGCTACGCCGGCTGATTCTCACTCCGAGCACGCTCCGACGTCCTCCTCCACCTCTTCCCAACCCCTCCCTTAACGAACCACCACCGGGATTTTAGCCATGCATTCATTAACGGCCCGCAGCAGGGGCCACAAAGGCGATATATACGCTCTGTCACGAAACAAGAAAAAAAACCAATTCAGTTTGAGTCAGAAAGGAGCTTGGGGTGTAAAAGATAGCCATAGCGACACCCTTTTCGATTGTGAAGGGGAGCGGGATACCCACTGTTTTCTAAGCCTGAGAAAAGAGAGCACACAGAGAGTGAAAGGCTTCATTACGACTCTGCTCTGTTCTAACTTGGGACAATGGGGATCGAAAGAGGCTCGGGCTAGTTAGAGCCGTCCAGATTAAAATCTGTGGCAGATCGGCGTCCCGGTCGCCTGTGTAAAGACCAGATGTGTCGGGACGGGGAGTGTGATTAAAGTGAGTCAACAAAGCGGTCAGCTTAAAGGCAGAATACGCTTCAGTGAGGGAGTCGGACGGAGCCTAAAGTGCAGAGTGGACGTTTTTTTATTGATTTTCTTATCAACTACTCCTCACAGACTAACTTCACAGCCATATTATTTAACATTTACACATAGCGGGGCTAAATAACGAAGGGCTCAGGTGATTATGTGTTATGCAAAATGAGTCATTCATAGTGACAAGTTTTTATTATCTACGCCAGGAGATTATGACTGTGTTTGTGCGTGGATCCCTGTGTCTGTCCATGGATAATATGGCATATACTTCTTGACGCATAGGGCTAATATTTTTTGTGCTCATTTATGACTTTATGCTCAAGGACCTCTCGTGGTTGCAGTGATTCCACTATTTGAAAACATCTTCTTATTGACTGTTTTATACGTCATTGACTACTGACTTCTCACTCCTCGCTACTGGCCTGTATAGCAACAAATGCTAGCTGTTAGCAGCCGGTGGGAGTCCTTTGGTGTGTGTTTGGCTAACAGAGCTAACAGCTAACAGAGCTAAACACACAGCGGGACTGGCAGCCGGTGGAGACGGCTTCGTGGCTTTACCATTTCGGTTGTATTCTTACTGCTCTCGGCAGAAAGACGTATTTTAAAGAAGAAGCTCTGACAATCCTGCTGTACATTAAATGCCCAGCACTAAAAACAGCAGAGTGAGTGAGTGAGTGAGTGACTATAGCTAGTGAGAATCAGCAGCTAAACAGACTGATAGATCTTTCCTCAGGAGTTGGTGGAGACCAAAACAGAGCTAGAGAAATAGTGAATATTGGGCTTACGTTCTTCAGGTGGATACTAATACAACTCCCAGTGAACACTGATGTTGCTCCGTGTCTGCTGGATGCGAAACAAGCAACTGTTTGCCATATCAATTTCAAACTGTTATTTTGTGTTTTTTTTGGAATGAACCAGCAGATCCGGTTGGAAACCAGCTCCGGTTGGAAATTAGACTCAACTTTTTTTTTTTGTCAGTGTTACTTTTGCGTCAAAGGCCAAAATGTGACCCGCATCAGACCTGGTAAGGTTTGTTTAAGTCTGGCCGATTGCCAGGAATGCGTTTTGCTGCTGAAACTGTTGTTGCCCCACCAACCGGTTAAAAGGAGTTAGGAGTCAGCAGTTAAAAAATTATTAATCACCGAAAACACAAGAGTTCCTTGAGCATACAGTCCTAAATGAGCTCAACAATTATTAGGCTGATTGGTCCAGCAGTATGGGAGATTATCTACGGAAAGATGGACGCAACCTTAATAAATAAGTTATGTATGTAAAAATCGTTATCCTTGTCTTCATCCCCCCCTCATTCTTTCCACTTCCTCCTCTCCTCCTTTGGGAGACCTCCAGAACGCCCTGCTGACCTGGAGCTTTATTGTTCCCATAACAAACCACAGGAGTCCATCACTATGACTTGGCCCCACTCGAAGCTTAGCGTAGCCCTCTCAGCCGTGTGTCCGGTCACAGACCGACGACTGGAACTCAGATCCGAGAAATAGAGGTCCATAATACAACGTGGAAATATGTTATGTTACATGCCACTCAACGTCCTGGCTAAAGCAACCAATTAGGGGCATTATTTCTGCAAACAGCACTGCTTGTTTCTGTACTACTACTTTGTATAGTTTCTTCAAGCTACTATGTGGAGATACACAAATCTGAGGACTGGCAAGGAGTCAGTTTTTTCAGAAAGGATAAAATATTTTTGTATCAAAGCCTGATCTTCTTCCTCTGTGTCCCAAAAAATATTAAAACACAGCAATAAGCCTCACTATGGCAATGGGTCACATGTTCCTTCATCACCATGGACACACACACACATTGTAGCTTATTGTGACTCAATCCCACATTGACAGTCATACACGAGGAACTGCGAATATGTGCAAGTGCACCAAATGTGTACCCATCCGCGGCTATAAATAGTCCCCAAACAAGTGCACTTTTTCCTCTTTTTATGAGTTAAGTCGGTTAAAAAACTGCAGTGACCAGCTGTTTTAGGAATTTACTGAGCCTTTTTTTTTTACTAAAATATATATTTGAAACAGACATTTGTAACGGTTTACATGTCCGGTAGGAATCAACGGGCTTGGCGCTGAGTGATACAGACTCTGGTGGGGAAGTCAGAGAGTACTGAGACACAGACTGAGGTCTCTGGTCACACATTGTATTTTAGCTGTGTCTGTGGGATTGTTTCAATGAGAGTGTTTTGCACGCCAATTTTGTGCCTCGCAACAAAAAAAAAATCAATTACCAGCGGGAAAAGCCAGCAGCATCATCATTTTTTTTTTTATCTTTGTGGTAATTTTCTCTTGTATCCCAGAGTTTTAAGGCTTTACCAATAGTAGTTACCATGGAATTACCACAGAAATCCCCATGCGGCAAGCTAGTTGAAACTAAAGATTTGGGTAAGTTGTTTACATTAATATTAACTGTACTAATAACTTTAAGGTAGCGTCAGCCTCCCTACTGACTCTGACACTTACATCCCGAGAATCCTTTCTTACAGTTACACACCCTTTGCACAACTCTTTTCTATTCATATATACTGGACACTTTGATAACTTACCTGTTTTAATGTACTCTGATTTGTTTGTTTGTTTGTTTGCCATTTTTATTGTAAATTTCGATATTTTCTATATTAAAATGATGTCTTATACTATTGCAGTGTGTTTTTATGTACCAATAACCTTGCCAAATTTCTTGTTTGTGTAACATACTTGGAAATACACGTTTTTTTGTTTCAGATTTTGATTTTGATTGCCTGTCACAAAAAGAAGCATCAAACAGCAAAAAAATCCAGGATGATTAGATATAATTTATAATATCAGCAGACTTCTTAAAAATGACATATATGAGCCTCGCTGTCTTGACATGAATCCTGAAGTACATTTATCTCCTGTGGTTTCCTGAAATAACAAAATAAAATTCTCACAAAAAAAAAAAAAACGTCCATCTGATTCTGGGCTGTCACACTGACGAATACTTGCCAGGAGTACAACGAGAAAGTGATCCCATCAAGGTGATGTGCTGATGGAGCTGGAAAAACAATGTGTCCACTCCAGCGGGTTGGAATCCTTCTAAAAGGAGATCTTCACTACTACAGCAGCCTGAGGGGCCGTACACAGCCCACTCACACCGCTCACTAAACCTACAGTTCCTACAGCGGGCGTAGCTGCTGACGAGGCACCGCTGCTGTTTCTGTGTAAAGCCAACTGTTACAGATGGTAATCCAGCTATCATGCGCTGTAATTGTCTCGGCGCAACAAAATGGAAGCAATTATCTGAAAGCACACAACGATGGGAGGAACAGATCACAACGCATAACTCTTTATGGGTTTTTGGGAGATTTACTCTCTCTCTCTCTCTCTGCGTCATTGATGTTCTTTACGATTCCACTCTCTTTTGTTTCTCCTTTTCTTTGGTCTATTGTTTCTTTCCTTTCTTGTCAGCCCATTTGGGAGTACTAATGACGAGTTCTAATGTGCCACCACGGGTTTCTTTCTTTTTCGTCTTACTCTTCTGTCCTTTACCTCTTCTAACTCCAACCTCTACTTCCTCTTTTTTTTTTTTTTTTTTTTCTGAGCAGGGAGGTGGCGATGACGGAGGAATGCTAACTAGCCTTGTCCTGACGCTGCACTCTCGGACGGACTCACTGGCTGCTCTCACTCATCTTCCTCCTCTGTGCTCCCGCATGCTGCGCCCAATAACGCTATATAGTATATAGTATACGCCAAGGGAAGACGGACGCACGAGGCCTCCATGCAGACGGAGAACGTGTTGGAACCAGTGGGTCGTGAACGGATGCGTGCGCGGCTGACCCTGTTGGGAGTCAAACACACCTGATGTAGGATTCATTTTATTTATTTAGGCTACGTTCACAGCAAAACAACTCAACAAAAAAGAAACCTACCCTTGAATGATGTATGCCTTCTTAAAATTTGGATTACTTAGTTTTCAAATATGTAAAAGTTCCTACTTTTAATGCTTCAGGAAGAGCAGTCAATAAAAATGTCAAGAGAAAAATACACACTGTACGTTCTGCAACACACATGTATGTTGAACTAATTAAGAAACAGAGTGTTTGCTCTGCGGCGAGTGGCAGCGCACAGTACCATCAGAGCGGGCAGAATGCCTTATTTCACTCATTTTTTTTTGGTCAACTGACAATTACTGTGTCGTAAAATTATAAAAACGTTATGACCCCATAAACACAGACGGAGTGTAATTAGAATATTAGGATCCACCGTGAACCCCGGCAGTAATTAGGAGGGCATCGTGAGGGGAGAACCTGCGTGTGAAACTGTGTGTAATCTCCAGCGAGCAGGGGGGGGAGAGTGGCGGCGTGGACGCAGAGGAAGGGGATGCGGCCCACCACCAACACCGCCACAGTGCCCTTGTTCCTTTAATTACTTCCCTCTGCTTCACAGCTTCACTGCATAACAATTATCCTGCGTGTTCATTTGAAAGGAGCCCCCCCCCTCCTCGTATCCTACAGTAACGTATCCTATAGAAACAGACAGACTCCGGAGTCAGCAACATCACTCCATGTACACAGAACACTGGCAGGAGCCGGTAAATTACACTCGGGCTAATACCTCTTTTACCTCTTTTTTCCCCCCTGCGCCATAAACGAGAGGCAAAAGTTGCCCGTGGCTTCGCTCAGTCCAGATGTGATGTCTTTCCTTCACGCATTGCATCTCCAGAGCGAAACGTGTAATAAGAGGGAAACATTAACTGCAAAGCGATTTAATAATGGACTGGTTATATAAATGAATCTCTGCTGGAATGTTAGAATCTTCACCTTTTAGCCGTTTGGTTGAGATTTCGGTGCGTGTTCTCACTTTATGTGTTTGCGCAAAGGACACACACACACACACACACACACACACCTATACACAGGCGGATGGGAGGGGGTTGGGCCTTTTGCAGTCTATTGAAGTCTAATTCAAGCAGATGTCTGTTTAATTGATTGAAACAAATTACCTCAACATTGATCCCTGTCCCGGGACTGATCGGTTTTTCAAAGGTGCACTGCGCGTGTGTGTGTGTGTGTGTGTGTGTGTGTGTGTGTGTGTGTGTGTGTGTGTGTGTGTGTGTGCGTCGAGGGGCATGGTGAAGTTTCTCGGCTCCGACCCACTCACAGAGAATGTATGACTTAATCGCTAAATGATAAATCGCAATTTGGTTTCTCATTATGCCGTGTGTTGTCTTAATCGATTCCCAGTTTCCTTCTGATCCGGTGCGCCATCGTTTTCGCATTAAAATCACCGGGCCAATTAACTAATTGACTTTTAAGGCTTGTGATTATGAGTTATTCATTGGGTTTTCTGAAGTCGTCCATTATCAGGGTCTTATCTCTTTTTTTCTTCTTTTCTTCTGTCTGTTGTCCCTCTTTCGTGAGAGTAATTTGTCCACCATGGTTTCAGTGACACGTCTACTGTACAGCACATGTTCCATCTATAATAAACAGGCACCTTGTAACATAGCAGTTTAAGCATGAGCAGGTCTGCCAGTGCAAACTGTGAAATACACATTTACCTTGAACCAGCGCTGACGCGACAAATAAAAGCTGCTGCAGTGAGTCAAAGCTCTCAGTGCAGATACAGTATGTCCATATAATGTGCACATGTAAGAGAGTAGACAAATACTGACTCTAAGGCAGTGGCCTTTGGTGTTTTGATGCAAACGCACATGGCACTCTTTAGTGGCACCTTAGCATTAGATGTAGTACTGGAACAAGAAAGGAGACTGGTGGATGTGATGCCAAAACCACCACGTCACAACTTTAACCGCGACCATTTAACAACGTTAACCACACTGCTTCACAACGTTAATATCGAGTGTTTCACTACATTAACCACATGTAACAACAATAAACTTGACAACGTTAACCACCAACATTTCAAAATGTTAACCACACCTTACAAAAAAAAGGTTACGTTAACTTCCCCAATGGCAACATATGACAAGTAGGAATTTGACACAACATAGATAGCCAGATCAATAAATTAAAAATAAATAAAAAAAAAAAAAAAAAAAAAAAATATATATATATATATATATATGATAGACGTGGCGATATATATATGTGTCTATTCTACGTGCCTGACTATTGCTTGAAGAATGACTTTGGGCAGATCAGATGTACGTTCCTCCTGAGATTGACTTTAGAGACATAAACATAGAGGATATAATAGGCCGTGTCTGTGTCCTTGTATCAGGGCGAGACGACACATACATTACCACTCTGCCGCATCAGTTTCAACTTCCATTACTCTTTACCCATATTATATTCAGTGGATATGCTGCTGATGCACACTTACTATAAACATGATTAAAAGAGAAAAAAAAAACTCCTGGCAATAAACTCTGACACTTAATAGAAAACTGACTTGGCAATCCCATCCCTCCTTCCTGCACACACACCTTCCCTCTCTGTCCTCTATCACGCAAATACAGCACAGGTGTGCAGCGTATGGATACATACACAAGAATCTATAATTTGATGTTTTGTGCATACACACTCACACACATACACGCACACCCTCACATGCAGGAAGAAGTTAAAGGCCTCAGCAATATTGTCCTCCATTGAAACGCAGCTACACTATGAAACACTGCGTTTTTTCCGATTTTATTGCCATAAGAAGTTAATTACACCACAAATATATGCAAAAATTAAAAAATTGAAATAAACGTAACTCATATAACCCTGTCCCCTTAGATCACGATCTTTCAATTTTCTCCTGTATAAAAAGCACATATGGATTCCATAGACGCACTGTGAACAAAATTATTAATTATCTGTCTGACGTCCAATATATTCTTTTTTTTAATCATATTTGCTCAAACTGTCACTTTATCCTGACAGCAGTACATGAGGCAGAAATAGAATCAGTTTGAGCAAATATGGCAAAAAGTTATTCTCATTTAAAGTTTCCCACTGCAGCTTTCAAGACTGCTGTGGGTGCAACACATTGACAGTTAGTGATAGTGTTTATTATTTAGCCCTACATTGTGGTTTTAGGTGTACCGGTGAGACGATGAAGACCAGGCCGCTTGACGCATTTTGACCGTTTATGATACAAAAAAAAACATTGCACAATGGTTTAAAATACCCTCAGACGGGAGACGGCAGTACTGTTACAAAGTCATCTACCAGGAAGATGCGCTTGAACCTATTCGTTTTGCCAACGCATGTACATTTGTGTTGGAAGTGTGGAACCCAAAAGAGCTTTCTTCGCCTGACCCCCTGATGTTTGGAACATCTAAACTGGTTCAGTGAAGCCAAGTGGGTTTATCAGCAGCTGGCAGAGAGCCGTAAATCAAACATCCATTCACACATGTGTTCAGTCAGCCGCTCTGTGGAGTTTTGCATTTAATTTCCACGTTTCAGATTTTTCCTGGGCATCGGTGTTCCGCATGGCTGAGCTGCATGTAACTGCTGCTAATCCCTCACTGGGCCCGCGGATTACTAGCTTTGCCTTTTGCCCTTGTGTGGACTCCCTGATGGGGGGAGACCAGGCAACCAGCCGGCTAAACCAGCGAAGCCAGCCGGGAAGAGCAGGGAGGAGGGTCGGGTCGGGGGCCCTGAGAAGATGCCGGAGGCCTCTGTGTGTGTGTGTGTGTGTGTGTGTGTGTGTGTGTGTGTGTGTGTGTGTGTGTGTGTGTGTGTGTGTGTGTGGATGGATGGATGGATGGGTGGGTGTCTAGTGCTGGTTCACTTCTAGCCCCCCCAGTTGTCCGGCTTTGGCTGTCTCAGCACGGTGCCGCAGTCAGCATTGTTGCATATTTAATGTCCTGATGAGAGCTTCCACCTGCTGACACAGGCAAAGTGACAGAACAATACCCGCCCAGCCCCCCTCACCCCCCCCCCCTCGCCTCCCCCACTCAACACACACCAGCCCTGAAACGCCGTCATCAATCCAGTCTCTCTCTCTCTTTCTCTCTCTCTCTCTCGCCTCGCCACAACTCCCTCAGCTCGATTCCCGACTTCGGTCCGCGCCGCTCTCCCCGTTTTTCTCCCTTTTGTCACTCATCTCCCCCCATCCCCCCTGCCTCTCACCCCTCAGCACCGTGCCCTTCTGTCTTTGAAGCCTCCCACAGTATGACGACCTTTCCCTCCCGCTGTTACAAATCACAGCAATAAATCCCTCCAACATAAAAACAAACGCACACACACACAAACACTTGACTTACAAACACATTTTTATGTTTTGGCGCGGCCTTTTGAATATGTCTTCCGTCCCCCCCCTGTTCACGTGCCGGCTAAGATTAGATCTGTCTCTCACACTGATGGTTAATTAGCTTTCAAACACTGTCTGGCTGCATCGCATTGTAATGTCCAACAATTCGTCTCGGCACGAGGCGGTTCTCCTCGTTTATGATCCCCCTGTTAATGTCTTTTCTCTTTTTCTTCATGTAAAATAAGATTGGCAGAAAGTATAATCCAGCTGCGGATCCCTGTCGGCCCAGCGGTCACCACACATGCACAAAGACTCCGGGGGGTGTGCACCTGATCAGGGCCAAATGGGCGCGGTGAAACTGGCCCAAATAACACCTAAACAGGGACGGGTCGTCCCTAACTGGGTCACATACAGTATTTATATACAAAGTAGGCCAAAATACATAGACTCAAACCTGACAGGGTTGTTGTTCCTGCTCCAAAAGCCCCACCTGGATCAGTTGTTGCTGCAAGCATATACGTCCCACACATACTTGATTAGAGCTAAAGAACATTTGCACAGGAGTGATGAGAGAGTGGCACCAACGCTACAGATACCATGTCGCATGTGGTTGCAGGTTTGAGACAGAACCGTTGTCATGACTAATTTTCTCATTATTCCTGATACTTTTGTCTCTTTGAGCTATCTAGTAAACGCCATAAAACACAACACTGCTCATGAAAAGTTCTAAGTTTTGTGAAAAAAGAGCCAGGCGGCAACCTCGGGGTCTGCAGAGTGAAGCCAATGCGGAAGTGTCTTAAAGCTGCATTCTCTCTACTGTCCATCAGGGGGCGACTCCTCTGGTTGTATAGAAGTCTATGAGAAAATGACTCTACTTCTCTCTTGATTTATTCCCTCAGTAAACATTGTAAACATGAGTTTATGGTCTCAATCTCTAGTTTCTAGTCTTTGTGTGTTTTCTTCTCACAACTTTAACCCTTTCACAGTGAGTTTTCACCTCATGAAATAATTGTAACATTTTGGTCACCTTAAAAAAAAACATATTTTTCAGCGTTTGGTTGTTTTTAGCTCCACCCTCTTCTGTCACTTCTGGTTGCAAAAAAACAAACAAAGATGGCGATGGCCAAAATGCCAAACGCAAAAAAAAAGTCCACAAACCAATGGACGACGTCACAGAGACTATGTCAACTTCTTTAACAATCTAGGGAAAGAACACTCAAAGCAACAACAGCTGATCAGTGAAAATAAAATAAAAAAATCATATTTTTAACCCCCCATTTGTCCACAAAATTTTGAAAATATGAAGCGCTCACAGCTCCAGGCCAGACAGGGCGACTACACACAGAGGCGTCTGAGCCTGCAGGCCCGTCTCTGCCTCTTCCTCTCTCTGACCATCCTCTTGAACCTATTACTATCCATTAGCCAGCATCTAATCACTGCACCATTTACTGGAAACTGCTGTTCCAGTGTGCGTGTGAGTGTGTGTACTTTTTTTATTTTTTACATTAACCAATACAAAAAGCCTGATAAATGAAAAAAAAAGTACGACAAAGTAATCAGAAGGTGTTCTTGAAATCATGGACATAAGAGTATAGGAAACATGTCCGCCTATCCGCAATAAAACTAATAAGGACAAAAAAAATCTATGGCGGGCGAGCGGAAAACTGCTGACTGGAGTCCAGCTGCATCCACAGTTCTCTACCGTATGCATCCCTCTGCAGAGCCCGGCCGACTGGACTCAAGCGGGCCACGTCGGCGTTGTGCACTTAGAACGGCTTACGTTGGGGGGGGGGGGGGCGAAGCACGCCGAACGGTCTTCTCCGATGGGGTTTCCATGGGTTACATGCTTTGCGTTAAGGGTTTATTGTTTTTTTCGTTTGCAGATGCAGCGCTGTAATTTTTCCCAACCTGGGATACATACTTCTTTACATTCCATAGTTGCTCGTGTTCATATGGGCATATAAAGAAGTATGTCCCCCAAGCAGGCCACTGTCCTTGGTGGCGCATCAGGCCCCCCAGTAAACACCACCAACAACCACCCCCCCCCCCGGCACAAACCCACTCAACGGGGTGGAAAGAATGATGAATCAGGATCCACACTGACTACTGAATGGACATAACACCCCCTACCTGGCCCCTGGCTCAGGGGTCCCTACGGACGTCAGTGGCAAAGATTTGAGTACGCCCACATTGAAAATAATTCAGTTCATAGAGAAGCACACTAAAAACGGCCCCCCGAAAAACAACTTTTTCTTACTGCTTTAAAACACGGACCAGGCTTGTTCCTCTGAGTGGAAAAAGAAAAACACCTAACCATTAAAACTGGACTTCTTAAAAATCAAATAACGCAGTGCCGCCCGACTAACCTATACCCCGTTTCATCAAAACACAGCTGCGGGTGCCACCGGGAGAAAAAGCCACTTTTAAAAGTCACATTTCACTCTATTTGCTAAAATATGCTGCAGTACTACAGCAGAAGTACAGTGTCCTGCCACCATGTGTCCGCTCCGCTTTCACATACTGTATGTTATGAAGCACTATCACACACACACACACACACACACACACACACACACACACACACACACACACACACACACACACACACACACACACACACACACACACACACACCAGGCACGCGATTCACCTTGAGCATCACACGCCTCGAGGTTTCAGCTGCAGCGGTGGAGTGAAAGGGGTGACGTGAGGAAGGGAGCAAAAGCGGGGAGAGGCGGGGGGGGGGAGGGAAATGAGGGAGATGTTGCACTTACCTACGGGCAGATGTTTGATAGACCCCCACCACCACAGAAACACACACACACACACACACACACACACACACACACACACACACACCCCCACACCCCCCTTCAGCCAGAGCCGATGCACCAAAGAGAGGAGCACCAAAGCGAGCAGCAGGGGGAAAGAAAAGGTGAGCGCAGAAGAAGAAAAAGAAGAAGAGGGAGAAGAAGTGCTCTGCTCTCTCTCTCTCTCTCTCTCTCTCTCAGTCTGTGTCCCAGGTGCTGCCTCTGCAGTCTCTCTATTCAGCCACACACACACACACACACACACTCTCTCTAACATCCTCACTCTGATCCTCTCTCTCTCTCCCCCCCCCTCCCTCTCCTCTCCCTAATCGCTCCCTTCTTCCACACACGCTGAAAACTTTTAGTCCAGCGCACAGCCGCCCGTCCCACCGGCCCTGACAGCACTTCCTCCTCTCCTTTCTCTCTCTCTCTCTCCCCCTCCTCTCTCTCTCTCTCTCTCTCTGTCCCATGCAGTCTATAGGCTACCATGCTTATGCAGTCTCCCCTCAACTATCCCCCCCCACACACACACACTCTATACAGCGTGTGCTCTCATTGTCTCTCTCCCTCTCCTGCTCACACTCCTGCTCGGTCAGACTACGGCGGTGTTACGGTCCCACCCTGAGCGGACAGCAGTGATGGTGATGATGATGATGATGAGGGTGAACGGACAGGTGCCACGGCAACGCGGCCCGGAGCAGACTGAAGGAATGTCGATACTTGTGTGTGTGTGTGTGTGTGTGTGTGTAAATGTGTGTCAGCATGTGCGTCTTCAATCACCCTTGTTGCTCGAGTGAACCCAATTCACCTGAGACCCCCTGCCCCCTCCCATTAGCCTCAGTCCCCGATCCACATGCAGCCACAACCCCCTCACCTCCCCACCCTCCTCTGCTGTCTCCCCTCCTCTTCCCTCTTCCCTCCCCCCCCTCCACCCTGTCCTCTCAGAGATCAATACCAATTTATAGGCAAATGCACAAAGGCTGAGTCGCGCTTTTAATGAATTGAACCATCGCTAACGCCAGGCCGTCTTACGAAAAAGGCTCTGAGAGAGGCGTTGAGGGGAAACCTGCAGCGGGAGCAGCAGGAAGCACATCAGGGTTATTGGTTAGCGCGCATGTGTGCGGCTGTGTGTGCGGCTGTGTGTGTGTGCATGCATTACCTATGAGCAGCTGGTACTGTGCTGCAATTCTTTTTACCTTTTCGAATATAAACGAATCACCCCTAAAATATGAGGTAAGTATATAAACTGTTAGAATGAACTAGTGGTGGGGAAGACATTCCCCAGCATGCAATGCACCCGGAAGCACCGCCATTGCCATAACTGCAATATCAGAGAGTCTTTCATTTTGTCTTTACCTGTCGACCTTTCACCTTGAGTGACAATTACAGCAAATCAACTGTCTCACTGGAGGCGCAGCACCATATTCCACCCTCTCCATTATACAAGAGGAAGAAAAAGGTGCATGTTTCTGTACGGGCGCTCAACATTTGAGCAAAAGCAGCTTTGATAGGGCTTGTGTTCCACTCACAGGCCGCTGCACAGCTGCTGTGTATTACTTTCCGCATGCTACATAGATTCGACTTAGAAACACACAAAGTGCTGGAGTGCATCGACTGCACCCCCGCAAAAACCTCTATGAATATGTCACACTCTGCAGCCCCTACCAACAACCCCGTAGAGTGCTCCTCCACCATGTAACCAGCGCCATGGGGGCTGTGCACATCGGCCCTACCCGCCCAGTAATTAAACTAAAAGTCTCTTCCATAAATCAAACTCGTCCTTTCTCTCTCCCCCCCCCCCCCCCCTTACTCCCCCCTATTTTCTCTCCCAGCGATGAAAGGGAAGGTTTTGTAAATCACCGGCTGCGGCTGGTAAACGAGGGGGCTTTTTTTTTTTGCAGACCTTCGCACTAGACGTTGACACATTACAAAGAATTAAGCTGCCCATCCACCGCCATCACCGGTATTCCAGGCGGGAATTATGATTCTCCAGGGAAACATTGCCAAGTGCCATGGATTGCAAGTTAAGGCGCCATGCGTTGCACAGCTTTGGAGCAGGAAGTGGATGGAATTTTTTTCCAACATCCGGCTTGACTTCTGTAATCCTTACAATAGGGCGCGGTGTCGGGAAGGCATTCCAATAAACCATAAAATATAAATCCTCCTCCTCTTATAAACCCGGTACCACTCTCATCACTCACAGTCGCTGCAGTGAAGCTAACTCCATATAAAGCCAAGTTTCACACCCGCTGGACGGATAGATTCCCCTTGAAACAGCTGCGTGTCCGCTGTAACCGCCACAACCTCCTATAAGGGCCGGTGCCGGACACCCGACACCTCAGCACCTCGGGGCTCTGCACGCTTGACATGACAGCTGAGCGCCGCTGATCCCCCTGGTATCTGCTAACTGGGTAAAAAAAAACTCGCCTGGGCAGCAGGACAGAGGGACGGGAGCACATGCACGACACTTTTAGAAAACTTGCCTCAACTTTAAACCTCTCTCTCTCTCTCTCTTTTCTCTCTGGAGGAGTGACACACGTGCACGTGCGTGTGTGTGTGTGTGTGTGTCCCGTCTATAGATAGAGCCCAGGCCCCGCTGCAGCTTAGCACCGCTGCACATTAGAACACGCTGGTGTTTCTGCTGATGAATCACACCTGTCCCGCGCTGCAGATATAGCACACGAGCAGGACCTGCGCCATGCGTTTCTACGCCACGTTCTTTTATGGAAAGAACTTACATTTAGTGGCCCTCATGGCCCCTCGAGTATTTATAATAAAAAAAATATATAGGACGACTAAAAATGCTAGAATGCACAATGTGGGGAAAAAAAATACATATATTTCCTTTTGAAATAAATTGAGTTAATTGTTATGAATGTATCCTGCACATTAAAAAAAGCAACAACCTAACATACTTATTATTAACGCATTGTGTAAATTCACGTCACCTTAATCCACTCAGTCTAATTTCTCATTTTAAAAAGACAGATATTCAGCTACCTAACATTATTGTTCTAATCGCCTTTTTCACCGGCTGATAACCCTTGACCTTTTAACCCGGTGCGGTGTGGATCGGGAGGGTTCCAACATGTAAATCAAAGGCTCTGCTACAACAACTCTGAGCAGTGGATTGATGAATTAACACTCTTCCAGTCTCCAAAAAACTCTGTTTCAAAAGAGCAGCTGATGAAACAAACTGTACTATGTGTGTGTGTGTGTGTGTGTGTGTCAGTGAAGGTGGCTGGGACAAAGCACATTTACACACAGAGAAACATATACAAAAATCTATATATACAGTGAGTAAGCATGCTGGGAAAAACATTTATTTTACAGTAAAACACACACATAGAGAATCACCTACCACAAGCAGAGGGATCCAGATAGGGATGGCGGCCCGTGCGGAGTGAAGCGGTCGCTGCAGGAGGAGTCTCTCCTCCCTGGAAGCTGAATCAGCGATGGAGAGTTTAAGGTTGCGGAGAGGAATTGTAGGAGGAGGAGGAGGAGTAGGAGGAGGAGGAGGAGAGAAAAGAAGAGGGTCACGGGACTTGCCTTGCCTCTCTCTCCCCCCCCTCTCTCTCTCTCTCTCTCTCTCTCGTTGGGGTGAAAAAAAGGAGGAGGGGGAAAAAACAGGCAGACCAAGAAAGAAAAAAGGGACCCTTGGTGCAGGTAGAGAAGAGAGCAAAAAAAAAAAAAAAATAGTGGCCTATTATAAAAAGAAAAGAGTTTTGTGTAAAGAGGACTGGTTTTGAAGTGATGACTGGGCAGCGGGATGCGTCAGCCGGCAGCTGGCCGTCCATGCATGCGCACCACACCGGGCTAAAGTTAGGAGGGAGACAGCTGATCGGACTGCCCGAGAAGGAGATGGAGCGAGATTGTAAGTGCTGACAGAGCTGAAGGACAAATCGGGGAGGGAGGGAGGGAGAGGGGGTCGAATCAAATCAAATAGTAGGAATGAAGTAAGAATGGGAAGGAGAGGGAGGGAAAGATGAGAGAATTAAGGACAGAAATGAAGGGGAGGAAATGAAGTTCACAGAAGTAGATGAGAATAAAGCAAAAAGAAAAAGAGGGGAGTTAAGGGTGCTGGAAGCCAGGAAGTAAAGAGGGAAGGTAAAGTAAAAGAAGCATGGTGGGAGGTGAAAGTTTGGATGGATAAAAGATGGGGAAGACAAACGAAAAGGACGAAAGAACAAGGAAAGAAAGGGAGCAGAAAAAACGGGGAGCTTTTTAACTGAATTATCTCTTACTCTTTCCTGTCTTTCTTGTCCTTTGCCCCCATATTCCACTCAGTCCCTTCCCCCGACATGTCGTCCGGCAGTAGGTAAAAGCAATTCCTCCAAAACCAAGAGAGATGAAAGAAAGACTACAAAAGAATCTAGCAATTAGAGATTGAACTGATCGCCTAAAAAGAAAAAAAGAACGGTTCTGGCATACACAGACAGTGTTTGTGCATTGGCTTTGCAGAGTGGCAAAAATAGAGCAATCAGAGCAGCGTGGGGGGAAGGGGGGCGAGCACGAGGTTTCAGTGTGATCAGAGGAAACCCCCTCCGTCCCAGGGCTTTTATACCAAGGTAAGAACCGGGGACGCGCACCCCTCCACCGGCCCGCCCGCACGGCCGTGCTCCACGGCCTTATTTAGTGAAGCGTGGCCAAAAATAGCCCACCCTAGTGCTTCTGAAGGGGGTTGGGGGGGGGGGGTCTGGGTTAAAGTGGGTGTGTGGGAGAGTGGGAGGGACGAGTTGTCAAGGAAGGTCGGGGATGGCGGCGCCGATGGTGATGCAGTCACTTCTAATCATCCTCTACGTCAATTGACTGGTGTGGTCTGAGCCCGATTTACCCGTCCCTCCTCATGCCTCTATATCATTTATTTTTCTGCTGCCACCGCTCGGTGTGTCCCGTTACCGTCTGTTACCGTCCCATGTCCTCCTCTGCCTCGGATACTTAATCTACAGTACTTACACTTTATCTACACAGCGCCCCTTCTCAGTGCTTTTTCCTGATCTCAGCGCTTTAACACGCGTTAACGGTCCTAGAATAGTCTCTTTTTGGATGCATATGTCAGGTCTGTGAATGACAGATCATCTTGTCCTTGTTTTAAAAGAGGAAACCCTGCAGATTCTTGCAATGCAGATTTTGGACGGTGTTTCTGAACTTTGTCCGCATTTTCAGCTATAAGAAATTAGAATCCAAGCCAGAGTAGGTAAATCTTCTTGTAAGTCGCTTTGGATAAAAGCGTCTGCTAAATGAATGTAATGTAATGTAATGTAATGTAATGTAAATCCAAAATGCTTGTTGTCTCCCTGCAGTTATTCAATTACTTATTTGTGTACCGTTATTAATAGTTCTGCACAGTTATTGTTAATGTTGTATACAGAATAGACATCAATCTCTGAACCCATCCGCTCTCCACCTGATGACTTAACCCCCTCTGGGGACAATGGGCTACATCTGCGGGGTTAAGGTGTAGCCAGCGGATTTCCAGGACCAATATTTCCTTTTTTACGTACGCTGCTCATTGTTCACAGTACGATTAGCAACGCAAGATGTGAGAAGACGTGTGTGACCGGATTGTTTCAGAAGTAGCCATTATACAAGCTGATTTTGAAACCAATAAAAAGTAAAATCACCATCCGACGATGGCCGGCGGGTTTCCAGATTGCATTTTGAGCCAACGCGATCGGCCTCCTTTTGCCCTCCACACGGACTGTTTACCTGCAACCAACCAAAGACTGCTTGAATATGATCAAACTTATACTACTCGGACTACGAAAGGAAAGGAAACAAAATGCTTCTGATACCAAAGAAATCTTGTCCCGTTGCCTACAGTTTCTGCATATAAATGCAGAATCCTTGTATAGGGAGTTTATATACATACGTGGGTAAAAAGAAGAACTTTATTTTTTCCTCAATAATTTGTGAGGTTGGTTTGTGGTGGGTGGGTGGGTCGGTGTAGGGCGCTGAGCCACTGAACCACCACTGAGCAACAAACACATTTTATGATATTCAAACACATTTTATGATATAAAAAATGCAAACCGTGTTTCTAAGTCATATGGATAATTGAACCACCTGTGCAACTCCACCTCCCCCTCAGAGTCGGAACAGTTTTTGAGATCGGCACTCTGGTTAGAGCCTCTTTAAGCCCGAGCGTGCCCCCTGTGTCGCTCCCCCCCCATCAGCCGCTGTATTTTTGGCCCTGCCAAATAAAGAGGTGCCGGCCTCTCTGCAGCCAAACAGCTGCCTGGATGTCCACACACACACACACACACACACACACACACACACACACACACACACACACACACACACACTGACTCCACCACCACGGTGGTGCTGTGTATGTATGGACAGCATGACGTAGAGAGAAACAGAGAGAGAGAGAAAGGACAGACAGCGGGGCGAGAGGTGTTCACTATGTGTGTGTGTGTGTGTGTGTGTGTGTGTGTGTGTGTGTGTGTGTGTGTCTGCGACCTGATGAAGAGTCTCAGGTGAGGCGAATGTATCTGTGAGGAGGAAGAGACACAGCGAGATGGAGAGAGAGGACCCGGGAATTGAGAGGACGGGAGGAAGGGAGGAGAGACGGGGGGGGGAATGAAAGGATATTGATTTCCACCTTAAAGAGGCAATCTCCGCTTCTCAGGAGCTCCGGGGAACCAAAGCGAGTGTCTCGATCCTGTGTGTGTGTGTGTGTGTGTGTGTGTGTGTGTGTGTGTGTGTGTGTGTGTGTGTGTGTGTCCTGTCCTGGGATCACAGCTGAGACTGGAGACACTGGGGCAGACATCAAACACACACACACACACACACACACACACACACACACACACACACACACACACACACACAGTTCTGGAATGTTAATGGTGTTCAAAGGAGTAAAACGGAGAGCAGAGCAAAAGGCAAAATAACACCTTTAAGCTCTTCATTTTTCTGCTCAGGCTCCATCACAGGTGTCCCACTACTCCAATTAGTCCTATTACCCTTCGTCTTTTCCTTTTTTTCTCTGCTTTTTTAGGAGCTTTGTTCTTTTTCTTTTCACACCTATACTCTCATCTGTTTTTTTTTTCTTCTTTGCTGATGAGTCGAAGAGCTTTCATTACCAAATGCACAAGTTCCAAACGAGACAATACAGGCTTATTTTAGTATGGATGAAAGAGAAACAGTGTAGTGACCAATGTTACTATCAATTATTCTCTCTCAAAAAAAAAAAGGATATACAAATTGTGGTTCACATGGGTCCTTGTAATCTTTGACAGTTTGGGGATTTGAAGAGTAAAAGTCATGCAAGGTTTTTTGAGAAAAGACATGGGTCATTCAGAGTGTTCGCATCCAAATGTTTTGTGCAAGAATAGAAATTGAAGTTCTTTTCTTATTTTATTTTACTCAACATTAGTAAAAATTGACACCTCTCTGTCTTTAACTATGCTCAGTGGGGTGCTGGAATTTAGAGGGAATTTAACCTGGAAAGTCCCTGAAAAGTGCTTGAATTTTATGTTTAAGAACTTGATAAAGAATAGCACCCAACTTCAATGTAAATCACTAAAATACAATATTCCAAATGCAAGAAGTTATAACCCAACTGGAATAAATATCTAGAGAGAACGCGCAGCACCCAACGTCTTTTTTTGGTGAGCGCTCCGCATTTTTGGTGAGCAAAGACATTATCATGACAAAGACCGAAAAGCTGATTTTGGAGCAGATCGGCCGGGCGGACACTAAACACTAAACTATGTAAATCAAATACATAGTAGCCCAAATAGATCATAAAAAGCACAGGAGCGATGCTTGTCTATCATGCAATGTTGATGAGTTGTCACGATATTGTTGTGATTGGAGCTCTTTTTCGATGAAACGCTTGGTTGAAGCGCCACCAAGCGCCCTGCGGCAGGCAAGGCGCCATGTGGACATAGGCCCTTAGTCGCTCTTTATACTACACCACCTGACTTCCCTAGAAGCAATATGAAATATGGCGCATTCCATATTGTAGGTGTATTAAGAAGGAACAGTGGATGAGGTGTTGGCCTTCTTTTGTGGCTCTTCTTCCCAATGCTGTCAGGTGATTTGTGCACACAGATTTGACATCCTGTAAATAAGTGCAAAGACACATTTGTGAACGCTATCATTTACTCACAAATCTTCAGGATTGAGGATCATAAAAACGTGCTTATGTCTTTACTATTGGCGCTCATTTCTCTCCCCAAATAGAGACGCAAAGAGCGATATACAAACTGGCAAAATTGAATAAAAAACGCTTCGACGCTTAACGAGAACTCCTATTTTGTAGGGGCTTTTCCTGTAATCTGGGAGGTTTGGCTCTCTGCCATTGTGAAGTATTTGTCTTTGTGATTGGGTCAGTGGGAAAAGGCTGTGTTGAGTTAGATTACATCTTCAATTTCTGAATACACAAACACCCAGCGAGTGAGGTGTTTGCCGACTGCGTGTATTTTTTAATTTATGCTTGTGTGTGTGTGTGTGTGTGTGTGTGTGTGCGTAAGCATTCCAGCTCCATGCCTGCCTCTTACCAGTCATACCTGCAGTGCTGCATTTGTGTGTGTGTGTGTGAGGGTGTGTGCTGCACTTTGTGCGCTCATCTGATCCGGCTTGGCGAGCAGATGGAATAATAAGGTTGTGTTGTAGGACAAAAAAACAATAAGTTCCCTTCAAACTCCGTCTCTCTGTGACAGGTCGGTCCGGTCGGAGACAAACTGCAAACCGCGAGAGCTAACACCAAAATATTTCCTTTTTTTTGGGGGGTTCAAATGGTTTTCCCCTCCCCCCTCCCCATGAAGCAGTTAAAGTTCCCTCGGGACCATTACTTTAGCTGGCGTGTGAAATGGCCTCGGAGATGAATGCTTTTTCTGCATTACCTGGTGGCGGGGGAGAAGCAATGGATACAGTGTACAGATCCTGCGGATGCTTTTTAATCTGGGAGAGAGAGCGAGAGCTCTCCGATCCGAGCCACCGGCGGGATTGAAAAATGTGAAAAGAGAGGAGAGGGGCCAGAAGGAGGAAGACGAGGAGGGCAACAAAAAAAAGACAGAAAGAGGGACGTCAGATGTGCGATTATACTTTTAATTAGTACCACCGGAGAGGAAAGTTAAACGTATGACTTTGGATAATGCTTCACAACAGTGGAGGTTTTTCAATCTAATGAAAAACACTCTCAAAACGAGTCTGTGTCCACGCTGAGGAGCCACAGCCAGAGGTAGCAGATGCTCATAGAGGTCAATGGCCAACTCAATTGGTTAAGTAGTGGTTTAAATAGCAAAAAGACTCATGGATCCAGCTCACATTGTCCTCAGTAGTCGTTTTGTAGGGGCGAGTGACCTTGTGTGGTTTTAAAGTTCGGGCTAAATTAATCTTTTGTTTATGGCTGGAGAAATGATGCCCCTGTTGGTTGAAGGCCAGAGGGCCTAATTGGTATTCATTGCGCACGGAGAACGAGATGCACCATCAACAAACTTGCTATGCTCTGCAAACGTATAGACACAGCTTCAGCTTTTTTTTAATGAGTTTGATGAACTTTACCACACCACCCAATATGCATGCAGCTCCAGATCTTTTCCTCGCTGAGGCTCGTTGGGCGGTCCATCCTTCCATGGTGAGGCTACAGAAGTTGTTGCAATAATATGATTTAACAAGGCTTGGCATTCTAAAGTCAATTTCAAGCACAAGGACTTGCATGGTAAATGGACTTGCATTTCTAAAGCGCAAATTCTAGTCTTTCCACTTTCCACTCAAACGGCTTTTACACTAAGTGTCATTCACCCATTCACACACATCCATACAACGATGGCAGGAGCTACCATGCAAGGTGCCACCTGACTGTCAGAACTAACTAACTCATTTACACCCATTCATACACCTATGGCATAGCATTCAGGAGCAATTCTGGGTAAAGTGTCTTGCCCAAGGACACATCGACATGGACTGGAGGGGCCGGGGATTGAACTGCCATTCTGATTAGAAGATGACCCGATCTCTGAGCCATAGTCACCCGGGTCACATATGCTTACTACAACAGATGATGACTCAAAAGCACTCCACACTAACAATGACAGCCACAGTTATAGAATAGTTTATGAAATATATTATTAATCAGCATTTTGGTTGGACTTGAACCGAACAGTCACCTTTGTAACTAAGGGTGCTTTCACTTTTGTTGCTTATTTTGTTCGGACCAAGGAAAAAGAAAAAAAGAAATACATTATTGCATTTTAGTTCTGGTCCGGTTCCTGTTCACACTGACCTTTTACAAAGAAACCAAAGGAGTAAACAGTAAGTTATAACGACTGAGAGGTAACATGTTGATTGGACCATTTTGGGGATTGTCATCCTGCATCACCAGGACCCATGTTGGGAAACGTGAATATTCATGTTTTTTGGTGTCAATAAGAACTCACTAAAAAATAACTGATTATAAGCATTCTAAGTATCATTAGAGCTCATGTTATGAGTAAAGACTAACAGGTAGACTTGTACACCAATGATTCAGTGTTTGTCACTATTGGATCGCCGCCACACACTTTTTAATGGACTGACAAAGTTCACAGAGTGGGATACAAGCACAGCAGTTCAAACTGCTTTCGACTTATTAATCAGGGAAAAAATACCTTTGCAGATCTGCATACGTGTTACCATGGTTACCAGGGTTTGTTATTAGCACCAGCCACCAGACACATGTTGGTGAAATATGCAATTGGCTGCTAGATTTGCCTCAATAACCAGCCAAAATAACAATATAATAACAATCCCTCCTCTGTTATCACATAGAAAAATGAATGGGGTCTAAATATTTCAACCCCCCTCTATTCCCTTTGCTTCTATACATTAGGTAGTACCACCACTGCTGTGACTGCGACTGTGGCTCAGTGGAGAGCAGGGTCGTCCTCCAATCAGCGGGTAGACAATCAGTGGGTAGACAATCAGCGGGTAGACAATCAGCGGGCCATTCCCCGGCTCCGGCAGTCCCTGCTTACGCCATCGGTGTGTGGATGTTGTATGAATGTTAGTTAGACTTAGAGTCCTGATGTGCAGGTGTCACCTTGCATGGTAGCCCCTGCCATCAGTGCAAGAATGGGTGTAAAAGTGCTTTGAGTGGTCGGAAGACTAGAAAAGCGCTATACAAAATATAGTCCATTTACCATTACCATTTACCACTGAGCGATCTAGAGGTTTATGTCTGATCTATTATATGGAATGTCACCAATCTGTTCCCATATCAGTTTTATGTTTATTGGTCTCTTTGATGAACTGCCATAAAGTTCAGTGATTCTGGCAAAAAGGCAGAGGGCTTGGTGAGCTGGGAGTGGACAGCTGTTGAGTTCGATGGCAAAGCGCTATTCAGAGGGGACTGGTACTACCGGACCTTCTAGTGGCCAGGAGTCTGTGATTTAGAGGTCTACATGAGAGGGGAAACGTACTTGAACACAGTGTGCATGAATTGTTTTAAAAAGAAAGCCTATCTAATCCCGATCCTAATTGAAACAAGGATTATAAAACCCCATCCAAAATATGGTTGACAAAAAAGAAAAACAGAAAGAACACCATGGATGATGAAAGGCTAGGCCCAGATGTTAGTGGCTTCAGTGTAACCCCAGATACTTATAGGATGCCAGACCGGAAGCAGATGTGTTCCAAAACTAAAGAACTCCCCAACACCTCATATGAACACAAACACTGTAGGTGTCCTAGCATCTAATCAGACAGGTCCATTATGTAATGAAACTATAATGAGAGCCAAAAAGCACTTGGTCTTGGTATCCTATGTGATGTATGTACGGTATAAAGACTTACAATCAAAGAAGCTACAATCAAGGACCCATCGATTGGTTTGTGGACTGCTGTTTTGAATCCTCAACCCAACACTGAATAAAACATTATTTAGGTGTTTACATTGTTTACTGAGGTTATAAATCAAGTGACAAGAAGAGTCATTTTCACATAGACTTCTATACAACCAGAGGAGTCGCCCCCTGATGGACATTAGAGAGAATGCAGGTTTAAGACACTTCCGCATAGGTTTTACCTTTCTCACCTGGAGGTTGCCACCTGGCTACGATATCAAAATACTAATAACACATTAAGGCATCAGTAATAAAAATGCAACACTATAATAATATAAGAGTGATTTTGCTGCCTAATGACTACTTTGGATACTTTGAGTAGATAAATAAATGTACCACAAGTAGCTAAATATAACCCTTCAGAATCAGCCTGTTTCTGTCCTGTAATGTGTTCCTGTGATTTAGCGGCTGCAGGATTTGGCCAATCTCTGTGGCCCGGGCAGAGTTATGGGCCGCAGACAGCCCCAGTGTAGTGTGTCAGCTGCGAATCGATGTACACTTCTAAATATAAACTTGTCTCATGTAACGCTGACAAAATCATCATCCCGTTTTTATTTTTTTCAATAAAAATCCAGCCGTCCGACGGCAGCGTCTCTGTGTGTGAAGGAGAGAGAGAGAGGGAGAGAGACTGTTGGGTCAATGATGAGCATTCATGATGTCGCTGCACTGCTGGGTTTTGACTGAGCCATCACTCAAAAAGGTGGAGATGAAGGGAATCTCCCTCCAACCACTACTCCCCCCCCCCCACACACACACACACACACACACACACACACACACATGGTTTCTAATGTGTATTAGATGTGGTTGAACAAAGTCAGGTGAGAGTAAAGAAGGAAGGAGGCCCATGGCTTTCGGCCAAACCGATTTTTTTTGTGTCTACATGGACTTCTTCCTTAGGCTGAGAATAGCATTGACTTGCCCTTTGTTTCACCCAGATATATAACTGTCTCAACGCCAAGGTCATGTGACAGTTTCTCGCACCGTCTCCCTTCTTCGGGCCCATCCTCGCTCGATCTCAGATGTGGCGTCGCGTTACGGCGGAACAACAACCGATGAGAACAATGTTAAATCAAGGCAAGTTTCAATTATCCCTTATGTCAGCAAACGCGTGCCTCGTCTCTCTTCGCCATGCTAATGCACCGCCGGGCGGTGGGCCGGAGGAGGGCGACGAGTGGGAGGTGAGGGGAGGGGGCTCAGAGGGGACTCAGGGAACAAGCCGGTGACACATTGATGGATCTCGGTCCTGCTTCGCATAATCATTCTCCTGGCCACTCGAGGACAGAGAGAGAGGGAGGAAGAGAGACAGAGGCCGGAGACAAAGAGACGGACAGAGGGAATAGGAAGACAGAGCGTGGGGAAACAGAGGAGGGGGAGATGGGAGAATCAAAAACGGTTGAGAAGGAGAGAGAGCCAGAATGCCAAGCGGTGCATTATTCTCAGGGAGGGGGAAAAGAGCAGAGAGAGCTGAGCGATGCAAAGCAGTCGAACGAAGCGACGAGAGAGGGGGGGGACGGTGAAGGAGGAGAGAGAGCATGAAGTCAGAGAGTGAGAGAGAGGGGGGGGGGTGAGAGGCGTTGTAAAGGAGGGCCGAGGGAGCTGAGCGTGTCGAGGGCTGGTAGAGATCAGAGCTGCAGCTGTGGCTGGTGATAGCACCGCGTTGTGTTAACACGCCACCCCGCCACCCCCCCCCCCCAACATCTGCTCATTCATTCCCCTTTCGCTCGGAGCCGGGGAGCCGCCAGGTGATCATTTTCTCTGTGAATTAGGACTCCCGGCAGAGTACAGTCCATTAGGGCGGATCGCTGCGTATCAGTGTCTCTCACAACCAATTGAGCGTGAGAGAGCCAGCGCACACAACGTATAGCGGCTGTCGCAGAGAGAAGGCGCGGCGTTGTACAAATGTGACACTTGTTTTTGTTCTCCACTTCTTGTTGTTTCAGAACAATTGCAATAGTTAGCAATTTGTAACAGATTTAAAGTTGCACATGCCACAGTTTTTGTACCTTTGGTTTATCGTGTACTTTTTTTGCCTAGGTTTGTGTATTTGCTCTAATCTGCAGGCTCGCTCTTAATGTTGTAATTTCACATTTTCAATCAAATGGAAACAAATAGATGAGCAAACAGCACAAAACCCTTATTTCCCTCATATCCACCAGTTTGTACTATTTTACTCCACTGAGGCATTTTTATCTCGTCTTCAACTGGTTTGCTACCAAATCCTGAAGCTAGGCTTTAAAGTCCCAGAGAAACGCAATTTAGAGCATCTTAAAGGAATAGTGTGTTAACATTTAGGGGGAATTAATTTGCAGAAATTGACAATAATATGCATAACTATGTTTTAATCAGTGTATATTGTGTTTTAATTAGCTTGGGAAAAAAGCCATTTATATCTACATAGGGAGCGGGGTCATCTTCCATGGAGTCCGCCATCTTGCACTGTCATGTTTCTACAGCAGCCCAGAATGGACAAACACTAACTGAGACTGGCTGTAGCGAGAACCATTCACTTTTTTGCTTCACTTAAAGGTATGGATGTCTACTGAAACTCAGTATTAAACGTACAACGTGTTATTTAAGATCACAATGTTGATAAACTCTTATCTTACCAGTGCTTTTTATTAGTACTACTTATTAGTACTAGCACGTAGACATAATAAACTGAAATAATAAAAATAGAATAATATCTAATCCCTTAGCCCTAATCCCACAGGCCTTTGTTCCCTTAGCCCTATATTCCTTCAACCATATACTTCCTCAGCCCTTTGTTTCCTCAATTCTATGTTCCATCAGTCCTGTGTTCCCTCAGCCCTATATTCCCTTGGGCCGATGTTCCCCTTAGTCCTATGTTCCCTCAGCCCTATGTTCTCTCAAATATGTTCCATCAGTCCTTTGTACCCTCAGCCCTATGTTCCCTCCATCCTATGTTCTATCAGCGCTATGTTCCCACAGTCCTATGTTCCCACAGTCCTATGTTCTATCAGTCCTATGTCCCCACAGTCCTATGTTCTATCAGTCCTATGTTCCCACAGTCCTATGTTCCCACAGTCCTATGTTCTATCAGTCCTATGTTCCCACAGTCCTATGTTCTATCAGTCCTATGTTCCCACAGTCCTATGTTCTATCAGTCCTATGTTCCCACAGTCCTATGTTCCCACAGTCCTATGTTCTATCAGTCCTATGTTCCCACAGTCCTATGTTCTATCAGTCCTATGTTCCCACAGTCCTATGTTCTATCAGTCCTATGTTCCCACAGTCCTATGTTCTATCCGTCCTATGTTCCCACAGTCCTATGTTCTATCAGTCCTATATTCCCACAGTCCTATGTTCCCACATTCCCATGTTCTATCAGTCCTATGTTCCCACAGTCCTATGTTCGCTAAATCCTATGTTCCCTCAGTCCAATCCTTTATCAGCCCTATTTTCCCTCAACTCTTTGTTTATTCATCCCTATGTTCCCTTAGATCAATGTGCGATAGTTCTGATGGCTCATTATTACAAAACCCCATTAGTTCAACAAATGTCCAGATGGACCAAAAGCCCATTTTTCCGACAGCTCCTTATCCCGAAAACAAACGAAGGCTCATTACTCCAAAAATACAATAAACAGAGCACATGGCTAATTATTATGCACAACGACATCACCAAAGCTTCTCGGGTGCAATATTTATTTTCCTACTACAGCAAAGTGTCTCTCTATTATTGGATATTGTTACTGTGCTATCTATAAAAGGGATAAAAATGATATGGCTCTTTAGTTACTAAATGCTCCACCATTAGCCACCAAGTTGTTGCTAATCTGGTCAGTTTGCAGTTTCATGCTGTAAAGATAGAATTTAATTGATTTAAGGAGTTAAAGCTTGATTAAAATTAGTCAAAATGTTTACCTTTGCTTCCAAACCAAAGAAAAAAACGAGCTGAAAGATGCTAAAACGCTCCATAGAGCTTAGGTGAAATGCTGATTATGGGCATGTCCAACTTAATGGGTGACATTCCATAATGTGATAATGCAAGTAAACACTTAAAATATAATTTGACCCAATGTTAATGTAAAAATACAAATTAATGCAGCTTCAAATATCTAAATTTACTGTAAAATGTTCTAGCGTAGACAGATGTTGAGCTCCTTATTTTTTCCAACATTCATTGATGTAAAGTGATTATGACTTTATGTGGTGCATTATATATGGTGCATTTAATAGTAAGGTAATAATTACAGTTAATGCATTCATTATTGATGTGACTTGTAAGTGTTAGCAGTGCAAACTAGTTCACATTCTCACTTGAATTCCTTTAGTGGTAACACAATTTAAAACAAATTAAAGTTAAGCAAATGTAATTTCATTCAAATGTTCTCAAGGAAACAGCCAGTGGGAGAGGCAGCGCATGGCTAATTACACACGTGTGCTTTTCTTCATTTGTGTGGGGAAGAAGAAAGAGAGACAAAGACAGAGAAAGATGGATGAATAAAAGCAGAGTGCTAATCCAGTGATGAATCTGTGTGTATTTTGGCTGTGATAGCCCTGATCTATCACCAACACTTATTCAAGGTCCCGAAATTAGTGAGTCGCTCCGCAAGATGGAAACCCCCCGACTCCAGAGATGGTGACAAACGGGTCGTCCGCCTTGTGTGTTATTGTAAACACGCCTCTCTTTACGTGCATGCATTTAATGTGTACATCATGCGTGGGTTGCTCGAGTCTGCATGTTAAGTGTGTCTCTACCAGCCTTTTAACAAACCCTAAAAGGAACACTTTTTACCTACGGGACAAAAGCTTCTTCAAGGTGAACAGATCCACTTTCTGGAAGAGGAACTAATATTAACAGTATGATAGAGCAAAGCAGACTGAGGCTATTATAGAGGGAAAAGGTGGGAGCTGGGGGGGTGAAAAGGCTGCAGGGTGAGGGCTGGGAGTTTGTTGAGATAGAGGTGATACTGCGGGCCTTTGGGCTCGGGGCGGACTCTGCCCGGGCTGAGGCTGTGAGATAATATAAAGTGCCTTTCTGCAACCTGAAGTCCTCTCCACTGCCGGCGGCACGGGGGTTCATTGTTGGGCAATGCCTGCCCCCCCCCAAAGAAAACTTTTAATATGATGAGATGAACCGATTTATAATTAAAAACTACAATTTACAAAGGAATTCATAAATTAAAACCATTGGCTCACACCATCCGCGACGGCGAATCGTACCAGGGTCATTAAATGTGGTGGAACAATGGCCCCCTTCCCCGCTTCCTGCCCCTCCCCTACTTGGCGCCCTCGCTCAAACCACAACTCGTCTTCTAACTCAACCTCCAGTTTTCATCTCAATTTACACCTGAAAAGTTTCAAATCGTGTCGGAGTCCCAAAGTGGGAAGCTTGCGAAGAGACAAAAATCTGTGTGGCACTGTGCTAGCCCTGCCGCCAGTTTGGACTCAAAACGCCACTCAATCCTGTGGTCATGGATGTATAAATAGATATTGGCAAATCAGAGCATATATTTTTTTCAATCAACTTACCAGTACAGACACTTTAAATAACCCTAATTTTAATCATAATGCCCTTAAAGTTGTAAATTGCATTTATAGCCCAGTTAGTTCCAGTTATTACTCTACACCCTTAATCTATTCCCACTCTGCCCATATTTCGTCGGATCCGGGCCTCGGTGTTCCTTGCTCCCAGCAGATTGCCGCTTCGGCTGGAGATGGATGTGTGCCGGACGTAGAGAGGAGCGTGTACCCTTCTCCGCCTGACTGTACGGGAACCGGTGAGAACAGAGGGTGCAGGGGGAGGAGATTAATGGATAATGGGAGATGGAACTGTGGAGAAGGATGTGGGCAGAGCGGAGGTGTAGTGATGGAGGGCAGGAAGGACGGGCGGTGCACGAGAGTGGAGGAGCGGATTGGGTTGCGTAAATCCGGATATCACAGATTGCAGGTTCTGTGTTCAGATGGATTGGCGCTGGCTGGGCCGGTTTGTAACGACGGGCAGAGAGAGAGAGAGAGAGAGAGAAAAAAAGGTGGACGGTTAGAGAGAAGACAATGAGAGGAAGAGTTAGAGGAGGGTTAGAGGACGAGGAGAGGGATGGGGAGGAATGGGGGGTGGGGGGTAATTAAAGGAAAAAGAAGTGGAAGAGAAAAGTAGAATACGGGGAGGTTTGAAACAGTAAAAAAAAAAAAAAAAAAAAAAAGTTTCAACACATCCTCCGCCTATCTCTCTCTCTCTCCCTCTCTCTCTCTCGTTCAGTATGATTTATGAGCGCAAAGCTCCAAAACACTCTCCGACACTGTCTTCCACTGCACTGTTGATGATGTGGGTATTCACACACACACACACACACACACACACACACACACACACACACACACACACACACACACACACACTGCAATTTCCCGCTCAACCTGCAAATGTGTGTGTGTTTGTTAGTGCACTTGTGCATCATACATTTCCCCCTGACTTAACCCAATTTCTCTGCCCTCAAAATGCTGCCCGGTGACTTTGACAACATCCGTCCCCTTTTCCGAGGGTTCTGCAGTATAGCAGCAAAACACACACACACACACACACACACACACACACACACACACACACACACACACACACACACACACACACACACACACACACAGGCAGGATTACTGCGAATGCTCCGTATTTATCCCCAAGGCCGTAATAGTTTTTGGCCTGCCACTTGACAGCTTTAAACACAAAGGGCTCGGCAGCAGGACGGTATCGGTGGAGAAGGAAGACAACATTCATTAAGAACCTTTTGACCTATTCATGGACTCTCTGTGTCTACAGAGGAGCGTCCTCCTCTCTCCACACTCTGTTTTGCGAGCATCGGAGAACGGAAGAATGAATGTACGGAGGGAAAAGAAAACGATGGGAAAAAAATGTATCCATAAATCTTTAACGTTTTTATCATATTGTGTAATTCTTGTTAGAAAACGGCACGTTCATGAATAAATAGAGAAGGTAAACAGCAATCACAGACGATGCACACTCTTTACGCGCGTATAATATAATACTTAATTAGTTTTAATTGAGTTTTTACTTATTCACGATCCGTCGTAGTCTCTTTTTCCTCCCCCCCTCCACTTGCGGGAGGTAAAGCTTTATTAATATGTGTGGTGTCTCTCCCATACACCTCATTCATTATAGATAACCTTACACAGGACTGTTAAGAGTGGGAGAGGATACAGTACTTGGTGAGGGAGGGAGGGTGGGAGCCAGGACGACGACCTGGGTGCTAACTGAGCAGGTCTGAGTGCAGCTCTTTAAAAAGAAGCGATTAATGTCTCACTGTTTGCCTTCAGCTGCTCCACATATATATTCTTTTTTTTATATTTTCATATTTTTCTTACCGATGGCTCTTCTGTGGACAACGCACTACTTATAAGACATACATTGTGTTCACTGTTTCCACTGTACGTAAGTGGAAACAGTGAACATAATGTGCTTACTTAATTCATAGCCTTACTTAATTCATAGCCAGATTAACCTGTAGAGGGGGCTCCGGGCATTATATTATAGCTTTATGGTTTTAATTGAATAATTCAACCATATAACATTAAAAGTATATTTTTAACCTTTTAGTTATAGTATATATTTAAAGTCCCAGAGAAGTGAAAAACACACTTGCCCAGTGTTCATGTATTGGTCATTTATCACTTATATGATAAATACATGTAAATAAATATATGTTTTTACGTCAAATCCATAGACTGCATATAAGAAGTGAACTTAGTCATTGTGACGTCACCCGTTGGTTTGTGGACTGATGTTATGAAGCCATGAGTTTGGCAACTCTGCCGTCGCCATCTTGGATTTTGACTGTCTTCATTTAGTTTTTGTGCGGCCAATGAACGAAGTTACCATATTTCAAATGCAGAGGAATGACTGATAGTGGCAGAGACCTGTCAATCACAGTAAACCCGCCCTAAAGCATACTCTGCTTTATGGTCTGTTTGACTCTAAATGGAGCATCATTTACTGAATGAACATCATGCTGTATTGAGGAAGACTTGAAACTAGAGATTGAGACCATAAACTCATGTTTACAATGTTTACTGAGGGAATAAATCAAGAGAGAAGTAGGATCATTTTCTCATAGACTTCTATACAACCAGAGGAGTCGCCCCCTGACGGACAGTAGCTTTGTTCAAAACATCAACATTTGAAATCTAAAACAACATTTGAATGCTGCCCAAGATTCTGCTTCGATCCATATTTGTTGGCGTTTAGCGTAAGCTACATTTTCACTGCAGAAAACCACCTGCTTCTCCACTTAGCCAAGTCCACCATTCAAAGAGCAATGTGCCAAGTGCAGGGTTTTTTTTCTTTTTTTTTAAGTGAATGGGAGGTAATTGATTTAATTCATGTCAGGTCCAAAACACACGTGATGAATTAAGAAACTCAACATAACCTTGTTGCCCCTAGCGACTGACTTCAGATTATGTGCCATTTAACCAGCAAAAGTTAAATTGGACACGCCTACAACGCACTTGTGCTATGTACCGTATTTTCCGCACTATAGGGCGCACTGGATTATAAGGCGCACTGTCAATGAATGGTCTATTTTCTTTTTTCATATATAAGGCGCACCAGACTATAAGGCGCATTAAGCGAAACAAAACAGTCAGTCAGTCAAACTTCCTCCACTTCCGTACCATTGATTCATTAATGTTGAATTCTCTCGCAGCTGCTCTATTCCCATGTTCTACTGCGTGACTGACAGCCTTGAGTTTGAAGTAAGCGTGTCTCTTGACAGGAGCCATGTTGGGGTCCTTATACACACACACTGTAATATTATGGTGAAGCACAGTATGTATTACTCCTGACGCTCCTGACTACGGTGGCCGTAATGCTGCTGCGGTGCAGCTTTGTAGTTTACCAAAGTCGTACTAAAACATTTTGACAGAGCGCCGTGTACCACACAAAATCGCTTCGAGGTCAGTAAGCACAACCAGAATTAATCCATATATAAAGCGCTCCGGATTATAAGGCGCACTGTCGTTTTTTGAGAAAATTAAAGGCTTTTAAGTGCGCCTTATAGTGCGGAAAATACGGTACTTTAAACCACTATGGATCCTTTAAAATGAGCAGAGTCATGGTTTAGTTAATAGAAGTGAATGTCTGCTTGATGCTGCAACATGGGTCTTGTGCATACCCAGAGAACAATGCTGGGCAAAGAGAAAGTGTAGGTTTTCTTCTGCTGAACATAAAATGCTGGCTGAAGAAACCAGAACACATATTTCAGAGCTACAAACCCAAGTTCTTCTTGTCAGCAGAAAATAAGGGCTGATGATTAAACTTCCTACAAAAGAATATTATGGAACATAAACGGTGGTGTAAAATACTAACAGACTAGATCTATTTCCAGCAGAAATACAGTAGGCTAAGTATTTTGGCTGCTTCAATCATAATGCAACGGACCAGATCTGCTGTGGGCCGAATGTCAGGAAAATACAAGTGAATGCAAAGGGCAGTAAAATGGCTAAAAGAGTAGTGAGTACCACTTATTACAAGGCAACCTCGTATCTAATGACTTTAATAATGGTAAGTTACTAGGGTTTTTTGATAGATCAGTAATACACTTTGATATCTTTTGTTTCTATTTGGTAATAATTTGGTTCAGTTCTTCAGTCGCCCTCCTTCAGAAGCTCAGTGGTCATATTCAGACCAGTTAAAGAGATGTATACAACCTTGCATCTAAATGTTGGTCTTATTTATGGGTTATAGCTGATCTATAAAGCATTACTTAACTATTAGGTAAGCATTAATAAAGCCAGTAGTTACATAGAAACAAATATTATAAAGTGTCAGTGGTAACACTTTCTATGACACCAATGTATATAATGCATTATAAATATACTTATTATGAATCATAATCTGCTGATAGCACTTTGTAATAATGTTATAAGCACTCATAAATGCTTTATAACAATAATCATAGCACATTATAAAGCATTTTATAAGGACTTAGACCTTGACTTATAAAGACAAGGTCTTACATCATAACACTTCATAATCTAGAAGGAGTTGTTTAAACCATGATAATACAATGTATTATCATGGTTTAATACATTGTATTCTTTTAATTATTTATTTGCCCATAAAAAGTTTCCTTTTTAACCCGTATATGTTATCTGAATGCTACCCTTTAAGTAGTAGGAAAATACTGCAACATTGACTTAATAGCAGGTTTTTGTTGGTCAATGGCACAATTTCTTCCTGCTGCCTCATGCACCTGACCAACCAGGATGCAACCTCTGGTTCTGGAAAGTGAAGCAAATGCGCAAGTGTCTTAAACCTGCAT
Source organism: Anoplopoma fimbria (assembly GCF_027596085.1). Taxonomy (NCBI): domain Eukaryota; kingdom Metazoa; phylum Chordata; class Actinopteri; order Perciformes; family Anoplopomatidae; genus Anoplopoma; species Anoplopoma fimbria. The sequence continues at coordinate 6,925,492 of NC_072460.1, read as the reverse complement.
TCTCTCTACCGTCCAACAGGGGGCGACTCCTCTGATTGTATAGAAGTCTATGAGAAAATGACTCTACTTCTCTCTAGATTTATTCCCTCAGTAAACATTGTAAACATGAGTTTATGGTCTCAATCTCTAGTTTCAAGTCTTCTTCAATACAGCATGATGTTCATTTAGTAAATGATGGTCCATTTAGAGTCAAATAGACCATAAAGCAGAGTATGCTTTAGGGCGGGGCTACACAGTGATTGACAGGTCACTACCAAACCGTTGTCTGGACTGGAAGTTATTTGTGTTTTCATCTCTTGAACCCTTTCACAGTGTGTTTTCACTTCATCAAAGTTAATTGTAACATTTCCGTAGCCTCAAAATGTCTTATTTAGTGTTGGGTGGTACTTAGCTCCACCCTCTCGTGTCACTTCTGGTTCCCAGCAACCAAGAAGCTGACGACCAAAATGCCCAACTCAATGCTTGAAAAACGTAGTCAACAACCCAATGGGAGCGTCATGGTGACTACATCCACTTCTTACATACAGTTTATATTGACTACACCAGGTTCAACACCAACACGCCCCATGGCGCGCAGATGGACTGTTTCGGCTTATCAATTTCATCGTCTAAACTGACGCAGTTAACATTGTTTACGTTTTTTAAGCAGTGACAAGCATATCATGCCAGATGTCTTTCAGGTGAACATGTCGGAAATACAATACAACGTCATCCAGTTTGCCCCACTCTCTTTTTTTTTCTACCCTGATGTGGCTATTTCTTTCTCTTTGGTCCGCCTCCCTCTCTCTCTCCCTCTCTCTCTCTCTCTCTCCTCCTCATCCTTTCCCCCCTCCCCGTCTTCAGGGCCGGTGCTGAAATGTGATGCTGTCAGAAAGCTGTAAGCAGAGCTCCGTCACAGAGGTTCGTAACAGCCGCACGGTGGCTATTTTAGCGCCGGACTCCCGACTGGCTGTGGCTGTCAAGTCTGATGGCGAGGGGGAGGAGGGGGGGGGGGCTGATGGCCACTCCTGTCCCACTGCACACTCACTACACTGCTGGTTTTCAGCTTTAAACAGACACCACACACACACACACACACACACACACACACACACACACACACTGAATGCGCCTCTTGTGCTGCATGACCTCTGCTTTGTATGAGCGCATGTGCACTTGCACGCATGAATACACGCCCATATATGGTGCACGCGCAATCATCCGCATGCACACAAGCGTTGTGCAGAAATGCACGTAGACACATGGGCATGCACACAAACACACACTAACAAGTGCACACAGGAGGCACACAGACGCTCTCTCACACACACACACACACACACACACACACACACACACACACACACACACACACACACGGTGCGGAGCAGCACAGCACCGCAGTAAGGTCGCCATGCTGCCATTACTTACAACGCTGAGCACTCACTTCTCCCTCTCTGCCCCCCCCCCCCACACACACACACACACACACACACACACTTGGTTCTCCTCCTCCTCCTCCTCCTCCCCTCCCTCCTTTCTCTGAGCATCTTATTTCCTTTTTATCTGACTGACTTTCTCTTCTCTCTCACCTTCCCATTTTTCATTTGTTCCCTTGTTCATTTAGCTCAGTGATTTATTCTTCATGACTTCTGGTTCTCTGTCTCTCTCTCTCTCTCTCCCTCCCTTCTTGTTCTCATTATGGGCTCACTCTCTGTCTCTCCCTTACGCTCACTGACTCCCCCTTCCCTCGCTCAGCCGCTCACATTCACACCAGATTGGCTCTTTTTTGTGTCGAGAGGATCGTGGTACCCTTACACTCTATCTGAAAGTGTTACAGCCCTTTCCCCGTCTGTTCTAGTGCAGCTTTTTTTTCCTCGCCCATAGAGAGCGACCGGGTCTCGGCGCTGTACAGCCCCTCTACTCGTGTCTCTATCCCTGAGGCTTCAGCAGAGGATCAGAGGAGAGATAGACCCGCAGACCTCTTCGCTACTCAGCCAAACGGCTTCAGCTGTTGAATACTAAAACGCTGACAGTGCTGACTCGCACGCATACAGCAGGGGACACGCGCTCACCTGGCTGCCAGCATTTACTGGAACAGGTTTTGGTGTTCAACTGTTGAATCTGTACAAATGTCTCTGTGTGTCCAGGTTATTCTCACACTGCTCAGTTAATGTCTTTACATTACATTACATTACAGTCATTTAGCAGACGCTTTTATCCAAAGCGACTTACAGGAAGTCTTCAGACCAAAAAAAGCAGAGCTGGGACAAGATCAGGTTGGACCGGGGTGGATAGATATACTGCAGGAGCTTCATGAGTGGATGTGTCTCAGGTGTGCAGGTTGATTAGCAGCACCCTGAAAACAACACCCTGTTCCAGTCTGGCCCTAGAATAAATTCGGAATAAAAAACAGAAGCATAAATACATTATTGATCCTTGGGGGGGGATTTAAGTTCCGTTAATTAAGAAATACAAGTGTCATGGTAAGGCATTCAAGGCTTTTGCATGTCATTTTATGCCACGTCGTTATCGTGAAGTGGCAGCAGTTTGGTTTTAGGCAGCAAACTAGTTGGGTTTAGCAAAACCATGTACTTAAACTATGTAAACCGTAAACGACGCACCATAAGTACAGGAAACACGGCACAGACATCACTAATGTCGCTTCAAATGAACTTGTTAACACTTTGGGACATTAACAGCGGCCTCCTTGTTGTTTGTTTCGTCTGACCCATCCACCTCCCCCTCTGATCGACCATAAGCTCACTTTGTTAAATCTACTTCACTTGATCTGAGCATAGCGTATTCACGCAGTTAGCCACAGCTGCTGTAATAACCTTTGAAACGCTTCAAACTCAACAGGGCGATGAAAGGGAAGAGCCATCGGTAGGTGTTTTCACCTTGTCTGCACCGTAGTTTGACAAAGAATGCAAATCCTGCCTATAGGTGTGTGTACGTGGGGGGGGGGGGGGGCTGGGGGGCTGGTGGTGATCACGCCCACACACACACTCCAATAATGCCACTCAGCCATCTGTGTTGCACCCCTGTCCATGACCTAGTCCCTGCACATGATTAATTCCACTTTATTCCACTTTATGCATTAAAGTCCATTTCGGAAAGGTCAGCAAAGGGGTGGCTCAGGCAGGAATAGAGCAGCCCCCCCCCCTCCTCCTCCTCCTCCTCCTCCCCAGATCGTTTTGTGGACTCAAGGCCAATTTCCTCTCAGCGAGCTCACATCCAATTCGCACAACTTTGTTTTTTAAGCCCCCTCCCTTTTTCTTTTCATAAGAAAAAAAATTATGCAGAACTGTGCTACCCATTCAATTACTGTTAAGCCCGACGTACCCTCCAAAGAGGAAAGAGGGGATTCTAATTCATTAGGTGGGATTAAATGACGGTTTAAAAAGGCATTTTGGTGTCTGGTGAGAGCGCTGACTGCACTAAGGAGTGGTAGGTAGCGAAGCGATGAGGGGTGTAATTCGAGTCCTCTGCATTTTTCCGCCCTCGGATGTCTTCCTCTCACATTTCACGCCTGTTGGGCTGCCTCAGATGGACTTTTTATATGACTGTTAAAAAATGAAGGTGTCATCAGGCCAGACTCCTTAACAGATGGATGTCAGCTAAGGAACCAGATTGTGAATAATGTGGATATCCCTGACAACCCTGGGAAACCCTGTATCATCAAAGAGGCAACTCCTCAAGTCATTTTTAGTTAGGGTTTTGTTTCGATTGCATTTTTAGACACCACTTTGAGGCTGCTCTGATCTAATCTTGATATTGGCAATGGATCAAAAATCCCAATGAACTGGAAGGAGTTACTCTTAGTGACAAACCGCCAGAGAATTACCACCTGACTCTGCAGTTCCTTTCAGCTCTATAGGGTGTTTCATCGTCTCTAGGTGCCATGGCGCTAAACTTGACCGTTTTGATTCACTTTCACCAATAATTGCTTTTTTTATAAGAGTTTTTTATGCCTACAGGCACAGGCGACAGTCGTGGGCAGAGGCTTTTATGTTTTTGGGTTGTCCGTGGTGCTCAAAGGTCACTGGGACCTCACAAAACACAAACAAAATAACTCAAGAGTTCATATGCTAATTATGACAATTTCACCCAAATGTCTAACAGGATAAGGTCACTGGGACCTTACAAAACACAAACAAAATAACTCAAGAGTTCATATGCTAATTATAACAATTTCACCCAAATGTCTAACAGGATAAAATGAAGACATGATGACATTTGGACAGAGATGCAGTAAACTGCAAAGAATCGCAAGTGGATGATTATAATTTTTAGCTAACGCCAAGTTTGCGCTGCTTGGACTTCATATTTCCTGTCAGAATTTGGTGAAGAGCAAAAAACAAAGCTTAAAGGATAGTGAAGGACAATTAAGATTGGAAAAACATGATTCAAAATGAATGCTAATGTCTGCTCCAGGTTTAGAAAAGCCACTTTAGCCAGAACAAAGCCCCAGGAAGAGCGTCTTGCTTTTAACATAGTGACCAAATGGTGGAATAACAATTTCCAGGTCTAGGTCTGCCATGTGATGCAATGGTGCCTAAAAATACTTATATTGGGAAACAGGTGTCTGTAACTCAGGAGTTCTTTTTTTTTGTAAATCAACTCCTGACTAGCCCTGGTTTAAATCATTAGGTCGTTGTTTAATGGATTTGTGTATTTCCTGGCTGTAATCGGAAGTGGACCTTTTTTGCTTGATGTTCTAACTGCAACTTTTAGGAATGGAATGGAACAAACAGGGCGCGGCCTCCACCCCTGTATTGAGTAAATAGACCCATGGCTAGAACATTCAGATGGAAAATCACTCCACGGCGGGGTGCTATGGCACATTCTGCACAAAATGCAGGAAAATAAAGCTTTTGCCGCAATGCAATGAAACGGTGGCCAATGATTTCCTACCATCAACTTCCTGGCGGATTACTTTGTAGGGTGACTGCTGTATTTTCCAGATAAGCCTTGAAACTCATGGATCTCTTACTCAAACTGGACTACCTGGTTCATATTGCATTGTCTGGCCATTGCCTGCAGCAACATGCCCTGAGCACTTCATGCTAGCTGGAAGAATAAAAGAACCATCTTTGAATCCAGCAACAAAACAAAAAAACACAGCCCAAACTTGATTGATATGGATATGGTATTACGTTTCACTCAGGGGGTTTTGTCCTCAAATACTTAGATTCTATTTTCAGTCACGGCAAAGTGCGTAAATCATAGATACAGAATACGGTGCAGCACTCTAATTTAAGTTTTTATTGCGGGCTAGATGATTCGGGCAAGATGCCATCTTTCAGCATGCATTTCAGGCAATAATAGTGTCAAACCTCAATTAATATTCATAAATCGACAATACAACCATTCATGCAGCTGTGTCAAGAATACCATCCCTCATGCACTGATTCAGTCCCGCTCCCCGAGACAGTGGCTTGAAGAAGAGCTAGAGGCTCAGCACAAACTACTTTCTGGGTAATAATTTATTTTTAGGGGCTGAGAAGAAGAAAAAAAACAACCCCCACAGAGATTCATAATAATTTTATGACCTGCTTAAATGGGGAGAAAAAGTTGGTCGTCCAGCTATGAAATATTTGGGAAACTTGCTAAGACATTCACTTGATGTTGTCTAGAGTTTTTTTCAAGCTGGCGGTAGAGAAAAGGGCTAAGGGCAGGGGAGAGAGGGGAGAAACTGTCCCTTTGATGTATGTACAAATATACATTTTGACCTGATGACAGCACTAGATGAGAAGTAAAGGCGCACCAAAGGGATTGCAATTCATCCTCAGGGGAACATGAATACCTGTACGTACATAAGACACAGACCTGTTAAGTTTCTTTTTGGTGTTGTTTTGAGTCTCTTTGTGGTCATTTTGTATCGCTTTGAAGTTGTTTTGGTGTTTTTGTAGTTATTTTATGTCTGTGGTTGTTTTACCCCTCTATTTTTGTCATTTGTCATTTGTCCATTTTAACTGTTTTGTGTTTCTTTGCAGTCAATTGTTTCTATTTGTAGTTGTTCTGTGTCTCTTTGTGGTTGTTTTACCCCTTTTCATAGTCATTGTTAGTGTCTTTGTGGTTGTTTTGTGTCTATTTGTAGTAGTTTTTTGTTACTTTGTGGTTGTTTTGCCCAATTTCATAGTCATTGTATGTCTCTTTGTAGTTGCTTTGTGTCTCTTTTGGTTTATTTACCTCTTTTCATAGTTGATGTTGGCTGTCTCTTTGTAGTCTTTTTGAGTCATTTGTGGTATAGCAAGGAATCGGTGTCGCCGGCCGCTGTGGATATGTGCCTTGAGATGATTGGGGATGCTGCTGCGCAAGAACGGTTGGCAGTCCCAAACAAACAAACACTGTGAGTCTGATTAAGTGTTGGACATACCGACCCGGGTTGTGGAGAGAATAAAAAGTAGCCCATTTCTTTTTTCACAACTGGATGAGTCCACGGACGTCAGTCATGCCACAATGCTGATTTGATTTTGGCTTCTTGCACAACCATCCAATTTTAACAGACCTGTTTGTTTTAATGTTACTTTTTCAATTTGAGGGCTCCCGCCTGTATAACAGGGAGTAGCTTTTTTAGGATCATCAGATGAGATTATAACAATTGAATAGAGTAACCAAAGTAATTTGGGCTACGCGTTTGAGTTGGTGGGCCTTAGAAGGTTGAGAAGCCCTACTGTAGAGAGTGTAGGATTTATCTATGGTCACCAATCCTAATTTCCCAGCATTTATTCAATTTATTTTTTTACAATCTATTCAAGCCCACAGATTCTTTAAAGGTTGGTTTAACTTTGCAGCCTACCTTCACCTGACATAAACCAGAGCATGGCTGAAGGCTCCCCAGCTCCTAGCTGATAGTATTTGATTACAGGGGCTCAGGAAAGCTTTTAAAATGAATGGCTGATAACTCCTGACACAACTTCCACCAGAGAAATGAAATAAACTGACTCTATCATCCTGCAATGTACATTTGGGTTGCCACTGCATCATAACATGTGCTATGAATCTTATCTCAGTGAGTTTATTTGTCTCTCTGTCAAAACAGCTTTGGATCAGTTCCCCTCCACTTTTTCGGGTTCACACGAGGAGTCGAAGATGGACTGGATCAATCCAAAAGCTGCACACAGTCCATTATACTGTAACCGTACATATAAATATACCGCACGTCCCATTGGAGAACATCTGCGACAGATCCCTTCCTATTAGTTCAAAATCACAACTCCAAGAACATTTTTTGACAACTCTATGGACTTATTGACAAAAGCCTGCAGTATTAAGGGATAGACGTAATGAGGAGAGGACTTCTGCAGAGATCCCAGAGTGCATTAGGAGTCTTCCTGTCACATGCTACACTGCTCTCTGACATTTGAAAGCGGTTTGTCAACTATAATCACAGAGCTGCTCAGAATAACAGCTGGGTAAGTCTGTCTCTTTTAATGGTGGGAGTGTGTGTATGTGAGATTGTACATTCGTGTCTGGGACTCAAAAGCTAAAAGCAAAATCACCACAGTCAGCGAGGAGAGAGTTCCACAGGTTTTCTTGTGTCTTGCTTCGTTAGTGCTCATACTTCTAATACAGCTTGACCTTGGTTTTTGTGGTACAAGGTCGGGGACAGGGTTTTGTTGCCAAACCTGTCCAACTTCAGAGATGTTGGCAATGGTTTATAGGTCTGGAGCCAAGCTACTGATGATGTTAGATCAAATGTAAACAATTGGTGGTGCTGGACAGATGGTGTCCTTGTCACTCCGCTAGCGAATCCCTTCTTTGCAACCACAGACTGTATATAAGAAATTGAAATAGACATCAGGACGTCGCCCATTGGTTTGTGGACTGCCGTTATGAAGCCTCGAGTTTGTCAATTTTGCCGTGGCCATATTGGAATACAGCGGTCGGCAAGTTGTTTTATTTTTGCAACCAATGAACAGAAGTTACCTTATTTGGAATGCGGAGGAGTGACATAGAGACGCCGTATCGGTTCTGGTAGTGGCAGCGACCTGTCAATCACAGTAAGCCCGCCCGAAAACATACCCTGCTTTATGGTCTATTTGACTCTAGATGGACCATCATTTACTAAATGAACATCATGCTGTATTGAAGAAGACTTGAAACTAGAGATTGAGACCATAAACTCATGTTTACAATGTTTACTGAGGGAATAAATCAAGTGATCAGTTGGGTCATTTTCTCATAGACTTCTATACAATCTGACATCTTTTTGCAAGTTTTAAGACACTTCTGCACTGGCTTTAACAGGCAGAACCGGAGGTTGCCGCCTGTTTGCAACCTGTTCTCATTTCTGACTCGCCAGATACCGACACTTAATCACTGCTTCTCTGCTTCTGATACAATGCAAGAACGCTCTGTATGAGACACACGCTTTCGCCAATGCTAACCCAAGATACAGATAAAGTGGATTTTTGTGAAAATTCAACAAAAGTTTTATACTGTATCTAGCATGTTTAGCATATATATTTACTGGGGATATTGCCCCTAAGAGATAAGAGTAAAACAATTTATATACAATGTTATCTTATCAAAAATAACTAAAATTGTATTGGCTTTTTACTGACCTGCCATGAAGCGGCAAGTGTTTGCAGGTTGTCAATCAAAGTAGTGTAGGGGATTTCAGTTAATTGTTTCTGGTTTAGGGAGGCTACTGATTAACTCAAGGTTAGAGTACAATCTGTCAAATTAATGAAACGGAAAAACTAACATTAATAAGAATTAAGTTTCCTAAATATTAGTAAACTAATGGAATTCATGTCATGTTAATCTGAAACCCAACATTAACTAAAACATAAACTAACAGAATCAGTTCAGTAGACAGCTGGAGCCACTAATAAACTCCTGTGACCGGCTTCATCCACTTCTTTCTCAGCCTCCACTCTTTTCTATCAATTAACCTTTAAGCTCTCTCTCCCTTCATGGACAACACTCATAGAAGATTGAGGAAGGGGTGTGTAAAACCAAAGAAGTGCAGAGGGGCAGTCGGCATTTCCTTGGCTGAAATAATCAATACCTTATGAATATTCTGATCGGAGTCCTCGGGCCTGAGAAAAATGTCAACGTTAGGTCTACTAGAGCTACGAACCGAAGAGGCACAGAAAAACAGGAACATAAATCACGAGAGAGAGAGAGAGAGAGAGAGAGAGAGAGAGAGAGAGGGGAAAAGGCAGAGATAGCAGAAGAAGAGCTGGAGGAGGCGAGGTGATGTTGCCGGCTCGGGATGCGTTCATCACGTACAAGAACAGTGCCATAGTTTTTGCTATAAACTCTGCAGTAGTTTCCGCTTAACTTCCTTACAAAAAAACAAAAAACTGAGCGCACACCTTTTCTAGTTTTCCCTTTAACATATTAAAACAGCAAGATCACAACAACAATTTAATCAATGTACGTGATGGCTGGCAGTTTGAGGAGTTTGTTCTCAGATATAAAGTTTTTAATGTGTTTCATACAATTGAATTTGACACAAATGCTTAAATACAAGTACTTGTTTATCAAATATATTAAAACTTAAAGAACTGAACTTATTTAAATCATTGCCAAGAATTAGATGAGGATATCGACACCACTCTAGTTTCCGCCCATTTACTGAGGAGCTAGAACCGCTTAGCTTAGCTTAGCTTAGCTTAGCATACAGACTGGAAGCAGGGGGAAACTGCTAGCCGTTGTCTGGGATTTACTTGCTACATCTCGGCTGAGCCAATGATCTTCTGGAGTCTTGACACATCAAAGTTGCCAGGCAACTTGAATCCAAAAGTTACTGTATAGTCAACCCGTTCTCATTTTGATTTTTTTTTTTTTGTTTAGTTTATTTTAGTTAGTAGTGTATTTTGCACAATTTAAAAATAATCACAAACATTACAGAGATAAATAATATCAGTGCAGGAAGAGGCAGAATTTGAAGCTTATTTGAAGTTTCCACATTTATGATTTAAATTTCACAATATTAACACAAAATGAATATAGATAAGATAGGACTAAGTTATATTGGGGACAAAGTACAACTACAAGTGTAAAACAACTAATATTTAGCTTGCGCGTTAGGTGATCGATCATATTTACTGTACTTTTCTTGTTTTACCCATCAAACAAAAAGAACAAAATCTTACCGTTTATTTGCTTTCAACAATTTTTGTTTTTTGTTTTGAGTTTAAGCCAGTAAAAAGTACTCATTCTACTCAAAAGGATCATCCTGTTGTGTGAAATTTTCCTCAAATATAAGATAACTGCAGCAACATCATTTCCAGGGAAAAACAATGTATTTGCCAGCAACATTATGCCAGTTTGCAAAATCCAATCGTTGGCGTCCAGTTCACAATGATATATTACTTTTCCAGAATCGATTGGGGCCGAATGAGCCCAAGTGGCTTAGCTTGTGTTTATTCATGCCACAATTGACATCAAGGGAAGGAACCGCCTCTAAAAAGTGATTTATGTGCAGCGGAATTCAACTCATAGGTTTTATAATTCTTTAATATGTTACACATGTATCTACACAAATCCATACTGCATATTACTCCGTCAAGTCATGTAAAAGGCAGAGAAGATCATTTGTGAAGATGCAATTATCACTCTGACCGCTGTAATGCAGTTTGACTGGCCAATGAGTTGCTCTGATTGGAACACGTTGTAGCGCACGGCATGAAATGTTCCAGCTCTAATCGCTTGTGGCACTGGCTGAATGAAGTCCAGGGCTGATTTAACTGGTAATTGTTCCAAATCACTGGTTCCACAAAGATGACAACTACCGCCAGGCCTCGCCGTCCCCTCAAAGTTCTACTGTGTTCCGCGGTTGTTTTTTTACAGGTCCAACACAGCTTCCTTCACGGATCACTGTCTTTCTACATTCTTTAGATCACAGTGCAATTAGCTGATGTTATAGCTGGTACTGTGCTGCAATGAGGACAATAAGCTGCTACCTACAAGTACGTTTCTTTTTTTTTTAATTCCAAATGCATAATCACGGGCCTACTACTAGTGATATATATTTTTAAGCTGTAAGTCAAGTATTGACAGCTAACAATTTGTGAGGGTCATTTTTAAATAGATTAGGGACTTTACAGACAACCTTTACAGACAACTTATTCAAGACCTGATGGTCCTGAGGTCCTGAGGTTATACTTTTCCAATGCTGAGGTTTCTTTACGGGTTCAGTCAGTCAGAGTTGGGCCACGTCTCATAATTAAATTGAGAATAATAATGTCAAGAATGGTCTCAGGTCAGTGTGTCTATGTATTGACATTACATGACACGTATTGCTCTTGTCGGCCATGGCTGATGGTTAATTGGTGAGGCATCATGCAGCAGCCATTGTTGCTGTTCGCTACCTATTGGGTTGTGTTAGGGTCAACCAAGCTTCATTATCACTGGGTTACTTGCATCCATATCGCCACACAAGAAAGTTGATTTAAGACGATTCTTGAAAAACCCAAAGACCAAAATTAGATTGGAGATAGGCTACTAAAATACACGGTTATGGCTTAAGGAAAGTTTTTGGTTATAGTCCATGAAAAATGCAACTTTGGACTGGGACTTTAGGGTGAGTCAGAGTGCAAAAGATTAGGAGAAGGTCCTAAGTCAAGAATCGAGGGAACCCTGCAGAGAATGCCTCTATGCTGGGGGGGGAGACACTTGCACGAATACAAGGAATGCATGATCCCATCAGTATTTGAATGCAATCTGGAATCTTGAAGTCAGCTCATTAACACATTTCTACAGCCTCCAGTGGTCTGGCTCATATCACCATTAGTTTTCATCCAGTAAGCTTTTGGAGGAAGTAGCTCCCACTCCAACACCATAGGTTCTCATTAAGAGGAGCGACATGATTTGTCAGATTGTTTTGGTTAAATTCTATTGAGGGATTCTCTTAAAGAAAAGTGTGTTATTTAAAAAATCCAAGTTCACGTGTGGATCACCACCATGGTCTCGACCACCATGATCTCGTTGTGGGTCACGGATGGTAATGTGTTTCGTTTGTGTAAGTAATCCTTTGCAAAACATATTGTTACACGTTATTAGTGGTAAACAATTGGTTTCATTATTTGGATGGTTATTGTAAAGTTGCAACTGATGATTATAATACCTTATTAAATGTTGAATAAATACTTTGTAAAGCGTCTATAATTATTATTTAGATCGATACTTAATACTTTGTCAATGATAAATAATTGATTTGTAGTCCATCCATCTATATAATGTTTAAAGAGGTTTTTCAAACGGGTTTTCCTAAGTGTTGGCGATCATTAAGAACGACTTAATATACTTAATATATAACATGTATATTAATGTTAAAATGTGCGCAACAATAAACTGTTAAAGGTGCTAAACAAGAATGGGAGCATTTCTATTGTCTCTCAATGGTCCTCAACATGACGTGAAATGAATTTACCATCAATCTACCATTTATTATTGCTGGTTATTACAGTGTTACCGATAATACTAGTCAGTCCGTGTGTATGTGTTTGTGACATTATGCTCCCTATAGCGTGAAGGGCATACTATTCTTTCGCTGGTTTCATCTCCTAAGTGATGCCACCATTTCCTCTCCATTTAATCTGTGTTTTGCTCGCTCCATCCCTCCCTCTATTCTCTTTCGCTATCTTTCTTTCTCAATCTCTCTTTCAAGGCAACACCTTTTTAGAACCCACCTATCCTCTCTTATCACTGAAAAACTGTCATAAAGTGTGGGATAATATCACAGTATTTCTTGCTCGTACACATCACTCCCTATCTCCTCTACTCTCTGTGTTATCTTGTTCTCTCACGAATCTATCTTCTTGGCTATTTTTGTCTTGTTTGCTCCCTATGACTTATTTCTCCCCTCTCTCAACCATATTTTGTTCTACTCACTCATTCCTTTGGCCCTCTCTCCCTTTCATAAAAAGCCCTATAGTTGAGTTAAACCATTATACCTCTCTTTGTGTTTCTCTTCTCCTTGACCCCCAAGTGGTTTCCTCTTGATTTTTTTGGATCAGCATTTTATTCCCTTATGGTGTTCACTTTCACTTTGTGAGGGGGCAGGGGTGGGGTTGAAGTGCCAATCCCACAATCCCTCACTCCAGGGGTGTGGGGTTTGCAAACGGGGGACTTCATCATCGTTGGACTGTCCTTCAAGAATCACTTCCTCATCTCGGAACCTGAGTCAGCAGCGGATCACCTTCCAGAGAGAAAGGTGTTAATGGACTTTCAGACTTCATAGCCAGAAATGCAGGGTGACACATGAAGACAGGCACAAACATACATGCTGGGACACACACAAACTCAGTACCACTCCAGTTAAGCACAAGGTACAATACATGGACTGATCAATCACAGCGAGTTCATCCACATGTTTGTACAGCACAACAAGGACTGGCAGCGCATGAATCAAACATGCCAACACTAACAATGGACACAAAAGACTGAAGCGAGCCTAACCTCTTTGGCCCTTTTATTTTCTCCGCCAGTGTCCCTTGAATTTGTGAGACAAACATACTTTGTAATCCTTGTTGCTGGTGGTTCTTGGGAGCTGAGATGGGGAGTCTCAGTTTCATTTTGTGTCAGAGTCGGCCCGGACGTAACACCCTGCAGGAAAAAAACACATTTGGCTTTTCGCACAAAGCACATGGCTCTATGTAAATGTTTGCTCGCTGTTTATAGTCAGTTTAGTTTTTAGTCATTATTTCCACGTGTGCACGTCCAATGTCAGTCATCACGACACTAGCCATAAATATCAAACGCGTTTGAAAGAATCTCAAGACATAGTCGGACTAACATGCTTGAATCAGTGAATCCCAAAATCAAAATCTGTATCAGCCTAACAATTGTGATCGAGAAATCGGTCAGTGTTGCCATGCCATTTGTGTGTAGAAACATAAGTATTTCATGAGTATTTTCTTGCAGCATGCAGGCGGCAACCTCCAGCGCTGCCAAGTGAAGCCAACACGCAGGGGACGACTCTGGTTTCAAAAAGATGTCAGATTGTATAAAAGTCTATGAGAAAATGATCTTCTTTCTTGATTTATTACCTCAGTAAACATTGTAAACATGAGTTTATGGTCTCACTCTAGTTTCAAGTCTTCTTCAATACAGCATGATGTTAATTTAGTAAATTATGGTCGATTTACAGTCAAATAGACCATAAAGTAGGGTATGCTTTAGGGCGGGCTTTTTGTTATTGACAGGTCACTGCTGCTACCAGAGATGTATACGGTGTCTCTACGTCATAACGGCAGTCCACAAACCCATAAGTGACATCACTTTTACTTCCTCTTTACAGGCTATGGCAGCATGTGTCTCTGCTACTGTGCTTGAAGACCACCTGTATTTACTTGAAGTCTATTTGTCAATCTGTGATGCATGATTTTAACACTGTTTACAATTTACAATCAGATTGCCTGCTATCCGTTTCATAATAAGTATCATTATATATATGAAAAAGAGCTCTTTTTCACATCTGTTCAGTCCTCCATCAAAGAAACGTTGCTCCTTATTGACAGAGCAATGGAGTCGCCTTCACCTCCGACCTCTGCTCTGACGTGTATGGAAGAGACGTTTGGACACTGTACATTTAAAGACGGCCCCATTGATTTTTGATCTCCTAAAGAGCTGTGTCATTATTGCACAAAAAAAGTCCCCTGCTTTTCCTTGATGATCTCTCTAATGTTTATTGACAATAAGCACAGATTGAGTTTGTGTGGATTCCAGTGTCCCCTCGCTCCGCCAGTTTTACTCTATTACATGAAGTATCACTTAAGGCGTGCATGCGCATACACACTCATGCCAGCCTCGTTCGCACCCACCAGCTGCTGCTTGCATACGTACTCGCACTCCGACCTCCGCTTTGCCCCCCCCCCCATCGGCGCTGAGAGGCCAACTCCTGCCAGCAGCAGCACTTTAGGGTTAATAAATGAAGCCCCAAATGGGTTTGACCTCCAGGAGAGACACAAAGCGATGAAAAATGACACTTTGACACGGCACGGATACAGGTTCTATCACCGTACGGTGACCTTGATATTTTAACCAAGTGCTTTGTGAGCCGTAATTGACTTTCCCTTCTAAAGATCCATCCTCTCCTAACAATCAGATCCTTCACACGCCTCCTCTCTCTCTCTCCGCCTCTCCCCTCGCCGTCCCTTCATCCATATGTTACAGCGGATCACAGCTCATATATGTTGGCGAGGCCAGATTGATGTTCCCGTTCATACTAATGTTGTCATGCACTACACAGGCCAGTACATATATCAAACCCAGATGGGGAGGCACACAGGACGCCCATGTGTCTCAACAGTGTGAGGTGGCTCTCAGTTCATACATTAGCTTTTCATACTCTGGAGACATTGATGGAGGGTGAGAATCACTTAAGTCAATAGAAAAAACAACTAAATGTTTTGTGTCCAGTTCAGTTCAAAGCTTCATAGTTAGTCAACATGTACAATTGTTCATTTGTTCAGTGCATCTTAACTTTCTTTTAAATGCTGCTTTTTTTGGCCCAGCAGAATATTTATGAAATGAAAATAACTGTTCTGGTATTTAGGATATCTAGCATTTTATGTTCCTATGTTAAAGCCACCCCTACAAACAATTGATGGAAATTATTTGACTTGAACGACTTACCAACCTAAATATGTGCATAAATGTATCCCTGTGTCCTAAAAAGGATATTTCTGTACAACTGAAACTGCATTGTGAACTACATGTCGAGGGAAAGAAAGGGCGTTCACCCAGGAGACTGCTAACCCGTCCCGCATGAACCAACTACTTTTGTTGCCTAAACCTAACCAAGTAGTTTTGTTGCGTTTTTTGTTTCAATTTCATAGTTATTTTAAACCAAACCATGTTCATTTTTAATAAACCAGACCAAGTAGCTTTTTAGTTTGTTTCAATTTACAACTTTGTTGTTACAAACTGTTTAAAACTGCAACCATATTCAAGTGGAAAATTAAAGTTTGCCTCTAAACATAGTTGAGAATACCGTTAAGTTGTATGGGAAGGTATATTTCTAGAAGACAGTGTTTGTTAAAATGAATAACATCATATTTATTTTTGAAAAAAAGTCCCCTCCTGCCAAATTTCTGAACGAGACTTCTCCCTGAGTTAGACACGATAACAATCAGACTGGATCAAGCTAAAGGTAAAGACAGGACCAGACTTTAGGAAAAACATTGGACGCACATTGAGGGTGAGGAATTGCCTGAAAGGATTACATTATACCCCGTTTAGCTGCTGCCAGATGCAGCCCTCTCCTTCGTTACTGAACCAGTTCAAAGATTGTTGTCCCCATTTAGACACAAAAACATGGAAAAATAGGGTCCGGGTTGGAAAATACCTCCCATTAGAACCCCTGTGCCTTCTAAATGGCCATTTCTTTTAAACCCCACACCTTAAGTTTGTATTGTTATTTTGTCAAACTTAAGAAAGATCCCTCCAAAGCCACAGAACACATTGTGCAATGATTGTTACAGGCTGATGAGTGGGAGCCTACATGTGCAAAATCAGCGCACCAAGTTCTCTTTAAGGTTAAACTCCCAGCAACCAACTCATCCAGCCTGTGTAGCAATACCATGAAAAATAATGCACCGTAGTTCGCAGATATTCCACTAAATCATTTTGTATATTATCCACGTAATCATGAACGGGGAAGTATAAAGACAGCAAATTCACACATAGGGAGTGTGGGGGGGAGGTGGATGGCTGTCTTCTTCCAGCCAGGAGACCACTGTCAACGTTCATTCGTTTGCGTACTTCAGTGACGGAACTTCTGTCGTTATTTGAACCCAAACCAAATCTAAACCCAATCTTTTACTAAACCTAAGTAAGTAGTTTAGTTGCTTAAACCAAACTAAGTACTTCGGAATCTTTTCCTGAACTTAGCTAAGTAGTTTTGGTGCCTTAGCCTAACTTTGTGTCCTGTGTTTATTTTTAAAAGACTGCATGCATGTAACAAGAGGAAAAAGATAAGTGTTGCTGGCTTTGGTAGGAAAACTTAAAAATGAGGAGTAACTTATCTTAAGTTATTATACAAAGACCTGTATGAGGATACGTTGACCTGAAACCGAGTCGTCACATCATGATGTTTCTGTAGCTTATATATATATTTACATACAGTACCAGTCAAAAGTTTGGACACACCTTCTCATTCAACTACTTTTAGTAATCTAAAATATAAAACATATTCTGGTTTGTTGAGCATTTGTTTGTTTACCACATAATTCCATATGTGTTCCTTCATAGTTTGGATGTCTTCAATATTAATCTACAATGTAGAAAAAGATTTAAAAAAAAATAAAGAAAAACCATTGAATGAGAAGGTGTGTCCAAACTTTTGACTGGTACTGTATATATATATATATATATATATATATATATATATATATATATATATATATATATATATATATATATAAAATAAAACCAAGCAACGCTGCCAGCCCCTGTTACTACTACAGCATGAGATGGTTCAGTGTTTTCTCTCTTCCTCCACAGTTCAGACGACTTCTTCCCACATTACTCTATCGGTTTATTCAGGCATAAGTAAAGACAAGAACACCTTGTAAAAGTTAGATACTTCCAAACTCGACACAAGCTATTTAGACAAAGCTTAATCCCTCTCATGCAAACATCCACCGGGCCATAATGGTGTCTGCGAGGATTCTAATGGGCTTTGTTATCCAGGCAGGATGGATGATGATGGTTGCTGTTCCACACTGGAAAACAGCTAGGGCGTGAAGGGGGGCTATAATTCTCATGATAATTGGGTTAATACCTGTCATGATATCCCCTATTACCGCAGCAGTAAACAGAGGAGGGGCAGGAATTATCGTTGTTAATTAGAAAACATGTAGATCAGCAGCACGAGGAGGAACTGTATATCTCAGCTTAATGCAGAGCAGAGATCACCTTTATTGTTATGGCCACACCAATGTGTGTGCCCTTTGTGTGTGTGTGTGTGTCCCCTAAGAGGGTACAGTATACTTTTACATGTTGCTATTTACGTGCGCATCTGTGTTAGCACGTGTTCAAATATTCCTGTACACGCGGGCACTTTTGAAATGACAGCGTGCACGCGAGCTGTATTTGTGTCCCGGTGCACTGCTGGTTGTGTGCATCGGTGTGTGAGTCGGAGTACGCGCACGTATGTGTGTGTGTCTCACCGAGCAGGTGTGTGAGAATGTGACACGGTGTCTCCCCCCCCCCCCTCCCCCTCTGTCAGCTTCCCTTTTCTGGGCTGGTTACTCGGGGGGCATGCTATAAAAGGAAAGGGCTCTGTCAGCCTGTGTGATGTAGCTGGCCGTGTGCTACACACACACACACACACACACACACACACACACACACACACACACACACACACACACACACACACACACACACACACACACACACTCACACACACGCACAAAAGCTAAGGATAAGGCAGCAAGAGGATATGGGCCAAAGGGCCAGTCGAGTTTACTAAACCTTCACAGGAGACTAAAATAGGTCCTGCCAATTTGTAGAGTTTATAACACCTCTTTGCATGTGTGTGTGTGTGTGTAAAAGATAAAAAGACTAGTGAGTTCTGTCTCATTTTTTTCATATTACTCATTAAAGATGAACAACAGGCTGCGGTTCTGGGTACTTGACACCGAAGCAAAAAGTAAAGATTGAGAGAAAGAAAGACGAGTAAAGAAAACGGGGAAGAGCAGAACAAACAGAGGAAGCAGAAGGGGTGAATGAGTTGACGTGTCAATGTCAGGGAAACAAGAGAGAAAACACGATAGCGCTGATTGGGGACGGCCTGCAAAAAGAGCAAGAGAGGGGGGAGGAGGAGATGGAGTCGTTGAGGGAGTAACAGGTTACAGGGTGGATGTTATCAGCCAGTAATCACTGTTAAATTGACTTTTGTCCCCCTGTGGCAGTGACTAGTGGATGTCCACCGCCTTTCTATTCTTTCTTCCTCCCTCCTTCTCTCGCTCCGTATTCTTCTCTCCTCAACTCGACCCCGACATCCTCGTCCTCCAACCCCTTGCTCCCCTCCTGTCGGAATTCCACATTATAGACCTATAGGTGGGGCCGATCGCTCATGCACGAAGAAGACAGTTTGACTGATACCAGACCTTCAGCGGCACGCAAACGCTGCACATTCTCCTCTGGAATGTTAATGCTTCGATCTGGCGGCTAAGGTTAGTAGGTAGGAAGAAGAAGGGCCGAGATGCAAAATCATCCTTTAATCAATTATATTTCTTTTATATTGCCTAAAATCACAACAGAAGTTATCTCAAGACTATTTTCATATAGGTCAAAACAAAACTCTATACGTTCAGAGAATAAACGTTTCCTCATTAGCAAGCACCGGGGCGACAGGATAGACCGCATATAAGAAGTGGACGTAGTCATCGTGACGTCACCAATTGGTTTATGGACTGCCGTTTTGAGGATACGTTGACCTGAAACCGAGTTGTCACATCATGATGTTTCTGTAGCTTATATATATATATATACAGTACCAGTCAAAAGTTTGGACACACCTTCTCATTCAACTACTTTGAAGAATCTAAAATATAAAACATATTCTGGTTTGTTGAGCATTTGTTTGTTTACCACATAATTCCATATGTGTTCCTTCATAGTTTGGATGTCTTCAATATTAATCTACAATGTAGAAAAAAAAAATAAAAAAAATAAAGAAAAACCATTGAATGAGAAGGTGTGTCCAAACTTTTGACTGGTATATATATATATATATATATATATATATATATAAAATAAAACCAAGCAACGCTGCCAGCCCCTGTTACTGGGGCGACAGGATAGACCGCATATAAGAAGTGGATGTAGTCATCGTGACATCACCAATTGGTTTGTGGACTGATGTTTTGAAGCCTCTAGTTCCGCGATCGCCATTTTGGAAAACAGTGGGCGCCATGTTGGTCTTTTTTCACAACCAATGAACAGAAGTAACTATAATTTTAATGTGGATGAGTGACGTAGAGACGCCGTTTACGTCTCTGGTAGTGACCTGTCAATCACAGTAGCCCCGCCCTAAAGCATACCCTGCTTTATGGTCTATTTGACTCTAAATGGACCATAATTTACTAAATGAACATCATGCTGTATTGAAGAAGACTTAAAACTAGAGATTGAGACCATAAACTCATGTTTACAATGTTTACTGAGGGAATAAATCAAGAGAGAAGTAGAGTCATTTTCTCATAGACTTCTATACAATCAGAGGAGTCGCCCCCTGATGGACAGTAGAGAAAATGCAGATTTTGAGACACTTCTGATTGGCTTCACTCAGCAGAACCCGGGGTTGCAGCCTGAGCGTGACTAAGGCTAGCCTGAGCCAGCCCGAACTACAAGTGTTATCCAAGAGAAAAGCCTCAAGCCTACTTAACTTTACTTGAATAAAATATCAAATGCCAATTGTCCACCAACACCACCACCCCGCCAGAGACCAAATACTGCATGAATGACGTTTAATCTGGACAAAACATAATCAGCCCAAAAGGAGATTGGATGGGCCGCAGCCCCGCCCCTCGCGACAAGTGTCACTCTTCAAGCACTGACTGGATGTTTCTGGTTTGAAGAACATATGAAGCAACATACCAGTGAGTTTTGTAGCGAGTATTTTGATTAATACAGTGATTTTCTGTTATAACAAGAAGGTTCTCTGATATATCAAGATGAAGTTTAGAAACGTTTCTTGTTAAAAAATAATTTTATTCTTATTATCAAAATAATTATTATGTCTGCCAAGCGTAAGCCAGAGACGGCACACTCTGCTCAGCCTATAAGTTGCAAAATATAGATAAATAAAATCTATTCAGTGCTTTTTTATTGGGCATCAACCTCGGGTTTACACACGTATTGTTGAAAAAATAGACTTAACTGCTTCAAGTTGCGGATACGCCTGTGAGTCGTAGTTGAGACAAGATTCCTGCATGTAATCAAACTGGCGGTGATCTGCACAGTTTATATATTTGTTATTTTTTGTCATGGTTGCACCAAAAGGCCATAATAACTCTTTTCACTTTTTGGCAGATGAATTAACAATATTTTTTTCTTACAGCAAGAGAGCAGAAGTTATTTGTCATTTCATGGAGAATAAACTATGGTCAGTTATGTTATAACTCATTGGAAGCAAGTGTGCTCACATAATAAAGTTGACTAAGTTATACACTAGCATGAGAAAATTACCATGGAAATGTGTATTCACCTGAACACAAAATTACAATCCAAGTGAGCTTTTACACCGTTCTATTTATAGACTACTTTGTTGTCGTAATTACCTCAGAGACCATGTGTGTTCAAACAAAGATAACTACGAGGAAAACTCTCTGGGGCCGTGTGAGCAGGTCCAGTAGACCAACCGTACACAATCAGCACGACACATCGAGACAGAGACAGCGGCAACAAAGGCAAGAAAAATGCTGAGTGAGAGGGAAAAGTTTGCAATTTGGTGCTGTCACTTCCATCGCCGCTCTGTGAAAACCGCGGCTCGTTTATAACCTCGGCTCCTCTGTTAATAATCACCGAAAAGGGGCGACGTGAGCTTCAATGTCTCGTACGGCGTGAAGGAGATTTTGACGTCCGCGTTCTTCATTGAGGATGACGGGAGGCTGTGCCCTCACCAGCTGGGGACGGATCTCCTGCATTGCAGTGGATAGCCAATGCAGAAATATAGTGCCCCAGTGGAACACACACACACATTACATTACATTACATTACATTACAGTCATTTAGCAGACGTTTTTATCCAAAGCGACTTACAATCAGTAGTATATTACATATCATTCACCCATTGTGCAAGCACATGCACACGGCAGCAAACACTAAATGGTGCACATAACATAACATTACACACAGAACACACAGCATCATGCATGCACCCACTCACTCACAAGAAAAGAACACATGCACATATCTAAGACACATACAGTTTTTTTGCTATTGCATGGACACAAAATCTGGTTCTTTGTGGCGCAATATCAAGAACTAATTTATGTATATATCCGTTGACCAGCTATGCTTAACAACAAGTGCATTGTCTTCTATACAATCAGTTTGAATTTCTAAAACACAGGTTTATCTACATTAGACTCATCATTCAAAACTAAAAGCCTGTGTGTGTAGTTTGCTTTACACTTCCATTGAAACACCTTAAACTTAATTACCAATTACCTGCACCCAGAGTGCACCTGTGAAAACACCTGCAACCAATTAAATCGAATCAGAGCAGGATCAATACGAGCAGGATTCTGTTTTGCTCTGATCCCCCCCCCCCTTCCCACCGGGCTCTACTGTTTTACTACAGCTCACTGAGCTGAGCTCATCTTAAAAATGTAATCATGGTAGGATGTATAAATTCTATGCATCCTGCTCTTCAATTATTGTGAGCGAAAATAAAACACTTGATATGAATTGCTGAAACGTGTCTTATGCCGTTTTGCTTTTCTGCACTACTTTAATCATTTAGTACATGTTATATTTGGTGTGCACAGGCTCAGATTTAAATAAAACAAATCCTGTTTTTTATGAAACCTTTTGTTCATAAAATTGCTCCCAATTTCTGTGCAGATTCAGAGTGACTGAGCATCTGGCTCAGCGAGAGAGAGAGTGTGTGTGAGTGAGAGAGAGAGAGAGAGAGAGAGAGAGAGAGAGGTGCAGGAGGAGGAGGGAAGACCTTGGTGGGAAGCAGAGGGCGTCCAGGAAAACATCAATGAAACTCAACTGATGAGGGCTAAAACTGAGCGAGAGGGAGAAAAAAAAAAACTTGACTTTGATGAAGAGTTGGGCAAAGATCTGGGGGACTTCAAAAACGGACAGTGAGAGAGTGAGCGGGGTGAGAGAGAGAGAGAGAGAGAGTGAACGAGTGATGGTAGTGAGTTGGGGGTCACGGGCCGAGGGAGAGTGATAGAGACGGAGATAGATGGGTGACAGGCAGAGAGCATAAATAGACAGGCAGCCTGGCAGAGAGAGATGGACAGAGACGGATAGCTGACACACAGAGAGACATGTTCATTTGGACGGAGCGTATGTCGGCGCCGGGCCGCTGGCTGTCATCACTGAACACGGCCCAATGTCAGCACAACCAAGTCAGGCACAGTACCTAAGACCCTGAGCATGGCCCCCTGTGTGCGTGGGTGTGGGTGTTACATGTGCAGTTCATAGACTGTATATAAGAAGTGCACACGGTCATGGTGACGTCACTCATTGGTTTGTGGACTTCTGGTTTGAAGCCTCGGGTTCGGCGAAATTCGCCGTTGCCATCTTGGATTACGGCCATCGACACGTTGGGTTTTTTTTTTTTTTTTTTTTTTACAACCAAAGAAGTTACCATATTTGGAATGCAGAGGAGTAATGTAGAGACGCCAAATTTGGTCCCCTTTAGCAGCAGCGACCTGTAAAATCACAGTAATCACGCCTAAAGCATTCTGTGCTTCATCATATATTTGACTCTAAATGAACATTATGCTGTATTAAGGTAGAATTGAAACTAGAGATTCTGAATTATACCTTCAGGGGTGGGGATTTCCTGTAATAGATATCCCACAAAATCAAATTGCCTATAATCCATGTAATCATGAACCAGGATATATAAAAAATGCAAAAACCCAGATAAGGTGGATGGGAGAGGAGGTGGATGAGTCAAACAAAAAAACGGTTTTCCACCCAGGAGACCTCTGTTAATGTTGTTTTGTTTGTCGCGTAACTTCGGTACTTAAGTAACCCCAGTGCCCAGTCGTTTATTTGCTTAAACCTCCCTAAGATGTTTCCTGTGAAGATGGAAGTTTATTTTGAGAAGACCGTATGCATATAACTAGCAGAAATAAACACGAGTTGCTGGACCTTCATAAGAAAAACGCAGCAAAAATGAGTGAGATTTCAAACAAACCGTTGTATGATGATATTTTTATATATTTTAT
Organism: Anoplopoma fimbria; assembly: GCF_027596085.1. Taxonomy (NCBI): domain Eukaryota; kingdom Metazoa; phylum Chordata; class Actinopteri; order Perciformes; family Anoplopomatidae; genus Anoplopoma; species Anoplopoma fimbria. The sequence continues at coordinate 6,901,619 of NC_072460.1, read as the reverse complement.
TTGATATTAAATACTTGATACCTACATGATTAACATTGTAAACTGCTAAGAGGCAAATAAAAAATGCTACAAAATGTCATTGTTATGTTTAGGCAATATAATTACTTGGTTAGATTTAGTAAAACATCAGGGTTTGGCTTAAAACTTGTTACGGTATTAAAGTTACGGAGACTATGTTAGAATTAGTCAACAATGACTTTAGGTTTCACACAGTACACGTACAGCGGTCTCCTGGGTGAAATTCCTGTGCAGCGTTGCTGGATTGGAAATGTTATAGATGGTTCCAGAGGTTTAAAAATTGTCATGTTTAGAGGAAGTAAATATTATTTGCCCGTAAGTCATCAAAGTCATAGCCTACAACAACCATGATTGACTACAGATGTAGGATCCATATCTGGACAGACTAAAAACAGCTCTTTGATTGTAGGCGTCACAAAATGGTCAAATTACCGTACATTTTGTTAATTAGTTAATTTAGCAAAACTAGTCCTGTTTTGTTTTTTTGGGACCAGCCCATCCACTCCTCCCCACGTGGACTTCCTCAGACTTTGATTAGAAGCATATTTATGTCGCGTCAAAAACAAATCAAGTTTCCCTCGAAGCATTATTGACAAAGCAGTTTCGTTTTACTTTATTTTTAGGTGACCAGGCTGGAAATGAAGGGTTTTGTCTGTTAGTTAGTCTTTAATGTGCTGCTGATACAGTTTTAGGACTTTACTACAAAGTGGTTAATATCACAGCAAATTTGCAAACCATACAAACTCAGTCCAAGCATCCATTGAATTCCATTCTTTTTTGTACAAAATGAAAAATCCATATGTGCACACTTGCTTGAGGGATTTTTATGAGGCTACGCAGTGCAGAATTTTTAAATATATGCTTACATTGCCATACTTAGCAACATTAATGTAACACTGACACACATTTAGTCTATGCAGAGGTTCCCTATGATGGAATACACAACGGTTAAAGAGTCTGCTAATGGGTTTTTATAATGTGCAGAAATGACTGGAAGCCAACGGCTGCCTGCAATGTTAGGATAAAAAAAAAAATGTGTAGCCTGCATCTGAAAATGGTTGATTCATAATTAGAAAGCTCAACTAGCTATCACTTTGGTATATAGTTCTTTAAATATTACCAAACTGACAACCACCATCATTTTATTACAAATAATGGAACATTTCTGAATCATCAGATGTGTCAGATTTGCAGCTCTTTTTGGCACGGAGGGATGTCTGAAGGAGTTATATATCACTCTGCTGCACTTACAGACAGGCTGTTGGTGGAAAAAGCTGACCAATTACACGTCATCGCTGTGTAAAAAAACCACATCAGAGGGAACGTACATTAGAGTGCTATTTTTCAAAGTCTGGGCCGGGGTCCAGGAAAGAGTCGCAGAAAGATTTAAAACCATCCTCAAATTATTGTAAAATTAGTATCCAAAGCTATTAGCCATGTGACGTTGCCAAATCCTTCCCATGACTCCCTGACAAGTAACATGGGGGGGAGAAAAAAAAAAACTGTGACTCAGTAGGTCACATCTCTGAAAAAATAAAAACAGCAGTGTAACACTTGGCAGTAATGTAGAATCTACGCCACAGTCAGCAAAAGCAGCATACGGGACCCTAAGAGAAAAAAAATCCAGACCCTCCTGAGAATTATTCTTTTTAAGTTTGAACACCCCTGTGATAAAATGCAGGTGATGAATTGATGGGGAGATGGAGAGATGTTGGGAGAGGGAAGCGGAGGGCAAATGAACAGCAGAGAATGATTATAGCGGATGTCTTATCACTCATACTCCTCAGTGGCTTTGTCCCCGCCCCCAAACCCTGTCCTAAAACACAGGGCTATCCTTCATCGCCAAGCAACCAGAGTGGGTTTGTGTGTCAAATGTGCATGTGCTTACATTTGCCAGTGCAGAGCATGAAAGTGCTTCTGCATCATGTGCACAACTCTACAGTTGTGTGTGTGTGTGTGTGTGTGTGTGTGTGTGTGTGTGTGTGTGTGTGTGTGTGTGTGTGTGTGTGTGTGTGTGTGTGTGTGTGTGTGTGTGTGTGTGTGTGTGTGTGTGTGTGTGTGATTTCAGGAATCTGTCAGTAATATGGACTGTCCATCAAAATCACTTCATTAATCTAGAGCGCTATACATTCATTCATCTCCCGGCTCCTGTTTAATACTCAGGGTGTGTGCAGGCCGTCAGGGCGCAGAGACACACCATCTTGCTTCAATAGGCCACAATCAGCAAAAGGAGAGAGAGCGAGAGAGAGAGAGAGAGAGAGAGAGAGAGAGAGAGAGAGAGCAAGTGGGAGAACAAGGGAGAACAAAAGGGAGAAACAAAAGAGCAAAAGGTCAGAGAAAGAGTTGTGAGCGTTAACAAAGGAAAGACGGACGACAACAAGAGCGGCACGGATAAGAGAGTCGAGCAGACAGATGGATAAACAGACGGATTAATGTAGACAAGCTAAAGAGACAGAATTTAGCAAGAGATGACAGAGACGGAGAGATAACACAGACAGAGCGAGCAGGCGAGAGAAAAAGAAGAGCACGCCGCTAGAGAGGGGGGAGAGACAGATGAGACGAGCTGAGAAAAGAGATGACATATTGCTGTATATAAAAGGTGGCAACAGCTGGCATAGTCTGCTGTTGTCAGGGCCTTCGCGGTGCTGGAAAAGCTAAGTTCCCTGCCAATGTATCCTTGAATAGCCAGGGCTAAAGACAGACTGCTATTACAGCCTGCTGAACCACCAGGGCTAAAGAAAGACCCATATTTTGGAGCCATTCAGGGACACAGTCGGGGGTTTTGAGGGGGAAAGCAGCTGGGGTTCAGTGGTGGAGAGTTGGGCGATGGGTTGATGGGTAGAGGCCTTTGGGACGCCCTGCCAGGGACAAAGTCACCTTAATGTTAGGTAACAGCAGGACGGCAGCCTGTCATTGTACTTATACTGCCCTCGCACCTGTCTCCCCCTACTCCCCCTATCTGGTATTCTATGGATGGATAGAACTGTATGTTAAACATGTGTTTGAACTGTCAGCTCATATGTCTTAGGGTTTCAATTGTCGGCTATAAAAAAATTATAAGATCTTCCTTTCTTAATCCTTCAGACTAGA